>NW_021132152.1:600000-1141034 GCF_004193835.3 Ostrinia furnacalis | reverse complement strand
TTGTAAAAAGGGCATACCTATGTTGTTTTTTGGGATTTGCTGTCATTTTTCCCAGTTTTTTGTATGATGCCGTAACGGTGCCGAACTTAATCTTGAAATTATTCAGGTGAGACTATGTTTTGTCATGTCAGCAGCTGATGTAGTTGGTAGGAGAAAAATATACATAAGCTAGTCTGCGAGAAGCCTCGTAAAGGTCACATTTTAGATACCTACTGTTGGGTTTAAGGCCTTTATCAGGAAATGAAATTGGTTAAGCTTTTATGCTTAGTAAGAAAATTAAAGTTATCTTTAATATAGTTTTAGATTAGTAATACCAGGAGTTTCTCCGGTATCCGACGCTCTGGGTCCACCTGCTCGTCGTCCGGAAGACACTCGTCCCCTTTTGCGCCAACCACCATCACGTACATGTCGTTCGTGGTCACACACGCGCGGTCAATTGCACTTTTTAATTTTAAACTTAGTATAAGAACCTTGAGAAATAAATTATTTCAGTAAAAATCTGAGCAGAGTTTCTGCTTACGATGTTGCTAGTTTGGAAGTTAAAGACGCTATGAAGAACTCCGAGCAAGCTCGCCCCCAGGTGACTAAAATGGCGGCAAACGGAAGTAAGTCAAATCAATTCCTATTAAATAATTGCGGAAATGACGTCATTTAAGGTATAAAAAGGTAAAAAACTACACCGGAAGTAGACGCATCTCTCACCAGATGCTGTGCATCGTCACATGCCGAATAATATACAGTTTCCTATCATCCACGCGTCCCTACCTCGAACCATTTTTGAGAAATTAAGCGTTGCTTTTGCAAATATTTTTGGCTCACCCTGTATTTAATCCACATTGTTCCAGGGCGGGCCGCGCCTCGTATGTGGCTAGCGAATACACGAGGGACGAAGACGCGGGCGCGCGCGCTGCGGCCGTGTGGCTTCAAGCGATATTCGACACTATCGCCAAAAGCATATAGCACATTTTACCGCACCCACGGACCAATNTTGTCGAATGATCGATGAATGTCTGATACCACAACTGCAACTGCATCCCGGACAACTACGGAACTCTATTTCAGCAAAAAGGTGTCTCACCACACACGGACAGATCCTCAATGGAGATACTGAGGACTATTTTTTTTTTAAATATTTGATCAGCAAGTACATACTCTAGCCGCCTCGATCACCAGATCACACACCATGCGACTTTTTCTTGTGGGGATATCTCAAGTCAAAAGTTTACAGCAAACAATCCTTAAATAATTCAGGTTCTGTAAGAAAATATCCGCCGTGAAGTTGCAGAAAAATTATTAGCGCAATTTGCTCTCGCATAGTTGCGAATGTAAGGGTCCGGCTGTGAGAGTGCCTAGAGTAAAACGGGCGTCATTTAAACGACATTGCCTATAAAAAATTAAATCCGCATTGTTAGTTAAACTCCAGTTTGCATTAGTAATAAATAATAAAAAATCATTAGATTTATTTGTATTCATTTTTGAAGTTGAAAAATTCCCACTTGACACCCTTATTTCTTCTTCACTTCCCAATATTCCAATACACACCGGNTGTTAAAGCTATCAGAATCCCACGTACCTCGTTTCATCCGTTTTGAATCTCGCCGGGGTCAGAGTTTCTCCGGTATCCGACGCTCTGGGTCCACCTGCTCGTCGTCCGGAAGACACTCGTCCCCTTTTGCGCCAACCACCATCACGTACATGTCGTTCGTGGTCACACACGCGCGGTCAATTGCACTTTTTAATTTTAAACTTAGTATAAGAACCTTGAGAAATAAATTATTTCAGTAAAAATCTGAGCAGAGTTTCTGCTTACGATGTTGCTAGTTTGGAAGTTAAAGACGCTATGAAGAACTCCGAGCAAGCTCGCCCCCAGGTGACTAAAATGGCGGCAAACGGAAGTAAGTCAAATCAATTCCTATTAAATAATTGCGGAAATGACGTCATTTAAGGTATAAAAAGGTAAAAAACTACACCGGAAGTAGACGCATCTCTCACCAGATGCTGTGCATCGTCACATGCCGAATAATATACAGTTTCCTATCATCCACGCGTCCCTACCTCGAACCATTTTTGAGAAATTAAGCGTTGCTTTTGCAAATATTTTTGGCTCACCCTGTATTTAATCCACATTGTTCCAGGGCGGGCCGCGCCTCGTATGTGGCTAGCGAATACACGAGGGACGAAGACGCGGGCGCGCGCGCTGCGGCCGTGTGGCTTCAAGCGATATTCGACACTATCGCCAAAAGCATATAGCACATTTTACCGCACCCACGGACCAATAACATAATAGGTTGCGAAGGATCTTTGACATTATTGCTAAACACATATAGCACATTTTACCACACTCATGGACCAGGAACATAATAGGTTGCGAGCGATCTTCGACACTATTGCCAAAACCATATAGCACATTTTACCACACTCATAGACCAATAACATAATAGGTTGCGAGCGATCTTCGACATTATTGCTAAAAACATATAGCACATTTTACCACACCCACGGACCAAGAACATAATAGGTTGCGAGCGATCTTCGACATTATTGCTAAAACATATAGCGCATTTTACCACACTCATGGACCAAGAACATAATAGGCTGCGAGCGATCTTCGACACTAATGGCAAAGGCATATAGCACATTTTACCACACTCATGGACCAAGAACATAATAGGTTGCGAGCGATCTTCGACATTATTGCTAAAAGCATATAGCACATTTTGCCACACTCATGGACCAAGAACATAATAGGTTGCGAGCGATCTTCGACACTATCAAAAGCATATAGCACATTTTACCGCACCCACGGAACAATAACATAATAGGTTGCGAGCGATCTTCGACATTATTGCCAAAAGCATATAGCACATTTTACCACACCCACGGACCAATAACATAATAGGTTGCGAGCGATCTTCGACACTATCGCTAAAAGCATATAGCACATTTTACCACGCCCACGGAACAATAATATAATATGCTGATGGTCTGTAACATGACTAGCTTTTTTTTTCGTGGAATACTCTTGTAAATGAAAATGTTTATAAAAAGACTATTTTAAAATACTCAGTATTTCATGCAAAACGCGAAAATGAAAATTTTTGTCTCGAACTTGCGATAATGATGGGTTACCTATACAATTTACTCGTTTTTATCGTCACAGGGCCAGCTAGTAGTTAAGCTTGCGTTAATATTTTGTTTCATTAAAGCATTTATAAAATATTAGTTATTAAGTTAAAATAATAATCAGGAATTTAACAATCATTTGTTTATTAATCACAGTGGCAACATCTATGTCATCTAGATAATATTTAATAATTATGTTAAAATTAGTGACCGACCGAATATTCGTTTTCGTTTTCGTTTTCGGCCATTTTCGGCCAAAAAATGGACATTCGGCCATATTTTCGTTTTCGGCCAAAAACCAGCCGAAGCTTCGGCCAAACCGAATACCAGAAATACGTGAATAAGATGGTGATGTTTATCGTTCCAATATCTTTATCCAAGTTCAAAATTGAATACAAATAAAACCAAAGAGTTTCAATTAAGTTTAATTGTTTCAAAATAGAGTCTAATGCAGATTTGAAATACACCATTAGTCACTAGTCGGGAGCCTACAGACTTTTCGCAGTTGAGCAATAAGTATTTGAAATGCGACGAACCATGGATCGAGTGCGTCGCGCTTTTCGTACTAATTTCAATATTCAGCGATTGAATGACGGCGCAAGCATCATATCAACAACTTACCTCATCGTGAGTGCAAAAGTTCAAGCAAGAAAGAAGTCGTCCACAGAATTCCTCCAAACCCATCAAACTCAGTAGTGACGCCAAACGGGTGGCCCAAGTTCAAGACGAAATTATGCGGAATTTGCATAAATCAACAAGTCAATTGTATTGTCGAATGATCGATGAATGTCTGATACCACAACTGCAACTGCATCCCGGACAACTACGGAACTCTATTTCAGCAAAAAGGTGTCTCACCACACACGGACAGATCCTCAATGGAGATACTGAGGACTATTTTTTTTTTAAATATTTGATCAGCAAGTACATACTCTAGCCGCCTCGATCACCAGATCACACACCATGCGACTTTTTCTTGTGGGGATATCTCAAGTCAAAAGTTTACAGCAAACAATCCTTAAATAATTCAGGTTCTGTAAGAAAATATCCGCCGTGAAGTTGCAGAAAAATTATTAGCGCAATTTGCTCTCGCATAGTTGCGAATGTAAGGGTCCGGCTGTGAGAGTGCCTAGAGTAAAACGGGCGTCATTTAAACGACATTGCCTATAAAAAATTAAATCCGCATTGTTAGTTAAACTCCAGTTTGCATTAGTAATAAATAATAAAAAATCATTAGATTTATTTGTATTCATTTTTGAAGTTGAAAAATTCCCACTTGACACCCTTATTTCTTCTTCACTTCCCAATATTCCAATACACACCGGAAATAACATTCTACTAAGAATTCAAAATAATATCTTAAATTTTTTGTGTTTAATTTCTTTAATCAATCCTTATCAAAATCGACTATCATACTTCAGTATTAGGGTGGTCCTTATTTTTCGACTTTTGAATTCTCCCCGGGGCACTTTCTCATTCGATTATATACCTCTAAATATGAAATTAGCTTTTTTTGTTTTTTTTTTGGTTAAGATTTAGAGGTCGCTACCAGCTGTCAAAATATTTACAAAAGCTTTGAAGATCTTAAATCATGGTTTCATAAATGTTTTATTTAAGTGTTTATATCACATTTTAGGTGCAAATGAACATCGCATAGATGAAATAGACAGTCGCTTCTTGTCCCCTTCTCCCCTCAACCCCTCTTCTGTACCGACCATGGTACCGACGCGTCGAGATACTAACAAGTAAACTCTTATATCTTAAAAATAATTGATTCAAATAATGTATATTGTACATAATATCTTAGTTCATAGAAACAACAATAATTTTGTAACATTTTTATTTGGCTTTGGCTAAAAATAAATGAATCTAACAAATACAGATTTTGTGTTTTTACTTAAAATTCAAACCTTGGTAGCGACCCCTAAATGTCTTTTAAAAATTAAAAAAAAAATAATGAAAGACTTTCATATGGTATATATTCAAATTACGTGGTGCCCCGCAAAATATAAGAAAAAAAATTTTTTTTATAGGAATAAGGACCACCCTATTCAGTATGTTTTTGGTCAAAACATTAACGGTTTTCAAAGTTTTTACATAATTTCATATTGTTTACAAGATAATATTTGATCACAGATTGAAATTTGACATTTGAAGGTCATTTTCGTTTTCGTTTTCGTTTTCGGCCGAAAATGAGACTGCGGCCGAAGCTTCGTTTTCGTTTCCGTTTTCGGCTGAAAATCCATATTCGGTCGGACACTAGTTAAAATATAATTTATTACCCTAATCACATCTATTTATTTATTTTATTTATTTATATAGCCTCGATGTTTACGGTTCCTGGCAAGTTTTAAATTATTTTTATTATCTGTTTACAGTGCGATACATTATTTTGTGGAGAGCCAAAGTTCCAGGATAAAAAGAATTATTATTATTAATAAGATAGAAGTAGATTTTGAACAGGTGAGTAAAACTGTGTTATAACATCTCTGTCGCTTTAAATATTGAATAAAAATTGCAAAAATAAAATAGGTAAATGCAATGTATGTCAAAATTCCTGCTTATGGTCATATTGACATTTTACAAGGATTTTAATTTTGACAGGGTATCGCGATTTAATACGTTTGGTTAATATACATTGACAATTTATTAGAGGCACATTGGTATGATGTACATTTATAATTATTTTGAGGTAGTACGCGACCGAGAGGCCTTAAAATTCTCTCTTCTCTTACCTAAAGATTCGGCCAAACCAACGCATTGATTGCCATCGCGCACGCAGGCTGATCGCGTTGGTTTGGCCGAACCTTTAGGTAACTTTCCAATTACGATAGGGTCACAAGAACAAAGGAACACTGTAAACATCGAGACATACCTCTGGTGTAGTTCTCCATCAGAAGTCCCATTCGGTCGTCTTCTCAATCTCCATTTCTGACATCTTCTGTTGAAGGAGCAGCGCTGATATATCGTCTGGAGTAAAGAAATACAGACTTATGGAAGCAAGTTTGTTATGTCTTTTATGCATGAGAGATGTATTTCCAAAAACATTTATCTTTTTTATTTCAATAACAATTTTCAAACGCTGTAATAAAATTGACGATCTATGTAACTGACATAGCCAGCAGAATTGCCAAACATAAAGGGCAGAGGACGGGTCAAGTTAAGTAGGTCACTTTAGATGTATTGTAGACGGGCCTCTCACTCGGTGGATCGATGATCCAGTGAATGTCGCGGGAAGCGCAAGACTGGTCGTTGTGGAAATTCTTAGGGGAAGCCTTTGTCCAGCGGTTCCGTTTCATTGGAGAACAATGTCGGGTTTTAGAGGGCAGGCTCCACCCATCTTGTGGTGATAGCCACATAATTCGTCCCCATCGGCTAGAATAGAATCAAGAGTCATTCACTCTTTGGTACGGATCTTTTTTACAATTCGCTCCATATGCAACTCATATCCTGACGGAAAAAAACCCGTTGTCCAGTTGTGAACGTCTTAGTTGAATTGTGGCCACTGGGGCTGAATCAGGTGGTCTAGCTAGACTAATTAGACGTAATTTTGTTATAACGTAAGTACTCACTGGGGTCGGGCTTCATGAACTACTGGTTCATAATCAGGTCGTATAGATCACAACCACTGCGTCTGAATCAGGTGGTCTAGATCACAGAGGCAGTTAAGGTACAGGCGTAGTTTTGTTCAAACATGGGCACTCACTGGGGTCGGGCTTGATGGGCTTGACGCGGCCCAGCAGGCCGGGCAGGTAGTCGCTGCGGCGGATCTGCCGGAAGAACGCGTGTGCCAGTAGCTGTGTCGCTGACGGCCGCTTTTCAGGATCCCTGTCGCATAACAACACATGTAACAACTCCTCATCCAATCGCTTTTCGCTGCAATTCGCTGCCTGCCTTTCCCGAAGACTATAATCCGGGCCTTTTCAAGGCGAGAGTGAATAGGCACTTACAGGGCAGATATGTACCATTCTAGACTGCATCCCACTTAATATTAAGTGCGATTGTGGTCAAAAACCTGTCTTGTTATGCATAAAAAAAATCAAGTTCTCATTGTTTCTTTACGAAATCGAATCAGAAATGAAATGATCCGTAAACGAACTAAAGTCGATGACATAATATCCCAAGGAAGCAAGCTGAAGTGGCAATGGGCAGGGCATGGGAACTGACGGCCGTTGAGGCAGCAAGGTTCTGGAGGCCGCGTACCGGACAATGTACTGTGGGACGTTCACCCACTAAGTGGACCGACGCCTTATTAAGGTAGCTGGATGCAGAATTGCAAACCGCTACCAGCTGGCCAAGCCCCAAATAATCCATAGGTTGCATACTGAAGTCACGTACGTATAAACTGACAGGGTTCACTTGACACGTACGTGACTTCGAAGCTACTAAAATCGAAATAAAAAATAATTTCTTTTAATTTGGGCAGCATACATCAAGAGGGAGTTGAAGTATTTTATAAACATTTTTTTATGCAGCACAAACCAGGTCACCCACACCTGTTAGGTGAGATATCTAGGATGGAACATACCTGCCGTGTCAGCTTATTCACTTTCGCCTTGAAGAGGCCGGGTTTAACTCGGGAAAGAAAGTGTTCTTGGAAGTATTGGCGGTGTACCTCTGCAGCGCCAGCTCGCTGAGGTGGTGGAATGAGTCGCTGAGCTTGCGCGCGGCGTAGGCCTGCCGCAGCCGCGACACGCCGTCCGCGCTGTCGCCCACGCCGCTGTCCGTGTTGTACATGCCTGCGACACATTATCACGCTACAACCAGTGCTAAACAAAGGGTGAGGTTACAGCCACTTCTACAATCGATTTCCGATTCAATGGCAGAGGAAGACCGCCTAAAAGATGGACAGATGACATCCGGCAACAAGCTGGAATAAACTGGGTGTGAATGTGGCTGCGAATAAAAGCCGGTGGAAGGTTTAAGAGGAGGCCTTTGTTCGAAGACGTACTTTTCATCTTGATGGACCGTGAGTGTGACGTCACAAGTACGAGGTAATTATGTGGGCATGCCCATCTTGACCAATATAATGGAATGGATCCGCACCTTATTACAGCAATCTACTGCGGAATACCGGTTGTAATAAAAGTTTTGTCATAGCTCGCCTCATTAGCAAGCTAAAGGGACAATGGGCAGGACACAACACCAAAACTGACGGCCCATCGGCCGGCAGCAAAAATCTGGAATTGGCCAAGTATTGGTAAGTGCAGCGTGTGACGTCAACCCAGAAAGTGGACAGATGACCGTATAAAAGTTGCAGGAAGACGCTGGATGTAGACTGCTACTAACTCATCTGAAAATCATTGGAGGAGGCCTGCGTACAGCAGTGGAAGTCCTGTAACTATAATGATGATGATGAGTCCTTACTCTTCATCTCGGCGTCATCCAGACACGGCTCCGGGAAGGTGGAACAGTCGAGCATCTGCGGGCGGCTGCCGCGCACCTTCAGTGATAGTGGTAAGAGCACGTAGCACGAAGAACTAACGGCCGAAGAAGCAGCAGGGATCTAGATTTCGCTAAATACTGACAAGCGCAACGTATGAAACCACTCATAAGGTAGAGAGAAGACTTTGTAACTTAAAGGTTGCAGGAAGACACTGGAATCAGGCTGCTTCCAACCGGCTAATGTAAAAAAATGGGGGGGGGGGGTCTATGTGCTGCAGTGGACGTCCTGTGGCTGATATGAGAAGTTACTTAAATGTACTTTGAAGTAGTTCGTCCTTACTCTTCATCTCGGCGTCGTCTAGGCATGGCTCCGGGAAAGTAGAACAGTCCAGGAGTTGAGGGCGGCTGCCGCGCACCTTCTCCGTGAACATGAGCGTCGTGGGAACTTCCTAGAATGGCACCGAGCCGTTGGCCAACTCAGAGCCAGAAGGATGGGCAAGCTGAAGTGATAATGGGAAGAGCACATAGCACGAAGAACTGACGACCGATGAAGCAGCAAGGTTTTGGAATGGAGGCCACATACCGACAGCGTGAGACGTCTAAAGACGACAAGGTGGACAGATGGTTGCAGGAAGACGCTGGATGCGGGCTTATACCAATTATACCAACCGGCTAATCTGGAAATAATTGGGGAGGCCTATTTCAGCAATGGACAGACTGTAACGATGGGAATGGCTAGGGCACATAGCAAGGAGCCGAAGAAGCAGCAGGGATCTAGAATTGGCAAGTACCTGCAAGCGCAACGTGTGACGTCCACCCACAAGGTAGAGAGAAGACATAAAGGTTGCAGGAAGACGTTGGATGTAGGTCTATGTGCAGCAGTGGACTTTCTTTGGCTGATATGATGATGGAAAGTCTTAAGTAGTGCGTCCTTACTCTTCATCTCGGCATCATCCAGGCAAGGCTCCGGGAAGGTGGAACAGTCCAACAGTTGCGGACGGCTGCCGCGCACTTTCTCCGTGAACATGAGCGTCGTAGGCACCTCCGCAAACGGCACCGCGCCGTTGCCCAGCTCGCAGCACACCACGCCCACCGAGTAGATGTCTGAGCGCTCGTCGTAGCCTTTCAGGTTCTGGGGAAGGTTTTGATTATTCTATTCACCCTTTATCATTCATTTAGTCTCCACTGCAGGAGGATGACTTCAAAAATCCTGTTGTCCTCCCTGTTTTTGTTTTAGGGAAGACAACAGGATTTTAGAATAGAATATAAAGTTTAATTATTCTCAAAACAAGTTACATTTCAACTTAAAATGAAGTTACCTGAAGCAAAAGAGAGGATTTGGTGAACACTACCTACACTGACTGGTCAGATGTTGGGGAGTTCTGTAGGCCTAAAATGCACGCCGTGATAACTTTTGTCGACGTCAAAATGTATGAGCAAAATCGATAAAATGGCGTGATATCTTATTTCTCCATATGTTGCTTCTTATGACATCCACAGGAAGGTTAAGAGATGTGCATGTGGATTGAGTGATCCTTGCTTCAATCTTAACAAAAATCGAGGAAGTTTTACTTAAAATATGTTAAAACATTGCGATGAAGTTTAAAAATTTGTTAAACCTAAGATAAAAATGTTATGGCCAATAAATAGGAGCACTCATACCGCACGCTTTAAGAAAACGTCAACATGTTTATTTCAGAAAATAAAGGCTTTCCACTTCTTTTTATAGTATTGAAAAATTGTTAAGAATATGTTAAAACTATTAACAAATTCAGAAATTCCTTGCACGTCCCGTTCCAAAGTTATGACGATTATTTAGGATCACTCACACCGCACACGGGCCGTATGAGTGCTCTTCAAAATAATGACTTTTTATTAATAAATACGTTTTATTTCTGTTGGGAAATGTGTGCAAACTGACGAGCGAATTTGTTAAAGAATAAGTGTGACAAAACTTAAAAGCTGAAGGAAGAAATTAACCTTTATTCTTTCCTCCAATATGCCGTGTGAGTGATCCTTACTTTTACCTCTATCTGCTCATATGTAGTTCGTAGGCAGACTGAGATAGTATCTAAAATTGTTAATTGTTTTTAACAATTATTTGGCATATATTTTGCTTTTATTAAGGTCATAATTTAAGAAATATCAGGCTTAGATGATTCCTAAAGGAAAATGTTGATTAGGGTACATATGATTTTTTATTTTGTGAGACTGTTCCGATTCGTCAGACGTGACAATGCAAAACCAATGCAATCTAATATGTAGTAGGTTTAGGGGCCTCCGCTAAAACTCGCGGGGGGCGTCCGTCGCCGCGGTCGGCAGTAGCGCGAGTTTTAGTGGTTTACCCCTACATCTTGAATGATAGAAATAAAGAAACATTACAATTGTTTATAGGATTGAATTCAAATTTGACTTGTAATATGAATTGAGAAAGATACTCACGGTTTTATTTAAATAAATTACAAATTTCTCAACAAAACTGTTTTTTTTTGTTGGGACTATAAAATACGATAAAATAATATTATTAAATCTCACATGTAAACTTCTGATGAATCGAAACAGTCTCTCAAAATAAAAAATCATACGTACCCTAATCAACATTTTCCTTTAGGAATCATCTAAGCCTGATATTTCTTAAATTATGACCTTAATAAAAGCAAAATATATGCCAAATAATTGTTAAAAACAATTAACAATTTTAGATACTATCTCAGTCTGCCTACGAACTACATATGAGCAGATAGAGGTAAAAGTAAGGATCACTCACACGGCATATTGGAGGAAAGAATAAAGGTTAATTTCTTCCTTCAGCTTTTAAGTTTTGTCACACTTATTCTTTAACAAATTCGCTCGTCAGTTTGCACACATTTCCCAACAGAAATAAAACGTATTTATTAATAAAAAGTCATTATTTTGAAGAGCACTCATACGGCCCGTGTGCGGTGTGAGTGATCCTAAATAATCGTCATAACTTTGGAACGGGACGTGCAAGGAATTTCTGAATTTGTTAATAGTTTTAACATATTCTTAACAATTTTTCAATACTATAAAAAGAAGTGGAAAGGCTTTATTTTCTGAAATAAACATGTTGACGTTTTCTTAAAGCGTGCGGTATGAGTGCTCCTATTTATTGGCCATAACATTTTTATCTTAGGTTTAACAAATTTTTAAACTTCATCGCAATGTTTTAACATATTTTAAGTAAAACTTCCTCGATTTTTGTTAAGATTGAAGCAAGGATCACTCAATCCACATGCACATGGTTAAGAGTTATATTCTAACCTAGAGGAACCATAGCGGTAATTCAAGGTGTAGTAGCTACTCTACCTGTTCTAACAGCTCAGGGCTGAGCCACATAAGATTAGCATTGGCATGATCCGGCGGCGGCAGCTGGTGCAGGCGGCGCGTGCGTCGACCGCGCGCCATCAGACTGGCCGCGCTGCGCAGCCCTGACAGCCGCGCGCAACCGTCAGCGCCGATTAGCACGTGGCTCGCGCGCACGCTCCTGGAACGATACGACCGGCATACAACTATAAGTACACCAGGCGCGTAGCTTAGCCACCATATCAATGATACGGGGTCCCTGGGCTACAGAGGAAATGTTATTTTTTTAGATTGGCCCCCTACAAATTTTGAAACATATTACAACAGTAGAATCTTAGAAAGTTATGGGACTATGACCATGGAATGGGCAACAGGACCCCAATCAGGATAAAATATTGTTTGTGACCCACAATGTTGAAGGTAGCAACTTTAGCTTTCAATGTGTCACACAATAAAGTATTACAAAACTAGACATAATAAAGGTTTCCATACCATTACACATGACAAAATATTTAAATACTAGCAAATTTTGGAAATATTACTCTTAGTTCCATCCAAAAGGTTGCTAAAGTCTTAAAATAGGGGAACTCATTTCATAAGGAACAAGTCAGTCTAGGCAATATAAGTTCTCACCTGTGAATATAGAGTTGTTTATGCAAGTACTGCAGTGCCTGAAGCACATCTCTCAGGATTAGAGCACAAGCCAGCTCCGGCAAGCCTTCAGGGAAGTACCGGTCAAGTATGTCTCGGCAGGACCCGAATGTCATGAGAGGAGACACCACGTAGAGCTCACGACCGTGCACAAAGGATGTCAAGTACGGCAGTATGTTCTGATGCTGAAGTTCTTTTCTTGTCAATATGTCTTGCTGAAAATAAAACAAGAAATCTTATGTAGGTAGGTAGGCAGGTACTTATAAAAACTAAAGTTACATAATTTTTATTCTGAAAAAAAATCTACAAAAAGTTTTTAAGAAAAATACATTTTTTTGTTAGGTAGGTATAGATGACCCACGCTGAACTGTCCCGCCAAACTCAATGACAGGGGGGCGCTACCATTGTTCAACTATATGGTTTCCAACATGGCAAAAATCTGAACCAGCGATCCGGTATTGACGGTGGCGCCCCACTGTCAATGTCATCGACAGGACAGTCCAGTATTTTGGAACTATATTTGTCATTTTTTGTTCAAGGTAAAGTCATGCCTTTCATGTTATGTCAAAATCAATTCTGGTGATTTGTGTGCTATTGGACAAGACCAAGTAAAATCAAAGCAAAACTATTGTAAACAGAGCAGTGAGTCATAAACTTATTTTTAATGCTAATGAAGTAAAGTAAACATTCTGTTACCTGTATCAAAGCTGCGTTCTCCTTTGTTTTATCAACAAAGTACCTCTTGAGGGCCACATTTTGGTTGCTTGGCTTGTACAGGGCAGAGTACACCACTGCCACTCCTCCACTGCACTCGGTTATAATGGAAGTCAGCTGGTAGTCATTTATGTCTGGATTGAACATCGTATACCGATTGGATAGCACCAAAACCTTGTTTTATTAATCTAAGACCAAAACTCAAATTATAACAAATTCCAACGCGATATACTAAAAGGGCATAATGGCAGTGCGTAAGTGTGTTTGTTGGTCTAAAAATAGTCTATTCTATAACAATATTGGCTAGATAAATATCAACAAAATAATAATTGAGTACACTGCTGTTTGTTTTGTGTGCTTTGACAGCTCATTGCATGACAATCAAATGACAAGCAGCTGACATTGACAGTTAACTGGTTTTTTTTATAAGTTTTTTTTTAGCATAAGGCGTTAGTATATTAAGCCAAGTCGTCAAATAAGTTTCGACATGTTAAGCGAGGTTTAGTTAGAAGTTGACTTCTGCAAGCTGTTTACCATTGTGTAAATGTTATTGCTAGTCTAAACCTTTTGAATTCAAGCTTGTCTCTTGGTTTATTATTTCTGAGGTTTATTCAGTTCTTTTAAAAGGATTTAAGTTTTGATGGAAGATTACGACGTGATCTTTTATCGCGGGCTAAGCGGTGCTCTTTATGACGTGATCTTTTATCGCGGGCTAAGTGGTGCTCTCTTTCAGCAACTGTGGTCCCATAAAGGTGGAGATTTCATTTTGCCATTGAATAATAATGTAACGTACTCGTACCTACCTATATTCTGTGCCCTTATACATATAAGCACATTTTATTTTCTCTTAATAGGTAAAGGTAAAGTAAAAAGTTAGTAATCTCTAAAATCATAGTTTTCCTGCATCTCACCTGATGGTAAGTTATGATTACGAAGGTGAACGCGAGCATCACCCGGAAGGAATCTTCAACCACTGAGCCCTTCAACTGCCGAGTTACAACAATGCTGTTAACATTGTTGTTATGGTACCTATAGGTCCCCTTGGTTACCTAAGTACCTTTACCTACGATGGAGAGATAGCTACCAATAGCCAGGCGGACTTACACCAAGCCCTACATCATAAAAAAAAAACTCAAATCTCATTTACTTTTGCAAATAGGCTTTTAAAAAGCACTTTTACACGTCCCAATATTAACCCTACCACTGCTTCGGGACAATAAATGCGCCAGTGCTGAGAAGAAGCAGCGCAAGAAACTAAGTAGAACATTTTGATGCATTGGGTGGGACACAAATTATGGGAATCAAACACGGGACCTCTGGGTCTGACAATGAGTCAGGGGTGGTCTTACCACTAGACCACAGAGGCGGTTTACTTTAAAAATTAAGATAAAACGTGTGTTTGATGATTACTAGGAAAATACTTTCTGTGATAGAACGAAATCCATCCACACGGGTAAGTCGCGGGCTAAAGCTTTTAGCAAATAAACTAGCTTTTTTGATCGGCGGCCCACTCCATTCGATTACGCTAAACACGCTCCAAGAATACATTTCTCAAAATAAAATACTTGTTGGACTTTTTTGTTTGTTTGTGGTAGTTTCAGACACATAAATACTTACTTATCATTATTTATAAGAACGCGTTCACCTAGCATTTTGAATATTTTTGCATATTTTAACATGGTGCTCGCTCATACTCCTAAATATTGAAGGTGACCTCAATCGAATGGAAAATTTTACTATAGTACTTTATGGGTATAAAAGTAATCTAGAGTTTTGTGTCTTTCTATAATCTAACTAAAGTCCGTGTTTCAGGGATCGATGCCCTTACAGGGCCATGTTTCGGGACTGTATTATTATTTAAGATCCAAATGTACCAACATGATGCAATAAACAATAGGTAAACATTTATGACTATTATGACTATGACTATGTTTGTATTACTGTAACGTAATCAATTAAGTCTCATAAGGATTTAATTAAATACTGAAATTAAACCATAAATTCAACTTATTATAAGTATTACTTTTAAACTTGAATCGAGTGTTATGCGTTGTTTTAAAACTTATAGTCGTGTAAAGAACGCACAATGTCCAATATGCTAAAATTACGTATAAATAAGACATAACAGGATTGGATACTCGTAAGTAGATGATTTTGAAACAAAAGATGTATAGTCTGCTGTGCTGTACCCTGAGCACGAATATTTAATATCGTAATCATATTCCATATAAGCAGTGTTTGCGGTGTTTTGTTTTTCATACAAAATAAACTATCCATACTATCACGAGAACGATATTTGATTGTGCACCGGTTACTGTCGTTTGTATTGTACCTACCTTCACTTTTGCTATGCCTCCATTCCCAAAAAATTGAATGTCTGGCAAGCGAGTGCTTGCCAGGCACATGAATGCCAGCTAGCATAATTTTAAGTAGTTACCTATCTACCTACAATATTAATCTGTAGTCTGTAGGCATTATCTTAACTGTCGTAGGTAACGCAGGAGGTATTAATCCGATTAGGTATAACTTGGTCAGTTTTTCAGGAAGAGCGCAATGCAGAAGAGGAGTGGCAATCAATTATTTTGGCCCGTGTCTTACGAGTAACACCAGTGCTGCCATACTTTAGGAGATTTGATCCATAATATCGAGAAACAATCACTTCCGGTTCCGGTCGAATTTTCCGGTAAACTTTACCTGAGGACAATTTGCAATGGGGGTGGGTGGGTGTTGTACCAATGTTAGATAAAAATGAAATACTATGTAGGATTGTAGGCGATTGCATAAATTATTTTCACACGGTCTTTATAAAAGGTCTTAGAAACCGTCACCCGCCCAAAAATTCCATCCATCCGCCCAGCGGAATGCAAAAATGTACAGTCCACTCAATAAAACTCGTAATTCCTATATATATACAGACGGCGACCGCATCTCATACGCTTTATACGCGATGGACTCACTGCTATATAAAACCGGGGAGAGAGCCAAATTCTAAAATTAAAGTCGGCCGAAAAGAGCCGAACGCAGACGAAAGCGCCGCCCGCCTCAGTCCACTGCCAACTGCCGCTCCGACACTTCAAACACCGCACCTGCCCGCGCGGCGACGGCCATTGCTGAACCAACCGACGGAAAACACTCGAATTCCATCCACATTTGGAATTCGAACGCGCCGGTCGACAGTGATTTTTTGAATTTTCGAAATTCGAATACCCGTGCAAAAGTGACAGTGTGTGGTGTTATCATTTCCATCCGTTTTACCGGTAAAGTATCCAAAAGTTTGGTTATTTACGCTTTTCCGTAGTTTTTAAGTCATGTAGTTAGATACTAACATGAGAGTACCACGTGCTGGAGAAGGTATTGAGTTTCAATATGTCCGCCGCTCCAGAATAATTTTCCCGTCATTCCATCTTGGACGGAGTGGCGCTGTTTTCATTTTAATTTCAACTTGTGAAGTTACCGGTGTTTTCCTAACCTCAAAAAAAGTTGCGACCTGCTTTTGTCTATGAAAGTGCGAGGGTGTCAGTCAGGTTGGGGTAATAAGGATCAGTGTTGTGCGTGAAACAGTGGTTCCGCAGCTACGGTTTCCTCCCGGTTCCGCATTGCGGCCGAAGACGTCAGACAGGCGATAGTCAGACACTCCGGAGGCTGTATGTATTGATTTTGTTCCCCTAAGCACGTCCTTCTCTCTGACTCATACAGAGATCACACCTATTTTATTTACGTGTTCTCTGCCTTTGTTGCTAATGGGATTATAAACAAGGTTTCCATCGAAACTTTGTTGTTGTTAGACAGCTGTGTTATTGTTTATAACATTAAAATCTCAATGTTTGTTTACGACTTCAAAGTGGGTACTTAAGTATTTAGATAGGTATGTCTCACATCTGAAAAAAAGTAAATAGCGTTAACACACTTAAGTTACTGATTTTAAATTAATCCTAATCTATATTTTTTTATTGCGAGGGTAAATTCACTTTATTTATGAGTGATGAATACAACATAAGAAGAAAACAAAATATTTCTGAAGCAAAACCTACTTATTCATCAAAAAAGGGCCTCATAAATCTAAACGGATGATGTGTAATCCACTCTATCATTAGCACGTTTATCATTTCGTTAAGTTTTTTTAACCTCATTATAGCTAACTTTAGAATTGGTTCGTACCTATTAGAAGATCTTTAAGTTCGATTTTTACGTGATTGCTTTAACAACCAAAAGTCAAGTTACATTTTGCCAAACTTCATGTCCACTTGCTTGTACTTCCCTGCATACTTCGTAAACATGAAAGCCTTCCGTGACTACATGATTCAAGCCGGCTCTGAATTAGGCTACCGTTCCACCATAGATGTGCTACGAGTTCATAAGCACGTTACGACGTAGCGTAAGTGGTCCAATGTGACAAATCTATATAAATAAAAATGAAATGTTGTTCGTTAGTCTGATTAAAACTCGAGAACGGCTGGGCCGATTGAGCTGATTTTGGTTTTAAAATGTTTGTCGTAGTCCAGGGTAGGTCTAAACGGTGAGCAAATAAGGAAAAATTCCGATGGCTTATTTATTGCCTTTAAGGCGGAACAGAGTTCGCGGGGTTAGCTAGTAGGTAATATTAGAAAGAAAAAAATATAATCGGTAATTTGGATTTCAAATTGGCGTTGGGTTTGGCGAGAAAATACCTACGAGAGTCAACGTCGAGTAATTTAATATCGACAATCGAGTCAAAATTATTACCTATCGATCAAATTACAAACCCAGTGTTGACCCAGAACTGGGCATGTCCTTAAACCCCTGAAACCTGGAAAGTCACTTGCATGGATCAAAAGGCTAAAGTGACTGTTATAACTAGCTTAGATTCTACGAAGTGCTTATTAGTTTGTTAAAACGAGTGGTACTTTTTAACCATGTGAGATGAAATTATCTTTAGTTTTGTTGCGTGCTACGAATGCTACGAACCTTTGACCTTAATCCGTCGCGTAGCTACGGACCTTGGAAATGCTACGAACTTCCTTCTTATTTTTCCTAGCCATTTCAAATTATTTCAGGTCAGCTCTCCTCGTTCTGAGGCTCCATAGGACAGTCTGTTCCGGGTTATAGAAGCATTTGTATGGGCAAGATCTAAGTCCTTGGCCACTTAGAAATGCTACGAACCTTGCTTGCGCATAGCTTAGCTATCTCGCACATCTTTAGTGGAATGGAAGGCTTATAACAGTTGTAACCTCGGAAAACTTTGCGTGAGCCGTTGTCAGTCAAAAGTATTGCTGAAAGTTGATGTTGCAGGAAAACTGATCGTTATAGGTACGTAAACCGTCGCGATGCGGAAACGAATGCAAAATGATGATTTGGTATAACACAGCAATTACGAAGAATATTGCGTATTTTTGTGTTACGAACTGGGTCAACGGAGACACGAATGTTTATTTACAATGACGGGGAACTGTCGATGGAAATTCAGATTTTCCTTTTGTTCAATTATGATTATCATTAGAAACTATGTCATTTGAATCATGATAGTCACTGTATTATTCAGATTAATAAATAATATTAGCAATTTATTATTTTACAAATGTAATTTTTCAAGTTTGCAAATGTGAAAGTCGGTCGTCATTGATTTCAGTTTTCAGGTATCTTCCCTTATTGTTAACTAAGCCAGGGATCATTTATTTGTCATTGCCCAATCTACATGTGATTTAATAATATTGTGTAATGTATTAGTTAGAGCTTTCCGTTTTCAGCGTGACGTAGTATAAGGTCATTGAGCTTTCAAGAGAGACATTATAATAATAGAAAGGCAATGTCACAGCATCTAAAAGTACTTGTAGTAAGCTTATTTAGACTGTGGCATCGTTTTGTCGGGTATTGGAATTAAATCATTGCGCAATAATTTCCACATTACATAATTTGTAGTCCAACAACTTTCCTTCCATCTTTCCTATCGATCTTTATTTGTCTTTCTCTACATAATGTGGATTTATTAATAGACCACTAGTGATCCAAGAATCTTGAACCCATTATATGATGGGATTTGATAACACTCAATAAGTTCATCGTGAGTTGAGATCACGGCTTTAGTGTCAGACTTGAATCGCCATAGGTGTACCTATGTCATAGTTCAATCTGTCCTATGGTTTAACATTCCCAAGATCGGAATCATATTTCTTTTTTAGACAATTTGGTGGCCAAACGAAAAAAAAGTAAGTTTCATACAATGTTTTTCACCAGAAAATTGTACCTAGAAACTCTGAATGAACAGGGTCACTCGAGTGATCCCTTGGCAGTTACTAAATAATAGTACCTAACCTGCTTAATTAGCGTAGCATTATGTGAGTAAATACTCTTACCCCATGCACTGTTCTTACACTTGGGTCCCGTTAAAATGTTAAATTGTATTTCTCCCTCAACATTCCTGATTACCGTATACCTCCATCTCCAACCGTCGTTTGTGTTTCTCCGCTGAAACAGTAATTGACGTTTGTAAAAATAAATCGTAAATAATCAGATCTCCGTAGGATAGTTTGATTATTTCGGGTGGCGAAGGTCCCACTACGTCTCGCTGACCGCGGAGTCTGCGGACCTATGGTTGGACTGCGGCCAAATCAAATGTTCATGCGCACTGTGTCTCGCTAATGAAGGACTCATAAAACCATGCTCTTTTTGCTACTATTCTACGTATAAAATGCCATTAGTCACAAAAATAATGCCATCAAAAGGCGGTTATAGTCTTTTATCTTCGGTCTTTGGAGGTCCTCTGCTGAATTTAGATTTTATTCATTTCGCATGGAGAACGATCTATGATATGATATCCAGCACAGTTAAAGCTATGTTTACAACAAATTGAGAATTAATAAACAAGTGATTTTACTTGCTGCGATCCCAAATGGGAATCACATGGGAATCAAACGCAGAAGCTCCGAATGACAACTTTTACCTCTGGGCCATTCCATTGTGTCTAAGGTTAATCTTTTCAACCTACTAGTTAAGTAGGTATACCTACTAACAGTTTAAAAATATATGGTGAAGAAAATTCTCAAAAAAGAAACGAAGCCTCCTACATCAACTTTAATATTACAAAAGCTCAGCGATTAAATCCTGAATTAAAAGTACTATCATTTTCGTATAACGTCCGCAAACCGTTAGATGCTCGCCAATTTTTAGCCGTTGTCAAAAACTAGATTCGTCTGGAGTCAATAGCAGACCTATAATTAGCTTCTGCAGCCATCGGCTGATCCAACCGACCGATTTAGACTCAAAAACTCCAGAAGACGCGATCCGACTGTTTAATGAACGTTATTTTCAGTCGAAGAGTTACATGATGTCAAAACAATGCAATCTTTCACACGATTTGGTGAAGAGAGAAGTGTTTTAGAAGAAGTTGGCGTAAAGAAATTGAATTAGCATGCAGCAATTTGTCTGGATGCTCTGAAACAACTGTGTTAATTAATTATTATAGGTGCAGAATCGTAAATAGATAATTTTATATTCGCTGTTATATTGTAGGTCATTGAACTTACTTCTGTCTATATAAAGCTACTAGAAAGATAGACACATTTGACAAATTTTCAGCATGTAAACCGTTGTCTCTTGCTACGTTGGAAATTAACTAACTAGGTACTTAATGTTGGTAATAATATCATAGTAAAAGTAACGTTGAAAGACTTGACAAAGTTTTCTCTATCTTCTTTTAGAAGAATGTCATCTGCTGAAGTAGATTCCGTCTTCCTATTTCTTTGATTTTTTACGTATTATTTTATTAAAGGCTTAATTCTTTCACTCAATTTTTCTCTAGCGTTCTTTTGACGTAATATCATCCCAATTTTCATGATTGAAGCTGAAAAACTTAGCTTCCTCGTTCAGTTTCCAGTTGTGTGTTGTTACAGCTCGTCTGAGCGAGACCACGCGTGCGCAGCCCACGCCCGCATTTTATTATGACTGATGCACGCTACAAACGCGAATCTGTAGCGCCGACTTTATGACCTATTTTATGTAAGGCTATGGCCACACGGTATGATATATAATGCAATACATTAAGCATTGGCGTATCTAGGACCGTTTTTCAGAAGGGGCCTGGCCCCTGACATGCCATGATAAATTAATATAAATAAATAAAAAAAATAAAAATAAAAACTTTATTTCCGAAAGGTACACAACAAATACAAAAAAATCACTGGTGTAATTAAATTTCTACAGATCGCCACTTTTATTCAAGAGTTTTGCGTGAAGCCATTGAAATGAGAAACCGATTTCAATCTTTAACATGGAATTTAATTAGTAATATGTAGTTTTCAATCTCGCTTGACTTCGCAGTGGAATCGAAAACGGAATCGGGACACAACTCACAGAAAACAATTATTTATTTATTTATTTATTTATTATTCATTATTGAGCAATTACATATTTGATCCAAATAGCGTCCTAAATCCTAAATTAGTGTGGCGGTACTTGGAGAAAAAATAATAACACGGGGACATGGGGGTAGAATTAGATTATTCTACCCACCATACGGATCGCGCACTCGACGCTCCAGTCAGCCTGTGACGGACGACGGCCGGTGCTACTCGGTTATTGTTTCGATAGTGTGTGTGTGTAGTAGAAATTAGAAAATAAAATGACGTGTGGACTGTAAAATTTTTAAATTCATTGACTTTGGTAGTTTCGAGTGCACACAAATTACAAGGTAAGACAGTTTAACACGTTGAGTGCGAAACCAGGTCTATAGACCTTGTGTACGTCTCGCTTACCGTGCGGCTAAGAAAATTATAGTCTTCCTTGTCGTGCGAAAGTTATAACTTCAATTGGGTCCGGTGTAGGAAAGTGATGAATATATATCTATGATGTATTCTTAAAATAGAATCCAATGATGTACCTACCTTAATACCAGGTTTTTAGACCTGGTACCGCACGGAAGTAATAAAATGTCTTCACAATGCGAAACCAGGTCGAAGCACCTTGTACCCTACGCACCTGGTACCGCACCCCACGCTAGCTTCGTGCAGCTAGTGTTGCCTCGCATTCGTAAGAAACGCAAATGTCGACATGGCGTCAAGAGAAACAAACAAAATCAAAACTGCAAATTGATTATAATTTAATTTGCTACACGATTTATTGCTAATTTAAATAATGTTTTTCGTGACAAACATTTGAAGTTGTAACTAAATGTTATTAAATAATTATGTTTTCTTTAAATATAGCTTATTTAAGTATTTATGCACGTATGTCTTATTTGTAAAATATTTAGACTAAATTATTAAAACATCTTTGTTTGTTACTTTTTAAAATTTTTATTATAACTTAATTTAAACTATCGATATTTGTATTTCACATCCCTAGAATACCCACCAGACTTCCCTACTTCAGTGCGGCACAGGGTGCATAAGCCTTGTATTTTAAATATAGCTATAATTTTTATACTAAACAAGTTATTCACGAACGCCTTCAGGTGTATGTCAATAAATGCATTATTATTAATATTCAAAGAAAAAAAACACAATATCTATTAACATGAAGCCAAAAATAAAATTAATATATCTCAAATATTACAAGGTCTTTAAGCCTTGTGCCGCCACAATGTAAGTTTTAATACCAGGTTTACTGACCTTGTATCGAAGGAATGGAAAGTATTAGAAAGTTACTGCCGCAGCAAAGGTGTTAATGCGAAGTTGTTGAAGAGAGTGGTCTAAAGGTGCTCTGCGTTGATATTCGCTCACAAGCCGAACGTTGTTCGTTCGTTCGTAGAACGTTCGTCGCTTCCTTTAGTTCGCGTAGCCCGCGGGCAATGTCCGTGCGTAGACATCTGTGCACCGGTCGAAACGTCGGGCAAATACAGGTTATTTCACTTTACATAACCGTGTATCTCGTTAAAACCTGATAAAATTAATTAAATAATGGTAAATACTTGAAATCCAATGTAAGATTATTCTTACGATGTTATTGCTAATGCGTTTAAATTCTGCATTACACTGCACCGCAACAAATGTGATAAAGTACGAAATGTAACAATGTTACGTTGAGTATGTGTAGCAGTTTATAAGAGCATTCACACGAACATGTAAATAGTGCTGTTGACATAATAATCGGGCGACAACAAGGGTCGTGCTCAGGACAACAACTTCGGTCGACCTCAATATTGGTTAGCTTTACTACAGAATATAATCTTTACCTACATTGTTTGAGATGTAAATTCTGATAGTTTCCTTCAGTTCAGTTTTGTTGGGGAAATTCTTGGCCTGCATTTCATCTGATGGAAAGAAATGATCGTCCAAGGTGCGCTGTTGTAGGTATGAGTTCAGTTTAGAAGTCATCCAGTTTCTCAGCTCATGTAATTGGTACTGTGTCATTTTATTTGGTCCAGTTTGGTAGGTCATTGCTGGCTTGTAGGTACATACCTATAATGATTTCGTGCGTTAGACACTATTATGGTTGATAGGGATGATAAATCAGACAGTAGACGAATTCAGAAGTCTGTTAAAGCTTTGTGAAGATTTAAAAGCTTCGTCATAGTTTTCCCAGGTGAAATTTAAAGAAGTGGATGATTTTTTCTTCTTAGCCCTAAAATTACTAGTACCTACACGTAGTAACTTTAAGATTCAAAATCCCAATCGCGTAGCATAGTATGTAACGAGTTCTAACAGTCGTTATTTTTGACGTAGTACATTAATGTTTCAAAGAACTGTGGGGAAAATTTTCAGTTGCATAATTTCGTTCTCTTAGTAACTTCTCATATGCGAAAGTTCAAAGCTAGTACTCGCAACATCACAATAACATGTCACTCAAGGTTGTCCATTTTTATCTGATCACCTGTCTCTGTGTCCATCATTTTAGCTATCAACTTGGCATGTGTCGTTTTCCAGCTAGTCGGCGACAATCGCACGGTAGTGATCAGGCGAAGTTCTTGCATCTAACGTAGATTAAATAAAGTTTACGTGTGTATTTTTAGTTACCTAACATACTTTTTGTATTAATAAAGTTTCATTTAGCTTAAGAGAAATTATAGAGCTGCCAAATAAAGCATCGTTAGTACCGTTTAGTAAATAGGGTTCGTAGATGAATATAACATTATTTGACAAGTCTAAAACTTTTGTAAGTACCTATTAGGTATTATGCTTGACTTTCTATGCGTGTCATCAATCAGCTTCAATGTTCTAGCGCCAAAACTAAGTACATACCTAATTTAATTGATTGCTGATTGTAGTTGCCAATGTATAAATCGGTGAACATTTGGGAATCCACTCCATTAAATTGCGTAACCGGTCGTAACTGGCAGCGTGTTGGCAACCGTGCATTGCCCAAAGCACGAGTTTTTGCAGAGTTATTATTGCTATTAACGCTTGGCGGCCAGCCACCGTGCACGCATCTGCAAATACGGCCGTTGACAATGAAAACAATGTTTCGCGGGAACTACACGTTCTACTATGTTTGCTTGGAGGCGTAATGAAATGATTACATGCTGTAATCTCTTATTACGTTGGATTTGATCGACATTATTGGTGTATACGTAACGTGACCATTTATTTTCTGCGCCAGAGCGGGACAACTGAGGAATTATTATTTCGTAATCAATTTTTATTTTCGTATTACTGCTACACTTAGCTGGGTTTTATCACTCGTCCACATTTTGTTCATTTGAGAAAAAACTCTTTTGACTGGTGCGTTACTTCCTGGCAGACACATAACGTACTCGACAAGTATGGAAAAGTTTGTTACATCAAGAGTGTTGGTACGAATGTGCTGGAATAATTCGAGCCAACGGTTTTTAAAAACGATAGATGCATTCTTAAAGCTAAAGCGGGACTTTTTTGCTCTTACGGGGGACAGCGGGACAGACAGTCTGAAAGCGGGACAGTCCCACCCAAAGCGGGACGTATGGTCACGTTATGTATACGAGAAGAACGTTAAGCAACTCCATGTTAGATAAGGTAAACGGCTACTAGTTCGTGATAGTACGTAAGTTCGTAAGTTTTTTTTCTAGCTCAAATAATAAGCAAATGGAATATTATTTATAAAAATTCTTCATTACTGCAAAAACTCTATTATTTAAGCTATCTAAAAAACTAAGTACCAGCATTGTGGCGCCAAAAATGAGAGTAATACGAAGCTTCAAACTCTCAGAGAGCCAAAAACAGCCGTGCGGCTTGCAAAGGTTGCTCTCACCGTAAGGTTAGCGCTCCAACTTCTTAAGCTTATAAAAAGGCGAAGGAACGTCCATTTAAATAAAACTTGTAATAGTGGTTTCATGTGTTCCTTGACAATTGATTTGGCTTAGAAAAAAGTTATATGAAAACGTAGAATTCCTTTAAAATTGCGATTAATTGACTCACGAAATAGCGTACATATTATTTTTCGTGTGTCCCCTATTTCGTGACACTACCGATTCAAGGATATTATGGATAACATTTTGATGCTTGGTTTTTAAATAATTATTTATGATAATTTAAATGTAAGTTATGAAACAAATAATGCATTTATTTAAGTTTCTCGTGACCTAAATTCGGTATATGTTTCGTTCACTAGACCCCCCCCCTCTATATTTCTAATGGTTATATAAATATTTTCACATATTGTTAGAATTAACAAATCAAAATATTATACTAGACACATTATTTCTTATGAATATTTCAGGTAAGTAATATCGTCAATTTCACATAATTATTTTATTGTAATTTTATATTATCGTTTTTAAATTTATTAAACCCTTAATCATTATTAAAATATCCTAACTGTATGCATAAAACCTTATCCCGAAATAGGGGACATGAGTTCACGAACTTAGAAACAGAGCAAAATTTTGTCACGAAACAGGATCCAAACAAGAGGTCCGCAGAACAATTAATATAAAAAAAAAGTTCAAACTATATAACTATAAATTATGTATTAACTTACTGTCAAAAGACCAAAGTTTAGCATACAAAAGCTTTCATACTGATATCATGCTTTGTTATTTTTAAATAAAATGTTAAAGTCGTAAGAGCCTTAATATACCGAAGTAGGGGGCACTTACCTTAGTCAGTCAGTTTCATTTATTAATTTCTCACATTTCTTTCTTCTCTTGGCATTAGAGTCGAAAGACCATAGTGGTATTTTCAGAAATAGCAGCAGATGTCGTTGATTAGATTTGGGTAGGTTTTTTCTATGGTCACTTGTCGTAGTGAAATAAATGAAGAGACCTTCTAAACTTATACGAAAAGTAGCAAGCAGGGAAGCATTTATCAGGAAAGCACATTGTTTTCTCCAGGTGACTTTTGACGGTACTACTAACGCAGTCTGATTTTATGGCTTGTGGTGCCATGGTGAAATAATAAGACAAACGTTAGTAAGTAAAGTCTGTCCTTAGTACCTACTTAGGTAACTTGTGAAGTTTTAATAGGAGATTTATTTATTCCTTTCATTTAGATTTAAAACATTGCGTAGATAGAGATAAATAGAGTGGGGGCCATTCAAGTGGTGATAATTAGACTACCAACTAAACCTCACTGTTACTACGGTCTGTTACGCCACAATTCCCTTGCGGAAAAGTATAAGAATTATGTTTCCTCAACGAAGGTTCAATGATACTCTGGTTCGGCTCACGAAAGCGACGTACCCGAACTTTTTATGCCTCTGACGTGTTGGCCTGGCTCCAATATAATTTATTTAACAGTTATGTCTTTCAAAATATCACTGCAGCGCTTGCAAGACGTCAAGGCTAATTATTGGGGGCTTGTTATTCGAAAATTGGGTTGTTAAAATATGAAATGAAGATCGCTCTATGACCTTATTTCAATCTTATTTTCCTGAAAGTTGTAGTTGAAGACAGTACTGTGCACTGCGACCCGCAACGTAGGACCAATGTAGAGAAAAGCACATAGCATCTTAGCATCTTACTTACTCAATTACTCATATTATAATCTCCATTTTAATTCGTTAGTAGAAGCACACTGTGGTAGGTCATAACCACTAACGCCGGCGTAGGAACGCCAAATCGGGCGAGATGCATATCTTCTGTTGTCTTCCCTGAACTTACTCGATTCAATAAGTTCATTTTCAAATGCCATTCTGAACATAATTGTTCTGTCTAATAGATATCTACTACATGTTTACTGAGTGGAGGCTTTCGAAAAACTGCCTACACCTTTTCATATCAACGTTTAACTACTCCAAAACTTCTGTTTCCAAAAGTCGGTGGCTTCATTAGCCCAAAGTAGGGCGCGTTGAGGTTATCACATCGCGTGCCGCTATTTCGGGAGGATGGGGTTACGGCCTCCTTCGTGTACAGATCAGAAATACAAATAAGATTTATTCCTTAATGGCGAAATAAATCTCGTCTTCTGCTTCCGTACTTTTATGAGCATATGAAATACTTGGAAGAGTAATGTCGTTGGAATTCCGAAACGGTCATTGAGTCATCCTAATCAACCAATTTAGATTTACTACATAATATGTGTTTTAATTATGTAATTAATAATTAAAATCTAAATTTATTGTAATTTATTATAATTGTAATTTATTATTATTGTAATTCATAATTTATCAATGTAAAATGAATTTATTTTTATTATTTAATTTTTATGGTGCTTTTTTGTTTCTTTCTTTTTGTTTGTTTGTTTTCTCTTTTTCTATTGCGCCCCCCTGCTGCGTTCTCCCTGCTGCCGGACTTGTGGACTCCTTTCTCCTCTTGCATCTCCGTCAGCAGGGGTACGCCGTGACGACAGAGGGCCCCCGCTGAAAATCAGTTTCAAGACAAGCCCTGGCGGTCTTGATGTACGCTGAGCGGGTGCCTTTTTGTCAGAGGGCCACAAGCAGTTAATTGTCCACTTGTTTATTTCTCTCTGTTTTAATCTATGTCTTACCTGCTTGTATACCTTTCTTGCAAATAAAAGTTTTATATTCTATTCTATTCTATTCTATTCTATTCTATTCTACATAAATTATGCGACAAAGTTTTTTAGGAAGAAAGAAAGAAAGAGAAATAGTTTATTTAGGTCAAAATGTTTCATCAGTACGTTTTACGAGACTCATCCTAATTATCTATCGAAGACATTATTCTATATAGGTATAAGAGGTAACAAATGAGGTGAAATCAATCTTTTGATCAATTTCAGTTAAGATTTTAATTGTTTCAGTAAAATTTCATGAGTACACTTCAATTCTGTCCTACCTAAACCTGCCTCTACACTGGGCTCATATATCTTTTGGCAGTGGAGTGCCGGGAATGGCTCGTGGTGATCCTACATTGAACAGATGCCCCGATCTTTTATTATGTACAAATTGCCTCTTAAGTGCTCGCAAGGATACCGCTGGTTTATTGGCAAGAACGGATTGTTGTATTTGACCCTACTATTAAATGTACAGGAATAGATCGGGGAATATGGTGTAATACATAGTTTAGCACACAATGTGTTAGATTTAAATACACTTTAATAACATGAACTTAACCAGTGTTAGGGAAGATTGTTTTATCGTTAAGATTACGTGGAAGAGATTATGAAAAGATAGTGAAACGCTAGCTGTTGTGGCTAGACCAGGATATGGGTATTCTCAAATTCCAGAGTCACAAGATCAGGCGAGAGAGATCCAATGTAGAGTCAGTTCTTGAATTGATTTTAAAAAATCCATCTCACTGTAATTTTGACTTTTACAGTCTTTTTGCTACAGTTAATAAGACACCCAGTTCCAGCTCATATCCATCTTTCTCTAGCAATGCGTACTTAGTAAAACTTTTTTCATTACTTGTGTACAATTCTTAACGTGTATCTTTCTTGTTGCAGCGATGCACACGGTGGCGTGACACCGGGTTGACGAGCCTCAATCCGCGAGATGTCGCAGCCGCCGCCGGGGCGCGGGCGCGCGCGGCCCCCCGGCCCGCCGTCCCCCTTGCACTACCGGCCCCCCTCGCCGTGGGCGCCGAGCCCTCCCCCCCTCATATCCGGTCCGAGGCACTCCACAGCCATCGTCTCCCCTCCGCCAGTCCAGCCGTCCCCTAAACCTTTCAGGCCACTACACTCCCCAGCGTTCCGGCCTCACTCCCCGTCCCCTAGCTCACATTTTTCCATTTCCCCGTACCCCATGTCCCCGACTCTCGGTCAGAGTCCGGAGTACTATTATTCGTCTCCGTATGAGCCGGTGCGCGAGTATGATTACGCGGGAGTGCCCCTGGAGCCTCCGCCGCCGCCGCGGCCCATGATCTACGAGGAGGAGGAGGAGCGAGGGCCCTCCACGGCAGAGATCATCGCCAACCAGTCGCAGGAGGGCTACGTGGATGAGAAGCTAGCGGAGTATCAATTGACGATTCAGTTATTACAAGGTATGTTGATATTTGTGAGGTAGTTTTCAAAGCTGTTTGTAAAATTAGGAACAGAGAAGATAAGCGAAAGAAATTTAAGGATACTGGTAAAATGGATGACAAAATATCGAAATGGAAGTTAGGGTTAAAAGTAATATAAATGTATTATACTTTTTACCTTTTCAATAGAATTTTTATCCTCGACTAGATAAAGAAGGAATTCATCAGTTAGAAAAATGCTGTTCTTGTATTTTTCTTCGTGACTCTTTTGATTGATTTAAAAATCGAAAACTGACCATCTGACACTGACCCACCATCAGAAGCAACAATAGAACATTAGTCAGAAGTATCAAGGCTGGTTTTGATTTACGGCGCATCCAATTAGTAATACAAACATAATTAATCGGTCCGTCTGCAGCGCTACTCACGCGCCAATGTTTTCGTTGGATCAATCACGTAGAGAATATTATTCGAAGCACAGAAGATTTGATACACTTGACAGGTGATCTTCTAAAACAGTTTCTGAATATAACAATTACTGGCAGTCACAGAATCGGTGAGATCTCCGAATAGATAGTATCGAAACAACACCCTTTTCCTATTATTAAAGACTAGCTGTGCCCGCGACTTCAACACACTGATCACTGTTACTTCGGATGCGGTTACCGAGGATTTCTTTAAATCCCACCGCTGCCACCAAATGTTGTACGAGGTCTCGAGATTGGAGTTTTAAAAAACAGTTTGTTAAGTATTTGAAGTTTATTCACTTTTTAAACATTAATTTTAAAGACAACCCGTTGCAGCAAGCTCTCAAACCGAACTAAACTTTACAGTGGGGCCTCTGGCGCTCCCATAGTTTAGAAACGCTGACTCGGCGCGACAGCGGCGGGTCAGCCTTATTCTATACAAAGACCGGGTATTAACAGTACGCGTGAAAACCCGTTTTCGCAACATTTTTCATTGTTGCTCTGCTCTTATTGATCGTAGCGTGATTTTGTATAGCCTATGGCCTTCCTCGATAAATGGGCTATCTAACACTGAAATAATTTTTCAAATCGGACCAGTAGTTCCGGAGATTAGCGCGTTCAAGTAAACAAACAAACAAACAAACTCTTCAGCTTTATAACATTAGTATAGATTAGTATAGATAAAGTAGTAGGTATCCTTGAAATAATATGTTACTTGGAAACTACTGTTGAATTACCAATCGCGATAAAAGTAACAAAGTGGTTACGACAAATAACGATGCGTTTACAACACGCCAAGAAAACACAAGAAATATCGATCAAACGATCGACCGCCATGAAATTTACAGAGGGAGTATAAATCTGAAGTTACTCCTTCCGTGGCAACAGTATCGGAGCGTAATGAAATCGGGTCACGCATACGATTTGAGATTTCCTAAAAGCAGAAGAGCGTAACATAAACAAAATCAAATATCCAATATCCTGCTCGGTCAAAAACGGAAAATTGGAAAATCTGAATTTTCATTAAACTTGACTTATCTGCCTCGGTTCTGGATAAGATTTCCACACGTACAATGTAACAGATTTGTCTTTATTTTAATCCAAAATACAATAATAAAGCGATAGTATAATTAGAGCTGGCAGTTGATGGAATTCGTATAAAGCAGGGCACTTCATCCAATCCAGGTCAATTTAAAGCGATCTAGACTAACGGGCGTTTATCGCTAGATCTCCATTAGCACTCGGGAAACTTTAGTGCGAATGTAACTGACACAATCAGCGTTATCGGTTTCTAGTTTCTACTACCATACGAGCTTATTATTGCGTTTTCAGCGTCATTTAAATGATCATATCTTGTCAATTTTATTTAATTGCGATTCAACGTAGTATTCTCATACCATGGAGAGGTATTCGAGATGTAGACACCGCAACTGTCCGAAAAGAAATATGATTTCGTGCTTCTGTTCAAATGAGTTATTTAGACGTCTGCTCGTAAACTTTACCATCAGGGCTGTAAGAATTATGAGGACCTTTCATATTTATACTGTGGCTGATTTCAGAAACAAAAGCCTGATTTCAGAAGACTTTTAAAATAACATACATAAGGTTGAATGATCGGAATAACTAAGTGATTTCATTAAATTGGAGTGACTTGAATTTATTTCGAGCTTGTTGTGCTCCACTTTGAGTGTTTACAAACACATGAGTGTGAAACTGACTCAGCCCGAAATGTCAGCGCTGCAAAATGCTCGCTGCATTTTATTTAGCTTTTCTCTCTGAAACCAGCGGCACGAGTGAAATAATGATCATTGTGAACGTTTGTAAAGCAAATTTTATTGACTTGGAATGCGATGCAATGGAGCATAATATTCTTTTGTAGAGACTTTATTTGAGTAGCACGTGCCATGTTAAAGAAAGTTTGAAAAGAGAAATTATTTCTTTTCAGTTGTAATTTATACTCCTGCAGTTGTTCTTTAAGTTCGTATTCATTGGACTCCTTTAATTTTTGTTGCGATTTTCAATTCCCAAAACCAGTAATTGCTGGAATTAATTATTGTGTAACTGTAGGAGTTGTATTGAGCCCCCTGTAGACTGAAGTTCTCGCAAGACCAAAAGCCCACCGACAGGATTAGTCATAAATGGCATCGTTTCACGATATACGAACTTAACTAGTTTACATAGAGTGGCACAAGTAACGTGAAAATTGTCTTCTGACGAACGCGTTTATGACGTACCTCGATGCACCGGTGTTACTACGCTCAGTGTGGCCTTAGCCTTACTGATCTGATGTCAGACATATTTCTGGCGGAAAAGAAACGAATTCCCCCGTGGGTTGAAGATAAACAAACTATAGTTTCACGAGAATTGAATTGCTAAATGTACGATGTTTTAAAACATGAACAAATTGATTTTGATTTAGTGCCGAAGCAAAGGTGGCCTTAAAGATGTCATAAAACTGTAAGCGTTATTTTAAAATATTACGTAAATACACGGAAACAATATTCGGGATATTTTATAACTAGCAGTACCCGTAATTTTACAATTATGGGATTCAGGATCTATGCAACTCCCTCCTTCCACTCATGGTTGTACCTGCCTCAAAGCATACCGAATGTTAGGAGAGCGCACATCAGGTACTTACTGCTGCATCGATTAAATTATTTTTATTTTACTAGATTGGTAGATCCATTTCGAAGCGCTGTTTCTTCCAGCGTAGGTTGTCCTCTTAAATATAGGTTGGTTATAATTAAAGCCCATAGTTAAAACCAGACACTAAAAAATAGTGACTGAATTTCTTGCGTTGCTTCTTCTCAGCACTGATGAGCACTGGCCCATGGCCCATTGCATATTGTCCCGAAGCAGTGGTAGGGTTAAAGTAATACAGATACGTGTAAAAGTCCTACTAAAAAAAATGAATTTTATAAAAATGTTAATTGCCCGAAAATCTATTTGATTATAATTTTATTATATTACTCCCCTGTAACCAATATTTCACGACTGCCCTTTACATCGACAAATAGTTTTGGCGTAAGCGTTCGTGTGCGTAAGTCGCGTACTTTATGCGCCGGCGCTGGTCGCTCGCCAGCCGGTAATTCGCGAGGCGTCACTGTCACTGTGACATCGATAGACTTTATTAATTTACCACACAAAAGTACAAAACATTAGCAAAAAAATTCCCAAATCGAAACGGCTCAATTTAGGCGAGAGTCCAATGGATTCGTTGGATTCGATTCATTGGACCGCCGATCGAGAATCAAGAAAAGCTTAAGTTAGAATTTTTTCGACCACTGGATTATAGTGGTGAACGTGGTTTAATCATACAAGTGGTGAACCCACTCAAACTCATTAGAATTCTTTAATACTATGAGTAGGCCCTTTTCAGTGCACATAAATACTAAGCTTGCCCTACTATTGCTTCGGGGCAACATATCGGCTGGTGTCTGGCACTCATAACGCTTTTTTTTTATTTTATTTTTTTATTTTCATTTTTTGTCGGCCGTTTGGTGTAGTGGTTCGAAACGGACTACTATTCCGGAGGTAGCGGGTTCGATTCCCGCACAGTACAAACATTTGTGTGCATGAACATATTTGTTTGTATTGGACTGGGTGTTTTCTATGTATAATAAGTATGTATTTACAAAAAAAAAAGTATTTAAGTATGTTTATATCCGTTGTCTAGTACCCATAGTACAAGCTTTGCTTAGTTTGGGACTAGAAGCGCAGTGTAAAATGTCCAAGGATATTTATTTATTTATTATTTTCTACATCAGGTGACATACAAACCAACACACTTCTCGCTGTGGGTAAAAGTTAGGTACCTACCTATTTTCGATTTGGGTCCGATTCGACCAAACTTTTATCCGAGAATAACTCCTGGTACTCTTGTTTGGTCGAATCCACCCTTAGTCATCATAATGGATTTAGAATCTATTGTTCTATTTATTTTTCAAAAGCCGTCACACTCGCCACCAGTGCACCGAGACTAAAATATACGACAAAAGAAGATCCGATTGCAGTCATGATTGATATTGACAGCCGCAGACCGGCTTGAGTGACGCATTCGCTAAGTTTTATGTTACATTTGCTTTGCCCGCAGCTTCGCCCGGGTTAACGTTTCGGACTTTATCATACATTATCATCATCATCATCATTTCATCCACAGGACGTCCACTGCTGAATGCTGCTGTCCCCCAATGATTTCCACAATTGTGGTGCCCTTTACCATACATTGACCCTTAAATTGGAACTTTTTATTGGGTTATCCCTTGGGAACTACTTGCAAAAGCAATGGAAATATCGATAAATAGATATTTAAAATGATTCTCGATATTATTTAAAGGCTATGAGCACATTTCTGTGCTGATATAACCATATTGTCAATCTCATTAAATTAAAACACATTGAATGCTATTTAGAATGTAAATAGTACCTAAATGATCATCATTCTTCATCAGCATCGGGTCTTCAAAAACTTGTGTTTGTTAGTGTCTACTTTACGCACTTTTCAATGCGTACTTATCTATTAAACTGCTTACGTACTTATTAATAGTTTTTATTTAAAACGTAATTTAAATTGGATCTAAAGGCGATCAAAACAAAAATAAACTTTACTTTTGATACTGACACAGTTTTGTGTGATGTTCTCATCAAAAATGAAGTTGTTAACGTTCAGTTTCGCGTGAAACTGAAAGTGATTCGAAGTGGGCTCCAAAACAAACATTAGTCTAATGTTACCACTAATAGGTACGAAGGTTAAATACGTTAGATTTACATACAGTTGGATACATTGTCTTGTTAAGAAACGACGAACTCACATAGGTTCCATCTCATACGAGATAATTGATTGATTTTTCTGCTTTCTACGAGTATCCTACCAGAATCAGCATTCAGCATTGTCTACAGAACAAAATTGATCAGTTTATATGTATATCCTACATGATTTCCTGCAATTTAGTTACGATTGTTTTTCTTACATCTTGAACTGATTGTCACTGCAACACTGCTAGTTTTAAATAAATTAAGTCTAATTTAGTCTGGCAATTTTATTGCTTTGAGGCTGAACCATTTCTCTATTTTTCTCTTTTCACAATTAAAATTAAGACTTTAAAGTCTTTCTATTTATTTCCCCTTTTAACCGACTTCATAAACTAAAGCAAAGATTGGCTTCTGTTTCCGATTATACATTAGTAAATTGTAGCACTGAGCCATGACATCATGCACCTTGCCACTTGCGCTCGCGCACCCAGCCTCGTTGTTTCCGTTCTAAAACCGAAAAACTACTCAAAGATTTACGGCTGCGCGAATTGAATCTTTACTCCTCCAATATTTTACGGCGCACTCAAAGACTTTTATATCCGGCTTAAATTCATCTTTTTGACAGTTTCTGCCTTAATATTTTTCAATAGGTCATTAATCTAGTCCGGCTCGAAGGACAATGTAAATGTTCTAGTTTAGCAAAATTCGTCCACCAATATTTTTTAACTATGGAAACATATCTTATGGAGATTTTGCGAAAAATATAACTGGGAGTTACTGAAAGTTCACGTGGTACCTACTTGCCCCAATTTTTTACAGGTTGTTTTTGCATAAGACCTTCAACGCGCTTTAGAGCCGATCCTTAACTTCGAACTCGTCCTATTTTCAGTTCATAGGACAATTACTGTGCCTTTACTAGTTTGGCTAAACTTGGGCATGAATCACGTGAGCTTTTAGCAACTTTTCAATCTGTTTATTCACGGTGTAGTAGATTCTGGCTACACAGAAGTTGCTGCATGGGGAATGAGAGGAGGGAATTGTGATCTTTAAATGTTACTGCTCCTAATTGAGAAGCACCTATATGTTATTCGGATTTGACAAGTGGATAATGTTTAAATGATTCGTAATGGCTGAGACAGCTCGAAGAGTGAGGAATGGGCCACGCGGCGTCCCCCGGCGTCACCGGCCAGTCGCTGGCTGCTAGCCAGCCAGACTTCCTCGCCCCATTGAACTATAATATAAAACATTGTACTACTTATAGTACAGTACAAATGTATTACATTTACATAGTATATTAGATACAGATGAAAGTAAAAAGGTGGGGTTTCGTGATAAAAGAAATAAAAATATATAAATTTTACTCAACTTTATGCATGGATATTTAATTAGCAAGATCGAAATAATGTAGCAAAATTATGGGAAAAACCTTTGCTAAAAAGACTTAACTAATATTGAGTCTTGACTTTTTTGTTAAGCCTAAAGTGCACTCATGAAATTCTAATTTTAATAAAATGCAATGACCATTGACCACTAATTACAATTTTTGACGCTTGACAATATTGTTAACATTTTGTTAATTGACAAAGTTGCGCAACGTTTTGTAAGCCACTTAACTCCTAATTCGATAAATAACAAAATTATTACACTAATATTTATGTTTCTGTAATCGGCTTTTGGCGTCTGTCCACTAATAAGTAGGTATTTTTAGGTGAACATGTTTTTTTTCAATGTTGAAACTATCCGTCATGTAATAAATATAATTAATTTTGTTGCTAGTTTGGTAACTCTTGACAGAAATACATTTATTTTAACAAGTAGGCGGAAAATCAATTATTATATTGATATAAAATGCCAGATATATATTCGAATTAATATAAAATAATATAAAAATAAGTATTTTGTGTCAAAAAGAGTCTTTTAAACTCTATTATTTCAGTCATAGTCTTGAAATAAGGTTCAATATATTTTCTAGAATCTAGACTAGATTATTGACTTCTACCTTATCATTGGACCGACAGGCTATAATACGATTATCAGTAAAATCGATTCATCAAAACTTTTCCGTTCCATCATCGTCTATTTCAGCGCAGTGAATACTCGTACGTGAATAATTATAATTATTCATACTTTTCTATTCAGCACACGCTACTTCATAAATGTTACTAAAATAATGTAGGTAGGTACTTTAATAACCAGTAAACGTTAGTTATTTTGTAAATGATATATTCGTGCGATAGAATAACAACAAATAGGTTTATGCATAATAAAAATAGCACATTCTAACGGATGTAGAGACTGGCCACCTGTTGGTTTGCGTATGAAGACTACTTCACCAGAAGTCTACGATATAAAGACAATGCAATAAGTAAACACTTCCTTCAGTGTTTACTGTAGAAGCACACCTTTAATGTATCAGATTCAAATGGAGTGTGTGTGGGCAGGCTTTCCACTATGTGGTGGACCGACGATCTGGTGAAGGTCATGGGAAGCGCCTGGATGTGGGCAGCGCAGGACCGTTGTGGAAATCCTGACCCGGGAGACTTTTTCTAGCAGGACGTCATTTGGCTGAAAAAAAAAACGAAATGGAGAATGTTCATTCATAAATCTAATGTATGATGAGTGCCATCTGCATACGCTCGTGCCTTTGAGCATATCAGCTGTAACCAGCGTGCCACATCCTTTGCTCTCTCATCAAAGTCTCCTCGAGCACATTGGAGTCTACTATGGTAGAGGTTACCTCTTCGCATTTATGACAGATCTTCCGAACTCTCTATAAATTAAATTATTAAGCTTCATTTTGGCAAATTATGAAATTGTAACGAAATCTCTGATACTTCATCACTATTTCTGTCGTCCGGTCGTTCGTGTCGCCGCCCAAGTCCTTACAGCGTATTATGTCACGTCCATTATGGCGCCTGACCAACAGCTGATGTTGACGTCACGACTCCCGACCGACGCACGCGCATTCGTAATCCTCTGCGATTCCGAACGTTCGAGGTCGATGCACGATGTGATAACCTGTTTTGTAATTTGCGAAAATAGCTGTGAAGTGGAGATAGCTGTCTGAGATTGCAAGAATAAGACATTCAGGAGTTCATTTTCCCACAATGCAATCCTCGCGCCTCCCACAAATCCATTCATACTGGTATTAGACGCTAACATATTAGTTACTAATATTGTACTCGTAAAAACTGGTAAAAGTTACAAGTAGGTAACTCAGGATTTTTCATACATACTTTGTCAGACTAACTATAACTTCTATACCTCATTGATTTCGACATTGAGCTTTTGGTGCTATAAAATGTGCATTGTAATGAAAGTACTGATACCCATTAAGTCACAATACGGATTATGTTTTTTTTTTCGGACCATCTCTTAAACCTACCTACATCGTGTTTTTTTCTTTAACGTATATTTTTGTTAAATGTTTTTAACTTTCAGTTGAGTAGATCGTCTTTCGATGGTGTCTTCCGTCTATGATCTTCCTTATTTTAATCGTCTTGCGCCAATTTCATAACTATAGCCAAGATTTGGCTTGTTTACTTGAAATGCTCGAAATAATTCACAAATTAGAGCCAAAACGTCGCAACATAGGACGAGTTGCGGTTGGTTAGTTTTATAATTATGCGATCCTTATCGTAAGTAAATAAAGACTTGTTATTTCTGCCACATTTATGCGAGAGTCCGTTTAAGACGTTTATAGCTGTATACTCGTAACAGCATCCGTTCGGTGTAATGTTTCGGCCGAATGCGAATGCAGTTTGCCTTTTAGTAACATTAGCACTTGTAACGTCATGTTCTATAAAAGCTAATTTAGCAGCTATTTCATAAATAGCATCATTTTGTGTGTAAATTTTTTTAGGAGTAGCTTTGCTATTTTGTTTTGAAGGTAAACAGTCAATAATTCTCATTTATTGTCCAAAAACGAGACGGTCTGGTAAACTGTTGAGGTAGAAGATCCCGCCCCACCCATTATGGTCTTCAGTCTCCGCTGCAGGAGCAAGACTCTTCAATTTATCAAAGGTAAATGCAGGACCCAGCCCACGTTCTCTAATGCCCGTTTTCACCATCAATCCCTAATTTTTAAATGACCCTTATGAAAACAAAACTCATATAATGTGTTACCATAGGGGTCACTTAAAAATTAGGGTTTGATGGTGAAAACGGGCATAAGTCACCCAAATAAGTTGAGGAGGCTTGATGTCCACATATTCCCTAGTCTCATTTTACGATATCCACCGAAAGAGTAGCAGAGGTGGTCCTATTCTACGTTGCCGATACCGCACGACATAAAACTAAATACATTTCGAACATTCGAAAAACCTTCAAGAAATGTTGTACCAACTCCCTTATAATTTGCACCGCACTTTTTCACATTCGCCTGACACGTTATTTGCGTCGCTGACCTAAATACGACTGAAGCAATGAATGAATGTTTCTGAGAAGCGGCCATACTTCTAAATATTACATCGATTTGGCATAGGGTTTCAGGCACGTCGGGCATCTCATTGCAAATTGCACTTTGTATGCGCTTAAGATGTGATAAATAGTAAATATGAATCATTCTTCTTGAGAATCCTTGTTGAGATTTGGAGCGAACTTCATATTAGATTATCCTGCTTTCGCCTCCGAGATTTATTTTACCATGTAGTACCCCTGTANCTCCTACAGACTAATGTACGTGATAAAATATATTCGTTAAGCGTCGGATCAATCTAGCTAGCACGTATTTTCTATAAAAATGTGTCAAATGATCCGTCAGACAGGCTATCCACATCTTATCCAGAAGTGGCGAAACAGGCCCTTACTAAGCGATTGTGAAATATGTCCATAATTTCAAATAAGAATAGTTAAAAAAAAATTAAAAACACGCTTTTAATTACTAACAGCATTAAAAAGCCAAAAATCATCAGGACCTTGGACATCATCTAGCATTAAAGTGCTCGAAAAGACAAATCCAACGAACCCAAACTCGATGAGTTTCCGCCGTTTCGTTTAGGAGTTCCTATGGCTACCTCCTGACTCCATCATTAGGATCCTGGACATTATCTAGCACTTAAAGATCTCGAAAAGACATCCAATGAACCCAAACTCGATGTCATTCCGCCGTTTCGTTTAGGAGTTCTTTTGGGCACCTTCCAGTCCCATCATCAGACCAGCTGTTACCACAATATTGTATTGTCATTGTTAATCTACATATAATTGCCAAGTTTCATGATGATACAAGACTTAGAATTGCGTGTAAGTCAGATTCTAAGGTTCCATTACATTAGTTAGTTACATACACGACAACCTAATAAGAGCGTGTTAAAAACGAAAAAAATTACAGTTACATTATTTAATTACGTGTAAAAAGAAATTTCTGTCATCTTACATATCATTAAAACGACATTTAACGACGAAAAAAATAAAATATAATAAAGGTGCAGTTGCCAGGAATATTGCCGAGAAAGTTCCCGAGACTATTCTCGGGAACACTGAGAATATAGCCTTTCACTGCAAATAGAGTGTATTGTTTAATATACACTTATGTGTTGGCTTCATTTAACACTATTTTACTTAACAAAGTTTGTTTATTTCCATTTTTTAAACATGATTCTCAACCTTTCTCACTTAGGAGAACGCTCCCGGGAACGCTCCCGAGAATATTCTCAGCTGAGAGAGCGTTCTCGGGAACGGCACATCAATAGTGATGTTCATGTTAAAAAAATATCGATATTATTTTCGATATATCGCAACATATATATCGATATTTTTGAAATATCGTAAGTAATTTCCTACTTACTCGTATTAAACTAGTTTCTAATATTAAATAGGGAAGGTTGATATTATTAATATGAGTCACAACATCTAGAACAAATCAACTTTATTTATATGTAGGTATATCATGCAAATGAAATCAATGGCCATGTTACGGTCAAAGTGATAAATGTGAAAATTATGAATAATCGCCGGTTATTATGAATAATTACCACATGATTTGGTAAATGTGATTAATATGAGATCATTTATGTGTGTATAGAACTAAATAGGCGGCTTAGGGGTGGCCCAAGGGCCCCCCCCGCCGCACTTTAACCTATTTTTCACTTNAATCAATGGCCATACGACCCAAAAGTGAAAGATTTATAAATCCCAGTATTTCTACTCTAAGCTTTGCAAAAACCAAATTTTATTGACCCTTTTGGCTTGCAATCTGCTTCTCTGCTGTGTAAGAACCTGTGCGGCTTTTGAGAAAAGTCGTTCAGATGGAACTGAGCTAGCCACCATGGTTAAATATTTAAAAGCCACATTGTATAACGTTGGGAACTGTATTTTATAGTCTGCCCACACTTCTAATGGGTTTTCGTCAATCTACTCACTGGAGTCCTCAAATAAAGCGATAACTCATCTAAAAGACTTTCATTGGTATTATTTGTTTTCCAATTCGTTGAACCAGTTTATATAAAGGAATAAGCAATTCGATTTTTGGTATATCGGATGAAATATATCGATATTCAATTCGATACTAGGCGTTTCGATAATATCGGATGGAAGCGATATTATCGCGTAATGTATCGATATTTTTTTAGTATCGATTTATATCGCCCACTACTACACATCAATACTTACGACGCATCAGTTTGCTCGGAGTTGCGATTGAATGTGCACGCGTACTTGTGCTTTAATTTATTTTGCGCAGCATTCGTGAAAACTTATGAAATGGCTAACAATATGAGCACTGAGGAAACTTTTAAGTTCATTGAGCTATATCAAGCTGAAAACTGTTTATGGAACCCTAAAAATAAATACCACAAAAATAAAAATGTTGTAGGTACCTTAACTATTATTATAATTTTAATAATCTATGTATGTATAGTCAAGGAAATGTATTCGTGTACCTTTTTGACTATTATAATCTTATTGTCATTGTGACGAGAGTGAAAAAGGTACTTACGCGAATACAATACATTTCCTTGACCGTACCTATTTCAATTAATTCATTCTATTGAGGCTACTGTAAAAGTAATTGGACATTTAACAGTAGTCTAGGTAAGTATTTTCTTATTTCAATTGAAATAAGAAAACTTAAACAGTTGATGATTTTATTTATTTTTCAGGTTAATGATTCGTGGAAACGTATCGCTGACGCGTTGGGTGTGCCAATACACGAACTAAAACAGAAAATCTACTAGCTACATTCAGAGCAAATTAAAAAAAAAGAAAGGCTTCTATTACGTCTGAAGATGTCTACCGTCCCATCTGGATATTTTACGACGTAATGGCGGCATTTTTGATGGATGTGTATGAATCGCCAAGCTTCATGAATTCGAGGATAAAGTAAGTAAAACGAATACCAAATTTCTATTATCTTATTTATTTCAGAATACTTAACTAACTACTTAATCTTATAACTGTTGATTGTTGTTCTCTTGAATATATTTCATAAATTTTAATCTTGTATCAACTGCGCTTATAGGAGCTCTTCGAGTTACAGGTTGCAATGGATCAAATGTTCCCGTGTAATTTTGTCTCCAAGATCCTGGTTGTGTTAATTCTCCATTGACATACTTATCTACTGAATTCGGGGGAGTGTACACATTTCGAGAAGTTCGACTTTTTCTTAAGAAATTGTGCAACAAGACACATGTCATTGTAATTGAAGATGATTTTTCGATATTTAGTGGTATAGGCTTCTTAAAAATTCTAAATACGCTGGACATTATTCCAAAAGTATTTTCGACTGCTACTCGTGAACAACATAGATAGTTTTTGATTGAATACTCTCTGTGGAGTTCCAACAGCATGATGCCCAGGAAATGGCTTCATAATATGTGTACTCAACGCAAATGCAGCATCAGCTAAAAATACATATGGTAATTCAGTGTTACTATTAGGTAAGCGACTAGGAGGTGGCAAGTCGATTTCATTTGTGTCAATTTTCTGTCTTAATACACTTTGATTATAGACTCCACCGTCGCTAATCCGTCCTTGGCAACCTATATCGGCAAACATAAAACAGTAGTCACTATCAACTAGCGCTAAGAGTACAATGCTGAAATGTCCTTTATAATTGAAGTACTCCGTACCGGTATGAGGTGGCGGTAGAATCATTACATGTTTCCCATCCAAAGCGCCGATACAATGAGGAAAATTAAATCCTCTTGCCTTTGAAAGCCATTCATCCGTAGTTTTAGGCATCTGAAAATAAAGTTAAAGTATTATCTATAGGTATTTTTCATTTTGAGCAAATTAATTTAAACCTTGCTAGTTAGCTCAGATAATAGACCTACAGGTAATATTGAATTTTTTATTATTAATGGCCATGAATTAATATTTTATGATTGGTGACCGTCATTGGATGCCATTCATAAGCGGCAACGTACTTGATGGCAAGGTTTTTACAAAACGTGCCAAACTTATCGGCATCAATTGAAAAACCACTTGATATGACAACCAAAATGGTGTGTAAATCATCAAGAAGCCATTTTTCAATATTTCCGAAAATGTTTGACGGTTTTTGTCACTTAAAGCAAATCGGGCAGTGTTGCCATCATTAGTAGTTCCCGCATTCGGTTTTACTACATCTACTAACAGCCCCAGTTTTTGCCTTATTGTCTCCTGTATCTGTTTTTTTTTGCTCCTCTGGATAGCATGTTTTTTTGCGTTCTAGAACCTTGTAGTACGGAGGAAATGCTGAAAAACCTCGGCTTTCGAGAGCTTGTCTTAAAGTATTATAGGCTTCAACACTCAAATCTAAGTCAGTCATAAGATCTAAGGCTTCTTCTGGTGTGAAAGGTTGAGGTGAAGCTGTTTTTGGGTTTTCGATCGTTTTGGAAATCTCTGCAATTTGAGTTGGATCTTCTATGCAGCTTATAATAACATTTTCCATGCTTCTAGTTACTTTTGTTCCAGAAATGCAGGGGTCATCTGGTTGCTGTTGCAAGACAGTATGAACGAACGTTTTTATAAGTGTTTCTTTAGGTTCAGCTTCAAATAGGCTTTGCAGACGTTTTCTTTGCCTACGTTGTTGACGATCACTTAGTTCAAAGTATTCTTCTGTTTTGTTTTCTTTAGAGAAAACTTTTTTAAAATCTTTTGTGACAGGTGAATTGAGCCAATCATTATTTTGTTTTAAGAAACGATCAAAATTTCTTTTGCAGTCTTTCCATTTTTTTTCACAATTTAAAATGAAAAGCTTTAATATTTTGGTAACTTCAGCTTTATTTGACTGTATGATATTTTGGTATTCATCACCCATCAGAGAAAGTAAAATTTCAAGTCGTTTATTATTATCTAAATCAGTTGGTCTTCCCTTTTTTCTACTAGATGTGGTTTTACTTTTCTTAACAAAGGCATTGTATAAATCGATTCTCGTGAGATTTTCACATGTGAAAACAGGAGATGGTAAAGAGGACTCAAAAAGAAAGCTTTCGTTATTGTCTTCTTGTATATTTATTGACAACTCCGAGGATGGGAAAGTACAAGTTGTAGCTCTATCAATTTCACTGACCTCTAGCATATTTGCGGACATCCCCGAGGTCTTGGGGATACCGGCTGTGGCGTTATCCACAGCTTCGCAGGCAGCATCATGGGTCTTTATCGGCTCCATGATGCCTCACCCCCGCTCCTCCAGGCTACGTGTATAGACGCGGGGTTTTAGCACAGGCCTAACGAGGGTGGACCCCTTCCCGCGCCACACGTAGCCTTTCATAGGACAGAATCAAATAGATTATCTGTAATTGAAGTGGAGAATCACAACTTTGATCTCCATTTGTTCATCCAGTGCGGGTTGAAGTACGTAACAGAACAAATTAGTAACCCTAAACACTTGCCTGCCTTGCACTAAACTGACCAGTACAATATCGCCAGACAATACTTTAATAGCAATGACGAAAGTTTGTGTTTCCCAAGAGTTTTTCAGAAGGCGTTGCATAACACGAAATTTAAAATGCAAATTTCTCAAAAGTATGTTCTCAAAATTCGGTGATATTTTTTCGTGAATAAAATAAAAGGTCTTTTATAACATGCAATAATTCGTTATTGCTCAAAATGTACAACTAAAATTTAAAAAATTAAAAACCAAAAATCAGTTTTTTTTAATAATTTTTCGGATCTACAAAGCTTTAAAGTGTGATATATAGCTCAAAAAAAGGGAAATTGTGTGCTTTATTACTTACATAAGTCAATTGTGTTACAACTTCAACAAAATAACAGATAAACAAAAAATCGTATTTTACCACACACAAAATAAGCCAAATTAAAAAAAAAATTCTCGAAAGCTGTTGAAGATAGACCACGGGTTTCTTTTAGGAATTCACTTAGATTTACTTGTTAAATCATGTCATCTATTCACCAAAAAATGTCCGCTTCCAACTTCAAAGTGATTTTAAAAGACTGTGCGCTGCCCGTATCTTTGGCGTAAGCCAATATTACGTGTGGCGGCTTCTGCGCAACGAAGGACTCCATCCCTTCCATTTCACACGGGTCCAAGAGTTGCTGCCGGGGGACTACGCACTAAGAGTGGAATTTTGTCGTTGGCTGCTGCGAAAACGAAATTACAACGTGCTGTGGACAGACGAGTGTACGTTTACGCGGGAAGGATTATTTAATATGCACAAAATGCTCATTATTGGTGCGACTCCAACCCACGGGTGATTCGGCCGGATCACTTCCAGCAACGCTTCAGCATCAATGTGTGGGCAGGAGTGCTGAACGATCACCTCCTAGGTCCCGTGTTCCTCGATAGAGTGAACACGGAAACTTACATGGACTAACTTCAACGCGTTGTACCAGTTGCTGTTAAATGTGCCTGTGCGGAACCGGACGTACATGTACTTCTAGCACGACGGCGCACCTGCGCACTTAAGTCTTCGGGTACGCGCGTACTTGGAAGAAGCGTCCAAGGCCGATGGATCGGGTCGGGCGCGGTGCCGTTATTCGCTGGATCGTTTACCGGATCTGACGCCTATGGATTTTCATGTGTGGGGTAGGGCCAAAGCCCTTGTTTATGGCAACGACGGCCATACCATAAGAAGCGTGGACGAATTACGTGCGCGGATAATTAGTGCCTTTGATGTTATGTCGAGTGAACCCGAAGTGCTCAGTGCGGTCCGGAGGCATGGCATCGATCGTGCCAGACAGTGCATCCGTGTACAAGGACGTCACGTCCAGCAGCTTATGTAAATAATGTGAAATAGTGTAAAAATGTGAATAACGCCCGTATTCACAAACGATACTTGCTTAAGTGAAGCAGTAAATGGAACGCACAGCGTTGAATAGAGGTCTGTGATTGGTTCATGTCTCACCCTGTGCGTCCACGCGCACAGTGTGACCTCACTGTAATGTTTGTGAATACGGACGTAAGACATTTTGTAAATAACAATGAATTTAAGACTTTTAAACACGCCAAGTTAATGCAGCAAAATTTGGTAATCTCTTTTTACGTTTTAGCATTAATTTCATTAAGGTCAAAAGTTAAAAATAACATCAGTCGCATTAACTTGTTAGTCCAAAGCCTGAAAAAGTGTGATGGAAAGTCATAATTCATAGAACAATCATAGCTTTCTTTTAATATGAGCTTCTGCCAACAGTGTTAATGTTTATTTACCAAACGATGTGTGTAATTATTTTTTATGACAAATAAACTGAACTAAGCTTTAACAGAGTTTTATTTTCGACCTCATTTTCAGAACGACAGAATCAGAGGTACTTTCTTATACAGGGTGTTAGGTAAATGGGTATATGAGCCGAAACCAGTCCATGTTAACATACTCATATAAATACTATAGTGGTGTCAGAAAGTCTGGGAAAGGTACCATTATTGAGCAATCAGCTGATTCAGTTTTTGTCGCCAAATTGCGTCGTGACACTCCTGAAAATTAATAGTACGACAAACTGGCGTAGATAAAACAAATAACAGAATTCATTAACATTTTCTGTCTAAAAATTTGTCTCTGAGAGGCAAAAACCTTAAGCAATCCCCCAGGAAAATAAAAGTAAGCAAAGTGGTCAAGAATTAATTTTACTTCATTGCCTGTGACTTACTTATTAAAATTTAATAGAATCAAAATCAAAAATATTTTATTCAGTTTAGACCACAAGTGGCACTTAATGAACGTCAAATATAAAAAAGAAAAGGTAGCCCTTATGGCGCACTTTACATGTCTCCTTATCTTTTGGGCCCTACCAGCGCTTCGAGACAAACATATGGCAAGTACTGAGACATTAAACTTGATAACTTTGATTAAGGAAAATGAGACATTGTAGGTAATCATCAAAATTTTATCATCGTAAATCACGACATTGTGTACGATGTTGATAACTAAAAATACCTTAACTAAAAATAAGACACCATTGAAAAAAAACCTTAGGCATTAAAGAAATGTGTCCAACGCACTGTTTAAATCTTTGAAGGACAACGAAAGGTCCTTTGTTGTCGAACAATGGGACCGGCACGTGTAGCGCGAGTGAGACGCAAGACGTATCGCACGGCGGCTTTCACTTGCAAGAAAGAGTCGGAATATCATCGCGGCGCAGGAGTAGGGAAGTGTAAGGATGTGACATTGAAGGCAAAAAATCGATTAAGATTTTTCTCCTGTTCAATAAATAAATCGTTGTAGGATTTTTTTTCTACAAAAAATTAATTCAGGTGTGCCATTCATTAATTTATGTCCGGGAGACCTTCCGTTCCACGATGCCTTGTCTTAATGTTTTCGCGGGTGCAGTGGGTGAATAGACACCATACCACCGACCGAAGGGAGACCCGGAGATCCCGTTCTTGAAAATAGGATATCACTACAAGTACCCGGTCACTTGAAAGCGTTGGAAGGTGAATAAGTGAGTGGACGGATGTGATAGATGTGTTGCGATTCGTTTTGTGAATTAGAGTGAAGTGTTACCCCCTGTACCTTGGATTGCTTGCAGAGTCAATAAAAAGAGGTAAGTGAGAATTGGTTCAAAAGCAGGGTTGCCAATCTGTGGGGAAATCTAAAATGGAAAGAATCTAGATGGAAATGATTTAGCAAATTGTAAACTCTGTTCGGTGTCGACCCTAGCGCATACAAGTGACCTGATGCGACATATGAATTCAGAACGCCATAAGAAATAAGTATCAGAAGAACGTTCCCAAATTTTCAACGTACTTGCCAGTGACGGATTTAAACATAAATGATCGAAAAGCTGAATTAAAACTAGCCGGAGCGTTGCATTGGAAAACGCACACACCGCGATGGTAAGGTCTGCTTCCGTAACACGTAACTGACTGGACATCGCGTTGTATCGTCCTATGCACGCTTCACGTGCTTATAGATAGATGGATCTATAGATAATTAAATGTTGCCTTGTAATAATCAATTAACTTAGTTTCGCTAATTAGAATTTGCTCATTGTCATGCTTAGCTCAAATGTATTAAGTAAACGCTATTGTACTAAATATGGCCCTAATGCATAGGTACGCCGATCCTAGTTTTATGCTTTGCACATGCCTTTGTTATGAACTTTATTAATTAGACGCAATTGTTTAGTTTTCAATTACGTTAAGATCATATGTATATGCCGATCCTAACTTTTCTGTGATATCTGTTTGTACCGACTACTAGCTCCGTAACTTGAGAGGTTGTCTGCTTTGATTGTGTAATTTAGTCATAGGTTGATTTATTTTATTTATTAGGACAACCAACAAGACAAACACGCATACATGAAATTACTATAACTAATAGTGCTTAAAACTAAGTGCTGTCTTAATTAAAGGCTGCCACGGCATGCAATGTGGACAGTTGCAAATATCAAAACTAAGAGATAGTAGGATTATTGATTGGCAATAAACACGAGATACCACCCTGTATAATCCGGTTGTATCTCCAAGTCACCTAGATACATTCCATAGCAGCTGTAATAGACATTTAGGTACATACATTTACCAATTTCNGATCATTCAATAATTGCCGAATTTATTCATTGTAGAAGTCGTAGGTAGGTACACAGTGACAATGAGCACAAGTCGGCGTCGTCGTCGTCGAATAATGTCGCATTTCTCCATCCTCCAGTAACTCCTTTTTAAAATATAATTTATAACTATTTTTCAAAATTCATAAACATATCGAAGCTACAGAATAAAACACCGACGAATATTATTCTAACGCAGAATACAGACGTACAGAGACGTGTTCTTTTTATCAACCCTATCCACGATCCGTCTTTGTTTGAAGTACCTATTACTTACTTTATTCAACATTATGTTTGTCCAACAGTTATTCGTTAATTAATTGCACAATCTTTTTGTACATGCTGACGACGGCACACCAAACTTAACATTGTAGCAACTTAAAGTTGGTTTTGTTATTTTGCAACAAAAAATGTAAAGTCTTGTTGACTCTACATTAAACGAATGATGATTATGATAGAATGACAAGAGATAGGCATGGATTATATTATTTATCACTTTCACTGTCTATTAACTAGTAGGTATTTCAGAACTAGAGATAAAAACACAGCGTAGTAAAAGAGTCTACGATGGAATTCAAAGGGATTTTATTACCTCTCTTTGAAATACATTAGTGACATCTTAATCCGATAACGTAATTTAAAGGCGCTTCTTTTATACGTTCATTAACTGATTTAGGAAGAAACATAAAATATAAAGTTACCATCATATTGATGCGGTTAAAAATAGACCTGAAACTTATATTACGGCCAATTTTAAAAACCTTCCGCATTGGATGTCCAAACATTTCGTATATTATGTGTTCCGTAAGTTCGTCTGTGATATCTTTATTATTTAGACTAGATGTTGACGTGACGTTTGTCCCAAACGACGTATCAAAATAGCCGAGTTATAAACCCACGTAGAGCCAGCGCCGATTCGTTCTATATTAATAACTTTATATTTAGAGTTGCCTCAGCATTAAGCATAAAGTATAGCGGCCAATGGATTAGGGAGCGGATGTATTTTTAATAATTTTACTACCGTTCCTTGATCATCTGATATTGGTTGTTAAATTTTAAGACTCTCTTTTTATGTCATAAAGGCTAATCGATTTCTTTTTCTAGTTTTTCTCTACATTTTGTTTCTATGACTTGTATAAAGTCATTATACTTTATGATATCCAATGTAACAGACTAGTAAATATTTAGAGTAAAATGTAGTCATTAAACTATCGTAAACATTACTGGCTATGGCTATACTTGTTGATGATGCGATCACTCTTATGTGTTCTTAAAAATTTAATCATTGCTTCATGTTTATACTCGTAGCTGAGAATTCTTCTGTGTAACGGAACTACTAGTACCTATATTGAAGGTTAGGTTAGCCCCACATAACCTACCCTGTCTCCGCAAGGTAGATATGCGATTCAACGCATTTTTTCCCCGTAAAAAAGGTGACATTCTTAGAATCTACATAACTAGTGATTTAATTCATAGAAAACCCGAAGAGGCTATCATCTTGTCAAATGACAGATGAGTTGTGCTTTTGATAGTGACTTCTTGACTCTTGCCACTCTCGATTGTTTTGGTTGAGTGGTGCTTATAATTAGTTACAGTTTTACACGGTTTTCCTGAGCTGTCACTTCAGGACTTGGCAAATCCTCGCTTAAATTTAATGTAGCTAGCAGCTAGTGGCTGAATTTTATGAATTACGGAGCATTTTCACGCCGCGTCTGTGCGAGTATGCTGAATTATGAATAACTGTGTGAAAATGCTGGGCGTAAAATCTGATTTATTCTCCATTATCCAGAACTGAAACTACGTCTGTCGGTACTATTTGTTGTACCTTTTAAACTCGTAAGTGCTTCATTAAAATGTTCGTATTAACAACATAAACGACATACAAATTACAAAATTGTAAGTTACTTATGTGAGTAGAACTTATAAAACTGGCAAAGGTGGCCTTAGTTACCAGTGTTCAAAGATGAAGAAGAGAATCTAACAACAAATGGAAATCAGTTCTTAGGAATATGAAAACGTCAATTTGTCCTCGATCCGCAGAATTGGGTCGGTAGAAATTTGGGTTAAAGCTCAAAAACTATTTGTTAGTTTCCGCACAGTTCTGTTGGCCTCAACCTTACTGCTGTCTGTCAGTCATTGATAAAAATAGACATCACGTGGGTCCAATCCATCGCTATACTTCACTCGTGTGCCAAATATACTCCAGGTCGACCGATAACATCATGGCAATGTGTCTTTGTAAAGGTATTTTAATGTTACTGCGAACCTTTGAACTATTCGAGATCAGATTGTAGAGACATTAAAACGAGGAAAACGCATTTAAAAAACATTTACATGAAATGCATGAGGGACTTATCATTTCTCATGTGAGCGAATGGGAATTTATATTGAAGTTTTTGGAAGGAATTAAGGAGAGTTACAGGATAGTTCAAGACTAACGCCAGGGTATATTGGTGCAGGATAGGACTGAGGGTAACTTAAAATGTTTTTCGAATGTCTTTCTTTAACTGACGAATTTTACGACCAAACAACTGCGTGGAAGGTTTTAAATGAAACCCTTCCTTCTTTCTTTGACTTATTTTCTTCACAATAATATTTGTGATTAAAAAAATCATGTTATATGTTACAAAAATTAAAAATACGACTACAGTGTAGTATGATGTAGAGTTCAGGTAGTATGTCAAATATTTTATTGAAATTATTTTGAACTTAATAATACATAATTTCGAATGTTCAGAAAAGTTTGCTTTACTAAAGATTACTCGTGCTTATTCCTTCACCTGATTACCTTTTCCCGAATTCTATATCGGGCAGGACGAGGTCAATGTCCCCGTTCCTAACCCCAGTAGTGGGAAGCGCAAGAGTGGCAGAAGTCGGCCAGCGGCGCTGACTGACGGCCACACGAGCCGTGGACATAAATTCCTTCGATTTGTTTTCATAATACCTAAAGATATTTTCAGATGGGGCACGTGATGGGATTGTAACATTTGTAACTAAGCTCCATTTTGTTAGTTTCTTAACATTTCATAAAATGAGGAATGATTATTTTTTGCCTGACAAAGATAACTCTTGAGGAAAATTGAGAGAAATCAATTTATTTTGACGGTAGTTAGTAGAGAAAGAATTTGCGGTTTTTGACTTATTCTGAATATTTGGGATATTTTGTACGAGTATATTATAAAAATTTTACGCTCTAAGAAAGAAGAGCTAATTTTCTACAAAATTTGTCTTTGGTCTAATAACTCGTCCCCATTCTGTTCGGTTTAAGTATTTGTTCATTTTATTGCGACAATTACAATGCGTTTAAATGGTAATATACTTAGATTATCTCTAAGTCGTCCATAAACCTTTTATAGACTGATCCACCTTGATTGCGGCTGATGTCACCGACTTACGTGCATTCTCGTACTTGTTGCAAGTAACGCAACGAAAAATAATTTACTTGTTATAAACTTAGGTAGGTATACCTACCTATACCTACGTAATCATTAGTATCTTACTTATCTAAGGCTGAGTTGCACCATTTTACTTTAACTTTGACAAACGTCAAAAACCTGTCAAACTCCATACAAAAAGCACCGGTTATTGTTATTGTTACGGTTAAAATCCACCTAACTTTGACGAAAATCGGCGTTTTTTGTATGGAGTTTGACAGATTTTTGACGTTTGTCAAAGTTAAAGTAAGATGGTGCAACCCAGCCTTAGTGATTATAGTGTTCTCACTGGGGTCCTAGGTTTGTGCGTGGCCGCTATAGGGTCTTATAACATAGTTTGGAGAGAAGGTGTCACTTACTAGGTAAAGAGTTCAAGTCTGATTCCAACTCAATTGGAAAATATTTCCCGGACGTTTTCACAGCCGTAGGCTTCATATATTTTCTAACATGTTAATTTCTTCTTTTCAGGTAAAGTGTGTTGCGCAAGTGATCCGTGAACGTAACGCTGTAAGTGCAACTCGTTAATTATGAGTGTTTCCTACTACAATTTTAGTTACGCGTGTGCGTACGCGCAAGTTAGTTTGAACATTGCGGATAAATCTAAAATAGGCGCGCTTTTTACTCCACTAGGCTGTAGCCACCCACTGCAGCCAGGAAGTTGGGATTTACGGGTTTGTTTATTCATATTTTGTTCTTTGTGACTTCAGTTTTGAACAACTAAATTGATTTTGATAAACCGTCAACTGATGACGTTGATTGGCGTCCCACTGTCTCTACATTCATCGTCATTTTATCCAATTACCTTAGCCAATGAGCATGCTCTACTCCCGTTTCCTCAGTAGCTACTGCCAGCTATCTTCTTTTATTCGTTGGTCCATCGTTAAGGAGGGAGAGTCATGCTTTTTGATGTAGGTATGTTGGAGGAGAATTAGGTTACCTACGTTCAGCAGTGATTTCTTAACGGAAATCTTGAGATATGAACTATGTTAAGCTACAAGTTATTATCCACTGTCTTTTAGTCTTTTTTTCCAAGAAAGTACCTTACAAAAAGAAACTCTATAAACTCTACAATCGTGATCGTTTCCTAACATATTCATAAAGCTCATGTCTAGCTCCTACGTGAGCTTTATGGTCGTGTATATTTGTGTACCTGGCGTGTACGTGACTCCGGGATCATTTGGATCACGAAACTGGGAAATATGAAAGGATATACTCAGACTTAGGAGAAGTATTTAGTAAACTTTATGATGCTGAAAGATTAATCGTAAGTTGGTTATTAAATGTGTTAGATTTCACTAAATTCCTGTAAAGTGGTTTGAAAAATGAGTCATATGAAAATAATTGTTTAAAGATGTCTAACTTTTTCTATCTGGATCTCTCAGAATTTCATAATAGAGATTTTGGGAACTTAATCAAAATTTCGCATTTTAGTTCTACAAGTTGTAGATTGTGGAAAATTTTATATTTTGTTGTAGTTATGCTCATTCATCAATGCGTTATTTTTATAAACGCAAATAAGTACGAGTATACATGATTGTTAATGTTTATTGCATAGATAGTTAACCCACGTCATAGTCCACCCACAAGGTGGACCGACGACATCATAAGGTAGCAGGGAAGCGCTGAACGCAAGCCGCTACCAATCGATCAACATGGAAAGCATTGGGGGAGGCCTATGTTCATCAGTGGACGTCCTATGGCTGAAATGATGGTGATGATTGTATAGATAGTTAGTCTTTTAAGTTGCACTACGAACATTTACTTGCAATGCCTGCAGTTATTAAACGATGCATCTTGTGCATAATGAGGTCGGCCTGCAGGGTCCATAGTTAACCTAGGCATATAGGCGCACTCGGGTGACCTAGACTATTCTGGTCCACAATGGCCGGTCGGATTTCTAGCCCGGTCCGACCGGTTCCGTCATGTCTTAGGAACACATTCTGCACTCACATGCCAAGCGATTTGTTACTAAGTAATATTGTAAAGAGGTGAAGTTTTGCAAGTTTACTTGTGGAAGTAATCTCTGGAATTACTTAACGATTTTGAAAATTCTTTCGCCCATCGACAGCTGCATTATTCTTAAATGGCTTAAGCTATATTACCTTTTTTAATTTAGCCTTAATACCATAAAAATAAGGCGAACTTAATGCCATAAACGTATTTTTTGCAAGTACCTACCCTTCGGGTTAAACAGAAGCTTCTTTCTGTCTCAGACCAAAATTAACGCGTGCGAATCTGTGATGCGTGCTGTGCCTACCATGAGTTTACGTTAGGTGTGCTCGCTAGCGACTGCGTAAAAAAATGACATTTAAATGTATGACATATTGTGCAGCGCCCCTAGCGGCTACTTTCAAGAAATAAAATCTTCATAGAATTTTTTGACGTATTCGCTAGCGAGCTCACCTAACGTAAACTCATGGTAGGCACACTGCTTTATCCTACCATACGTTTTTTTAACTCTCTAAAGAGAAAAAGTCACTATAATTTGTTTTTACTTTATAATGGCTAACTAAACCACCAGACAGACGTTTTCCTGTCTTCCGAAGAATCCATAAGAAAAAAGCTCTTTCCAAAGCTTTCCGGGGAACTTTTTCAATTTCACTTTCTTTAAATGCTGAACTTTTTTTTAATGTTACATAGAATATTAATTTGCACTGTTAATTTATTAATAGGCAGTTTAAATGAAATTGAATAAGCTTTCCATCAACGATGCTTTACTTATCGCAATGTTATCAAATATGCGTGGGCTCTAAGCCCGGGCCATTTCTCGTGTGGGTAGTATAAGATATTACAAAGCCCATTTTCTGGTTTGCTTGGAAGTAACATTAAATTAGCAAAGTTATACTTGGCATTAGGTGCGACAAAATCTTACTCCCACGCTATAATGGTATTTAAATCACTTATATGTATTATCACATTCATGTAAATAATAGGTTTGAGAAACTTATTATGTGTTCAATGTTACACTTTTCCGAAGTAGTTAGGTACAGTTGGTAGATAGATGCCTATCTGAAGACAATTGTAGACTGTGGACATTCGGTTTCGAGTCAAAATCGTGATTGTTTTCTCTACTTCTTCCCCACATAAGTACTTTATTTATTTTAATCTATGTCTTTGAGAAATGCGTCTAATTTGGTGGTATTCATTTCCACTTGCTCATGGGAATCTCTTGTATACACCTTTTTCATGACCTTCCTAGTGTCATAGGTTCATTTGGAAGTTTGGCGCCAGGTATCTATTTACATTATGATAAAAGAAAGTTTATCTTCATGACCGTGACATTCGGAGCAATATTATTACTGGTGTGTGACAAACAAGCAGTAAACAACTCCAATCTAAGGAACAATCGCGCTGGATGACGTCAGTTGCGTCTGAGTTATTGTATTTTATCTCCAAACAGATTTTCTTTTGTGTTTTGTTGAGAATAGCTTCACTTAGCATAAATTCTAAAGTAGGTTTTAGGTTCATCCTTAAAATATATTTATGAGTTGTTTTTTTCCTATTAAATAACGAAGTGGTTTCTTAAATTCAGAATTCAATTTCCAAGTAGGATCAGCATGAACTTTTTATATTCCATCAAGTTCTCGAGTGTCTATTGTTCAATAACTACTAATTCTACTTTAGGTCTGCCTGTTGGCTAGTTACTAGCTAGCTACGGCAGTTGAAGATAAGGTAGCCAATTCTCTGTATCAGATGAAGCTCGGTTCCATCTCCAGTTGTCAATTTTCATCAGGTGACTCAGGCCAAGATCTTCTTGTGGGTGAAAATCACACATTATCCACACATTCTTCGAGCCCTTGAAGTAACTAGTCCAGCTAGGCTGCGCACGCGCCTACAAAGGGACAATGGGCGCGACCGGCCCGACTGGTAGTGTCAGGTTACTTGGCTCTTGTACATTTGTTTATGGCTTAGACTTAGATTAATAAAACCTAGATGGATAGTCTTCATACAAACGCTTCGTCAAGAGTGAGGCAAAAATCTTATGTCATTAGTGTCAATTTTGTTGGGGAGTGTAGACAGTGAAGGCGATTTTCCCGAAAGTAGGGAAATTTTTAATACGTTTTTAATTATTTTATAACTAACAAAAACAAAACGCATCATGTACTTACTTATTTATTGAATTCAAAGTACCTACCTAATTACAATAAGATAAATCGACTGAAAAGTCTCGATTTCATAAAAAAGGAAGTGTATTTGTACGGCGAACAATTAGGAAATAAATTTTCTTGTTACTGGTATCATTCCCATATTTAATTTTTGAAAGCCGAATTCAAGCAAAATACGCGTCGAATCGTAGTACTTACTTATGAAATGTAACACTGGTCACTTTCTTTAGTTTTTCTGATGTATTTAGACACCCTTTCACAGCACAAACCGTCTTAATTAATTAAAAGTCGTCGGACGTGTTTACCAATTTTTCACTTTGACAGTTCATGTGACGTTTACGAGTAAGCCATTCTGGCTTACTAAAATCTGCCTCACCTTTCGTGCACTGACTATCTATCTAGGTTTTATTAATCTAAGGGCTTAGATGCGCAGAAGATAGTCTTGTGTAAATAAACAAAAGCCATTTTGTTAATGCTTGTTTTAATACTGCAATTTAAGATACTAAATACTTAAATATTTATTGCCAAACACAATTCTGTAATTAAGTTTTACAATAATGGACCCTGTCGGGCACGCAACTTAAGGGCTCGGAGAGAGGAAGCTTAAGATATTGCTACCAAGCGCTAGTACTGTTTACCTCTATCCTTAGGTCTATAGAAAGTGTTGTTATAATGTCTCCACTATCTATTTTAGATGTGTTATGTTATTGAAAACGTGTAGGATTAGAAAATATAACTCTACATTTCTACTACGTACAATGGTTCCGAACCAACGAGAGACGACTTACCTCTTTCGTTATTTAGATATTAATTGGCAAAACATGTTAAAACTTAGTAGGTAACCCTGTAATAAAGTCTGGTAAAAGTTATAGTAGGTAAATGGTGTGCCTTTATGAATTAAACAGAATTCCAGTTCATTTTACCGAAACAATGCACAGTATGCGCACAAACTGCAAGGAATTCGCTGCATTATCACCACGCCCACCGACGTCTTATCAGTGGTTCTTAATTCTTATCAGTTAGAGTTGAAAATGCTCAAAGAATTTTACAAGAAAACTTGGCAAAGCTCTCGGGTCAACAGCCTCTCGATCGCCATGCTCGTACGTGCGGTCTCGCTGCGGCGATTTTTTGCAACATTCCACCACCCAGTTTGGAGTTTTGACATGAAATGCAATAATGACGCAAGGAAATTAGTTCCTGGCTTAATCTAACAGGAATTTTGAATTTTATCGAACTTTAGTCACGGTTCTGACATCACAAATTTCTTTGTTGTTTGTCTGTCTGTAATTGGATTGCATCGTATAAACTATTACCACCCTTTTCCATGAAAAACCCAACAGTTAATAATACGAAAGTTTACTTATGTCGTACATTTAAATTCTTCAAGAAATTACTATTCCAAACACGCAACGAAAAGAGTTTTCCTACAATACTCATATTAAATCTATGAAATACGATCGATTGTGTTGTCAAACGATCGTAAATAATTCGGCGTAGCTAGACCGAGTCATTTCCCTTGCTAATTGTCCGCAGCCCGCGAGGGTGTACTCTGTTATTTGCATTCATTACTGCAACATACTCATCCTTTGATATCATAATATGTTAATTGCATTACATTGTATTTAAAGTCGAAATAATATCTCTCAATGGCAAATTAAACTTCGAACTCACGAATACAATACGATGTTGGTTTGAATTGTAGAGTCAAGTTTATCAAATTTTAATTATAGGTACTTACTAGTATCTTTGACTGTTTACTGATCACCGACTGATACCAGGTCTGTCCATCTTTCTCATCAATCCTTATTTATTTATTAATAGGTACAGTACATTTAATACTACTTGTTTAGTAAAAATACAGCTACAAATCACCTACAAATCTATAAACCAGTTACAACTGCACACAACTGTGCCTTAAATAAATAAATAAACTATGCCTAATAACTTAAGTGCTTAAAATCATCACATTTCATCAGATGAGCCCTAGGCCAAGAGCTTCTTCATTATAGATTAAAAACTTATCTTTTTAGTCGTTACGCTCTTGATAGAGAACAACGTTGTCGTCTCATGAGTTAAGTTTGTATATTGCTCGCCTTAAAATACCTCCATCTGTCCACCTAGTCGCTCTAAATATGGGTTCTCTACATTCCTGAGATTAAAGGGAGATTCTGACATTCTGTCGCATTGTGTGTAGCTTCCGGGCTTAACAAGACTCGATTTTTGCTATGTAGAGCCAGAGATTTTGTTTTTGTTTTAAATAAATTTTGAGTGTGTGAATAAAATTAAATTCAATAGCTCTTAGAACACTTCATCAGTAAGAAGCACACACTTATGTGCTTGTAATGTTTGCCTAGATTGGGTCAAGGTTCTTCAGCTTTCTGCTTTACCATATTTATTTATAGTTTCGTGCGTGTCTAACTAAGCATTGACTCTGTTTGCATGGATATGTTTGTCTGTGTATATGTATGAACTATTAATCATAATTATGTCTTCATTATCGTGGAATTCTAAAAGTTTGAGTTTATTTTTAGATACTATAAATTCCGAGTTATATTTAGACAAAGGTCTGACAAAGTTTGTGAATGAATGTGAATATAATGGACTTTTTTTTTAATTCTGTTTCGCTATGTGATTGGATTCTATAGAGCTATGTGATTGGTTTGCACTTACTTAAGTATTGTCTATTAATAGGTTTTTGGGACCCAGTGCGTCCACGCGCACTGTGAGACCTCATAATAATGTTTGTGAATACGCTTTGTCTTACCCTCAAAATCTATGATCGTGGCTCTTTCAATTAGTAGAGTCATTGATGAGTTATCTCTCTTCGTTAAACTGTGCCTATCTCTGAATATAATATCCCTCACGTATAAAACAATGAAGCTATAATTTCTATAGATGAAGCCACTGACAATAACTAGTGCATCATAAATCTTAGCTTTTAAGGACAGACAGTTAGCCGGCCGCTACTGCCTTATATGTAAACGTAAATAAGAAACCTATTTAAGTATAATACCTAAGTAGATATGTCGGCGAATCGTGATTATAGCTAATGCTATAAATCAATGAGTAAGACATGTCAGTGTTTGTTTGTACTCGTATCATCTTAAGCATTCAACCTTCATCTGGCTTTTAAAACCTTTTCCGTTTCAGCCAAATCACGTCCACTGCTGGACAAAGGCCTCCCTCAAGGATTTCCATAATGAACGGTGCTGCGCTGCCCGCATCCAGGCTCTTCCCGCGACCTTTACCAGATCGTCGGTCCACCTAGTAGGAGGCCTGCCCACGCTACGTCTAATATAACGTGAAATCGTTACAGTTAGTCAAAATGAGTTTAAACCTACCTACAGATAAAGCTACTAGAATAAGTTTCCTAATCGCTCAAGCTTATTTTGATGACCGTGTGGACCGGTAAGCTCACGGAAGACTACATGGACACCGGTTTAAATCCTGATAGGGGAAAACTTTAATATAAAATCTAATTGATAGGTAAGCTATGCTTAAAGTTATTGGTGTGATTGTTGCATAACTTCTCTAAGGATTGAGGGATAAAAAACATTTTAAAAGCTTTGGCCACACATAAATACTCTGGAATACAACGTACCAGATAAAAAAGCACACGAGAACTGCACAAACTTTGCAACACGTATATTTAAGATTAATTTATAAGAGCGAAGACGCGAAATAGTCGCCTGTATCAAAAAGGATGTCTCAATAAGCTTTAGGCAAAAAGCTTTTGTGTAGGAGACAGTCTAAGAGCTTTTGCGTAAGCTCTAACGAGACCGCGTCATTACAAAAGTTCGTTAGCGTTACTTTCTCTCCGTTTCATTCGTCAATAGTTTCACAATGATTTATCAATTCTTCTTGAGTTGGGACTGCTATAAGATAGTTTGAAACATAAAATTTTGTAATAAGATAAATCACAACTATTGTATTTCGTTGCTTAATTAATTAAGCCATATTTCGGAACATTAATTAACTAAAAGTTAATCGTGCAAAAGGTTACGAACTCTACTCGTAACTTGGGTGTCTTTACATTAATTTTCTTAAAAGTAAATAAATTTTGCTGAGTAAACGTGTTCCATCTTAAAACTCATTTTCAGTATCTACTGAGATTGAGGTCAAACGTACACTCGGCTTAGTAAAAGATCTCTTTAGGGTATTTTCACTTATTAAACAATAATTTAACTTGATAATGTTTTTTTGACAGTTTGCAAAACTTATTTTTATTTGTTTTTTTCTTACCCTATCACTTTCACTGAAGTAAAGGTATCATTATTTGTTATTAGGTAGGGTTGTATGTAGGTCACCACCGTCTGTTGCGCAGCTCCCTAAGGGACTCGCATCAGGCCCCTGGTCAGACAGAGATGGGTGCACCAAATACAAAGGGATAGAAAGGGACAACATACAATTACAGCTGATTTTCATCAATTCTCGGAATGCCCCGAAATTAGTCGAATTGCGTCGGAAGTGTTATGTTTTGATGAATGAATGGAGTAGTTGTTACCAATGAACTCATGGCAAATTTCAACGTGTACCTTAATTACGAGTACATTCGGTTAATTGAAAATAAATATTAAAAATCTTGTCATCAGTTACATTTTTATAGATTTCGTCGTTACTTTTGTTTTTAAGAGTTAGGTGAAAATCGTTTAATAGGTACGACGATTATGTGTGGCTTAGGATTAGGAATAATATTTAATTAAGCCTAATCTATAGATGGTTACAAATTTAAAGCAGGTGGAAATTAAGCATCATGTTCATGAGGACATTATGTTACATTAAAATAATTAGTATCCATCTGAGACAAAAGCTACGTATGATTGTAGCTCTAGCAATCACGAAATGAAATGTCAAATATAACACAGTCAATATCTGACGACAGGTAAAAGCGGCTTAAAAGGGAAACAATACTGGCAGTGTACAAGCGCTAGACGTTGCCATGGGACTGAAAATACCTTTCACTACTAGAATAATAGAAAGCTAGCCATCATGGATTGGACCTACCGCGACGACAGGCTGTAGCTAGAGTAGGTACAACAGAGCAAACTACCATAATAAGTCACTAGAACTCCGACTGATTTTAGACCTATATCCATTAGTCCATATTCTATAGGGGGAATTCGTTATTTTGCCGTAGAATTTTCTTACGTAAACTAAGTAGGTACATAACCTACATGTAACTTGAGAAGAAATGATGGGATCTACACACACATTGTACCTCTTATAAAGTTTTATGCAATAAAAGATAAATTATGTATAATTCTTCTTCTGCAATACTAAATACCCAAATCAAAAATATTTAAAATTGGATAGGAAATTACGTCGTGTGTTAAAACGATAAAAATATAATACAGTGTGGCATTAGTAAAAAAATATCAACGACGCCAACAACTTATTGAAGAAATTTCATATCAGGACAATGAGTACCCACACAATATGAATAAAATTACAATGGTACAATGTGCATGTGGATTGAGTGATCCTTGCTTCAATCTTAACAAAAATCGAGGAAGTTTTTCTTAAAATATGTTAAAACATTGCGATGAAGTTTAAAAATTTGTTAAACCTAAGATAAAAATGTTATGGTCAATAAATAGGAGCACTCATACCGCACGCTTTAAGAAAACGTCAATGTGTTTATTTCAGAAAATAAAGCCTTTCCACTTCTTTTTTTAGTATTGAAAAATTGTTAAGATTATGTTAAAACTATTAACAAATTCCGAAATCCCTTGCACGTCCCGTTCCAAAGTTATGACGATTATTTAGGATCACTCACACCGCACACGGGCCGTATGAGTGCTCTTCAAAATCATGACTATTTAAATTAATAAATACGTTTTATTTCTGTTGGGAAATGTGTGCAAACTGACGAGCGAATTTGTTAAAGAATAAGTGTGACAAAACTTAAAAGCTGAAGGAAGAAATTAACCTTTATTCTTTCCTCCAATATGCCGTGTGAGTGATCCTTACTTTTACCTCTATCTGCTCATATGTAGTTCGTAGGCAGACTGAGTTAGTATCTAAAATTGTTAATCGTTTTTAACAATTACTTGGCATATATTTTGCTTTTATTAAGGCCATAATTTAAGAAATATCAGGCTTAGATGATTCCTAAAGGAAAATGTTGATTAGGGTACATGTATATGATTTTTTATTTTGTGAGACTGTTTCGATTCATCAGAAGTTTTCCTAAGGACGTGTACGAGCCAATTGAAAGCTCTTGCTGGACGTCGATACCAGTCAAATGACGATTTCATAGAGAGGTTGACATGAAAAAACGGTCATTCCTCTGCGATGTGCACCGACGCAGTTCAGAACTTGGTCTCGGGGTAAAGCCACCAGTCTCCCGAAAGCGTCTTAAAACTTTCGAAACTCAAGACTGGCTTAAATGTGGATCTGACGTGCGACAGCCCTGGCTGAGCCCTTCTTGCAATAGTGCAACGATTACAATTTTAGATACTAACTCAGTCTGCCTACGAACTACATATGAGCAGATAGAGGTAAAAGTAAGGATCACTCACACGGCATATTGGAGGAAAGAATAAAGGTTAATTTCTTCCTTCAGCTTTTAAGTTTTGTCACACTTATTCTTTAACAAATTCGCTCGTCAGTTTGCACACATTTCCCAACAGAAATAAAACATATTTATTAATAAATAGTCATGATTTTGAAGAGCACTCATACGGCCCGTGTGCGGTGTGAGTGATCCTAAATAATCGTCATAACTTTGGAACGGGACGTGCAAGGGATTTCGGAATTTGTTAATAGTTTTAACATAATCTTAACAATTTTTCAATACTAAAAAAAGAAGTGGAAAGGCTTTATTTTCTGAAATAAACACATTGACGTTTTCTTAAAGCGTGCGGTATGAGTGCTCCTATTTATTGACCATAACATTTTTATCTTAGGTTTAACAAATTTTTAAACTTCATCGCAATGTTTTAACATATTTTAAGTAAAACTTCCTCGATTTTTGTTAAGATTGAAGCAAGGATCACTCAATCCACATGCACATATGGTACATTATCTGAATCTGCTTTCAATATATCATGTCATGGAGCAGCCGAATAATGTTGAATACTTATCCAGGTCAAAGTACTGTATGGGGATTTATTGTCATGGCAACTGAATCAGTTATTAACTTATTAGTCATCAACAAAATACGTTGATCCTGCGTTATGGTGAATTTATGGTGAATAAGATACCCTGGATGACGCTAGATGTGAATTGGTCTATGATAATGGATTCTCTACCTTGTCTATTTCATTTATAATAGGTATAAGTATAGAACATTCATCCTATTTAGAAAATGAGATGGTATGTTTTGGTAAACATTGGAATTATTGATAGCGCTCCAAGAAAAGTTTTCAGTGACATCAAATTTTCGAAAGGACATAATTTAACCCCAATCTTATCTGATGTTACTTTCATTTATAAATATTTATTGGTTAGTTTGAATACTATGGTGGTGGATAAAAAACCCCTCACATCTATTGTTATAAGTTGAAACAATGAAAAAACAACGTAAATATGCTACTCTACTGCGACTGTGTAGGTAGGTGCATCATACATTTTTCATCACCCACTTTTCATTCGATCCGATCACTTCCGTGACTACCCGCCATAAAGTCCTTGTTTCAGGACTTGATTAATAACAGCTCATAAAAAAGGAACACGGTAAATTCAGCTCTACATATTAGGGAAAACATTTGGATAAAATAATAAAAAAAGAATAAGGGCTACCTTTTTCTTTTTTTATTATTTTCTATTGACGTTCATAAGTGCCACTTGTGGTCTAAACTGAATAAATATTTTTGATTTTGATTTTTTTGATTTTGAAATCCAATGAAGATTATCATCCGTAGTATGACTGTTACAGGAAACCTAGTATGTTCAGTGTTATTATGATATAGGGATGAGTAATAATTTGGATTTATTAATGAAAAGGGTGGACTTTGCTAGAACTTAAAATCAATAGCCAATTACAAACTGAATCACAGATAAGATAAGAACAATGAAAATATTGTAGAGAACATTACATGGTTTATTTACCTTGACAACGAAACAATAAGGAAAAGATAACACTGAAATTATTTTGCTACCGGCCAATCATAAAATTTGCGATACAAGGCTATACATGAAACCAAGGAAAATAAATTTCAGTAGGAGTATGTTAGATAGAGAACCGTCGAGAACAGTTTCACAAAATTAAACTTTGCTGTAAGTTACATAAAGATCCATTTGCGGACGAAAGGCTTTGCGGGTCGGCTGCCAGAGTACCAGGGCGGCAGCAATGCTCGAGAGATCGCAACAGCCACCGGAGGCTTCGCCGAAGCTCGTCTAGCCCACGTCTACAAGCGCACGTGGCTGCGCCGGCGTACTGCGCTGCATCGCCGGCCCGCGGCCCACAGTATCGAGCGAGCCTCCGCGCAGGACGGTCATGTTGCCATGTCTGACGGCCGCGACTCACCGTCGCAAGCCGGTCTCCGCGACCGCGTATCCTTCTTCGAGAAAGTATGGACAGGACAAGCCGGCCACGACACCGTCGACGCCGCCATCGACGTCGACGACATCGAGCGCCGCATAGAACAGCGCAAGAGGCGCCCCGAATCCCCCAGGATCGAAGTTAAACTTAAGCAAACCCGTGACACTGAATCTCCGAGCAAAAGTTATGAGAGTACATTCCCTAATTTGAAGTTACGTCATGTGGAGCCGACGGAGGAGGTGGAGCGCTTCGAGAGGCAGGTCGAAGAGGGCGATCTTGCCTCTGGCATGCGTTTCGTCAAATTCGAGCGGGTAGTTGTGAAGAAAACTGTGTCGGAGAGCCGGCAGGAGCGCGCCGAGTCGCCGCAGCATGAGTGGTACTCGGAGTACAAGCACCAGGCGCTGCACACCGCTCCTCGCAAGGACTACATGAGGAGCAAATCGGAATATGACTCACACATCGCAGAAATTCGCGGTGAGTTGCACTAGTTATGCTAATATTTTGCGTTTTGAATCAAAATATTGAAACTTTGATAAAAAAGAAAAAAAGACGGAATGAAGTCGGTCCGGAACACGTCGATATTCGGCCACACTTAATTATTAAGGTTAAAGGGTCGCGGCGGCGACCTTTGTCCGTAAAAAGATGTAAACAAAGTTACACAACACCCACTTATAAAAGTTGTATGTAGTAGGTTATCATTAACTACAATTACAAGAAAATAATGATAAAGCGTATGGAATTTAGTACACTGATGCATCCAAAGTACTTGGTTGTAAAAAAGTAAAATAAAAATAAACCAAAAACATGAAAATAAAGACTATGTACTTTAGGGAAAAATTACAAAGTACCTTACCTTCTTTTACACGATTTACTCGTATCTTCATTAGTTTACAAACAAGAAGGGAATCTCCGTTGAGAGCGAGATGAAATCTGATAACAAAGGTCGTTGAATTGTTATAATAGTGATAATGTAACACCTGTGTAAGACCTATCGATATCAAGGACATACAGCTACCGGCCGATGAAGATTTAACTGACCTATGTTTCCATAAACATTTAGGCCAAAAAATGATGTGATTCATAAAAAATGTATTGAAAAAAATTAAAGAAAGTAAAAATTAAGGAACTAACAGTTCCACGTTTGAAGTACCTACCTAATTACTCGAATGTAATAAATAATCTTTTTTATTTTCTTTATTTATCTGTTTATTCATGCATGCATGATACACAAATGTAGAATTTTCACTATTTTATCGCTTTATTCGTATTTTTCAGACTGGCTTTTCCAATTGTATTCTTATGAGTGGAGAGAATCTAAATGCTTTTAATAAAGTCTCGTCTTTTTATGCAGCTAAAATTTATTTAAATATGTGTTACATAACGGATATCATATTATAATTATCTTAGTTCCTTGTGTACCAGATTTATGCATTTTAAGCATTAAGAACGTAAGCCCCGACGCAGTAAGACTTCAGATTGGCTATCTAAAATGCATTCTTTGGTCCCATAAAAACTAAGGTGTATAATGTACGAGTATATCTGTTAATAGGTTAATCTGTGATATATCATTAGCACTAATTGCGAAGAACGATGATAGGTTTTGCAATATCGCTATAGTTCTTAAGATTTGGTGAGAAGGGTCAGTTTTGTATGCAAAAAACTGTTTGTACTCGGATATCTTATCGTTAATACTTCAGTCGAGCGCAGCGATAAAAAAATTGCACCTGTAATTGGGTGTAATGGCTGGTGTTTTTCCTTGCAAATATGTCTACACCTTCGTTGCGTGTGCGGTGCGTTATTAGAGTGTTCCCCATCATTAAGCCTATAATTAATTAGACTAATATCATATCTGAGCTTTGGATCTGTCTGCGCTGATTTATCTCCCGGTTAAACTGCAAACTGCAAAGCCGCCTCTATCTATCAGTCAAAACCTCTTCCGACAGTTAATTTTATTACTTCAAAAACAATTGAACTCCAAACGAAACATATTAGACTACTCTACATAATATTATTTAGCGTCATTTATCTTTGCAGAAGTTATTCATATTGATAAGAATTTACTGGCAATGTCAATATCTTGTTTCATAATAATAAACATTTTCGAAGTGGTGTCTTGGCTCAAAACTGTTCCCAGCTTAATTAGGAAATTGCGATTTGATTATCTGAAAAGAAGTACAAAGTCGTTCTGAAGTCTAGTTAATTCCAGACACGTAAATCAAACATAAAATATTCAATTCATTAACTTAACAATATTAGATACATAATTTATGCATAATAACCCATGAATGCGTCGTCTAAATATATTGTTTCCGCTCGCAAGCAATCAGTTGTAGGAAAAACAGTCGTTTTATGTGTTTTTGCAATTGATCGTGAAGTCACGTGACGGGTGATGTCATTAGCTCATTACGGCGTTAATTGACGACGGGAATCATCACGGGCTTTAACTGGACTGATTAACACATTCTGGCTGAATAGGGAAATTATTTACACTAAAAAGAGGTACAGTTTGTGAGTTTATTTGTAGGAATAAATATCTGAAAGTACTGCGCTGATTTTGGAGTTTGCGGAACTACTGAAGCGATTTTGAAAATTCTTTCACCGATAGAAAGATAGGTTACAATATTTTTGAGTGACAGAGGCTTTAAAGTCTACGCAGGCAAGCCCTGTGCAGTAAATATTCTTGGATATTTCAAATCGTCGCCATCTAATCCGGTCACAACTTGATCAGTATGAGGAGTTTATGTAAATTTTTAACCGTCAAATGACGTGATGACAATGATGTCATTCTCATTGTCTTATTAACTCTGCGTTTAATTGGGCCTGATAATAACAATTACAGCTGTAATAACTCTATTAAATGAATAATTATTATCAGTAGTTAAGCGTTATCGATGTTTTTTCTGTTTTTCCGTTCTTACTTTAAGGGTTTGTTAGAGAAGCTGTTAATTGTTATCTGTTAATTTGCAAGTAGAATATACAATGCATAAAGGACAATGACCAAAAGTGGTCCAAATGTCCACCACTAATGAGACCTATATTGGCTTATAGTCCATTAAATAGAGATTAACTTTCAGTATGGGACGAAAAAAAAATAAGCTGTCAGTAAAAAGTTATGACCGTATGAAAAATTGTAGTAGTTTACGCGCTAATCTCAGGAACTACTGGTCCGATTTGAAAAATTATTTTTGTTATAGATAGCCCATTTATCAAGGATGGTTTTAGGTTATATAACATCACCCTAAAACCAATAGGGGCGGAGCAGCGACCACCCGACCATAATTCCAATATTGATGTCTTTCTTCTGAGCTTATTTTTTTTTCTTTTAGCGAGAATCTAACATGGCACACTAAGCGACATGACATAACATGTATAGATTAATCCAAAATGTGCGATAAATAGAATGTTATCAAGAAAATTTTTCGGATGAAAAGGTAAAAAACATGACTTTTCATTCAGTCATAACTTTTTACTGACAGCTTATTTTTTTTTCGTCCCATACTGAAAGTTAATCTCTATTTAATGGACTATAAGCCAATATAGGTCTCATTAGTGGTGGACATTTGGACCACACTCCATACATTTTTGGTCATTGTCCTTTTAACTTTCTACTTTTCTTTAAATCAGGAATTAAATCGGCACCTTACCAAGTAACTCTCTATTTACATTTTGTACATGAGACAAGGTTCAGTACTTCAGTTCAATTACAATACCTGTGCGCACGCGCCGGTGCGTCGCAAGTGGTACTTACTCGCCTGACTGAATCTTCATATGTGAGAATAGTCAGAATCATATAAAAATATCACTTGAACAGTCATATCTTTCGCGTCAAAATTTCGTTTACATTTCGTTGATTGTGGTTATCGAAGCACATTTTCTTACAAAATCAATTAGTATTTCCTTCAATTTTTGGTAAGTATAGGTACTAGATATAGCTTTAGCCTATTTTCTGAGCTGAGCTTTATGTCTATTATGGATATAATTCCACGAGTCATTCGGAAACGGACACTTAATTTTTAAAATATTTTTCCAAGATTAACTCGTTTCTCCATAGTTATCTGCATCCGCATTCACCGCCATAGCATAGTGAATCGATCGGCCATCGGTGTGACCGCAAAATGGGCCGCAGCCACTTTACGGCGCAGTTACGGTAATGCCCCGGTTCTCGCCGCATGCGCACCCTAGCCACAAAATAAGGAGAGAACAGATGTCAAGCTACATTACTCTTCTCAGCAAGAGCTGATATGTAGTTCCAAAGAGGTTTTTGAAATCTCGGAGCTTGTCACCAAGTAGAGCAAGTTATTTGGGACCTGTTTAAGTGCCTTGACTGATAACTTTCTTAAGCTGCTTTCGGGGACTGGTCAATCCAAGTTATTCAAATTTATGTATGCGAGTCATTTCTACTAGTATCTTAATATGTAAGTCTAGATATTAGCACGTCACTACCTTGTTTAATATACCACGCAATCTTGTATACCCATTCTTATAAGATACACCATACAAGAATGCATGGTAAATTCAGTGAACTGCTCCTGAATCGAATGTACCTACTACTACTACTACTTATACAGGGTGTTGATTTCAATACTCGCCATATTTATTTAGGTGATATATTATGACTTACATAAACGCATTATCCACCAAAAAAAAAATTACAAACGAAAGTGGAATTTTTAGCGAATATTTTCCGTGCAACATCAACTGTACTATGGCTCGCAATAATGCAATACGTTTACATTGTGGCACCCATCGAGCTACGCGGATCGCTCCGCTTATCATGTTGGATAGTCTACTGAAGCCCTGAAGGAAGCCACGTAAAGTAGGTAGTTAGTGTAAATAGGTATTTTTCTTTGACTAACTAAAGTTAAAGTTCGTTTTAAATTAGTTTGCTGTTTCCTATTTGTGTGTGAGTGTATTGGAGCGCTTTCCGCCACTACCTACCGCGACGGCGGGAGTATTTTCTACACAAAATTACCAGATTATTCACTTCCTACATTAAAAAGGAATCTCCTTTAAGTTTAGAGCTAGTATTTATTTATATTAACCGGCAGACAGTGGTGACTGAGTTTGTTGCGGCGCTTCTTCTCAGCACTTGCCAAATGTTGGTCTCGAAGCGCTGGTAGGGTAAAAAGATTATGAGACATGTAGAGGCTCCTTAAGAGCAAAATGACGATTTGTAAGAACTATTTATTAGTCTAAACAAATAAAGAAATTTTGACTTCGACTTTGACTTTGCCGTTGATACTTGACTTGACTGATAAACCATTTGAATTTGGATGCAAAGGGGTTAGAGTAATGCATGTATCGGACATGACTCATCGTGATCATCACCAGGTTATCAGTATCCTCTACAGGAGCACGAGCACCCTTGTTTACCGAGACAAATGCAGGATATGACGCTCCACACCCAATTTTATTGTTGACGGACAAGTCTAATAAAAAATAAATAAGGTCTCATTATTTTTTTGTCCTTTTGGCCTGTGCCACTACGTTATATTATGCGGGAAATTGATCGAACACGCACAACGAAGTATGGGCAACACACGGCGAAACGAAAAAATCTGCGTGTTTATACTATGTATCTCATTCGAGCAATTTCCCTCACATTGCAACTGCGCCATAACAAGAGCTTCGACATGAGCTCCCCTGGCTTACCTGGAAGTCTTTAAATAGACTTCGGACGCAGGTTGGCCGTAGTAAAGACAATCTGGTCAGGTGGGGATTCTATCAGAACTTGTGTTTCTTTAATGAAAAGACCGATAGTTAGCGAGATAAGCATTTATTATTCGGGTTCTTACACAGACACATCTTGTTCGTACATAGCCGGAAGAGGGAAGAGCGTTCTGCCGGAAACAGTTAACTTTTTAATATTTAATACACTTCCAAAGATAATATAATCCTAACACTCCCTCTCAATTACAAGTTAGGCTTTAACTTTTAATTGCAAAACAAAATAATTTTTATCTACTAATAAAAACTTCTAATAACAATATTCCACTTATGTTTTAGTATGGCAACATTAAAAAAGAATTTGACATTTCAGAAACTGACATTAATGACAACTAGTGACACATGCAACTCACTTCACACTGTTCTATTAATGTAAACAAAACTTTAAATGAAATCACTACAAAACTAATAACTTCTCACGAAAATAACTGAACTTGATATTACACAGTGATTTAGTCAAAATATCTGACGTATTTTCGTTTGTACTTACATATTTGACACTTACAATATTATTACAAACTATGTCTTTCACGAAATGAAATTTAATGTCTATGTGCTTCGAATGTCGAGTGTTTTCACTGTTCATCACCATTTTAATCGCACTTTGATTGTCCACATATAACACTGCATCACTTTTGTCTTGAAAATCGATTGCAAGTCCCCTCACAAATAATAGCTCGCTCACAGTCATAGCGGCGGCGACATACTCTGCTTCCGCAGTTGAAAGGGCGACAGCTTGCTGTTTCCTGGATGACCATGATATAGGATTTCCTCTGTGATAAATGACCATGCCACTGACACTTTTTCTGTCAGATTTATTACTGGCCCAGTCTGCATCTGAAAAGGCTGAAATAGAATAAGTGTTAGTGTTATCTTCTTTCTTCATATAGGTAAGTTCTCTGTTTTCAGTTCCCTTTAGGTAACGCAGTATCCTCTTTGCTGCATTCCACAAGCTTCCGCGCTTCCCAAAGAAGAACGGAGGCGCCGGGGTGAGCCTGCTCGCCTCCAAGGCGAGAGTGTCGCCAAAGAAGACCCAGACTATCCCAAGGCTGGAGTTGCAGGCAGCAGTGATCGCCACCAGACTCGCGGTCTCCCTGAAGCGGGAACATCGGTTGCGGTTCAGCCGGACCTTTTACTGGACCGACTCCAGCACCGTCCTGCATTGGATAAGGAATGGCGCCAAGCTCGAGCGACAGTACGTGCAAGTAAGGTTGGGAGAGATCCAAGAAGACTCCGAACCCCAAGAATGGCGCTGGGTCCCCACCGAAATGAATGTCGCCGACGAGGCGACCAGGAAGAAACTGGACGGGGAGGTCATAACGACGACTTGGCTCAACGGTCCCGAGTTTCTGAAAGACCCGGAGGCCTCATGGCCTGAACTGGAGGAGCGAGCGGTGCACACGGCGCAAGAGGAGCCACATGACACCCTCATAGACATGAGCAGATTCTCCAGCTATGAGAAACTTGTGAGGACGTTGGCGTATGTATTGCTCTTCATCCAAAGAGTGAAGACGAAGAGCAAAAGAGAACTGGACGTGCAGCACCTGGATTGTGCTGTTTCATTATACTGTGTTCTTGTAGTACCTCTATATCTGCGGCCTCTGCCTCGTCCTCGGCTTTTGCACTCGAAGGATTTATGCCCTTTTTTATGGCATGTATAGCATTTGATGACAAATGAAGATTGTGGTTCTGTGCTACTATATTCCCTCTTTATCTCATTGTCAAGCAATCTAGACTTTACGAAGTCGAGCCTTAGCTCTTGGTTTACCGTTTCCATTGCTGTTATTATTGCGTTGAATTCCTCTCCCAATCCAGTTAAGAGGTAGCTGATTTTTTCATTTTCTGCAATTTTCTCTCCTGACACTTCTAATTCTCTTATAAGATTGTCGAAATTGGCGAAATATTCTTCTAATTTTCCTGTATGTTTCAAAGTCAATAACTTTCTTCTTAGGCATATTTTTGATATGACCGTGTTTCGTTGGAATGTGTTTTTCAAAACTTCTAACATTTCTTTCGCGCTTGTGCTTTCTTTTATCAGGTTTAAGTGTTGGTCTGTCACGCTTTGGACGATGATACTTCTCGCTTTTGCATCCATGAGTTTCATCTTCTCATCACAGTCTACTATTTTCTTTATATCCAAAACTTCTGTTAGACCTTTTTCTGCGAGTATGCATTTTATCCTGAAAACCCAGTTGTCGTATGCCCCTGCACTCAATTGCGGTAGCGGCGTGTTACTACTTGACATCGCCATTTTTATATTTCACAAATCCGCTTTTTCCCGAATAATCTACAATTAAAACTTTCCCTAACTCTAACTAACGGGCGTCTGGGCCCATAACCTATCAGAACTTGTGTTTCTTTAATGAAAAGACCGATAGTTAGCGAGATAAGCATTTATTATTCGGGTTCTTACACAGACACATCTTGTTCGTACATAGCCGGAAGAGGGAAGAGCGTTCTGCCGGAAACAGTTAACTTTTTAATATTTAATACACTTCCAAAGATAATATAATCCTAACAGATTCTTGGATGGCTTAAACATGGAGTGCAGGTGCGGTTTTGTTCCCCAGTCGATGAAGCACCTGATGTCGTGCCCTGAGTGCCCAAGCAACTGCACTCAGGAGGATTTGATGAGTGCTGCTGATAACGCCACTCTTGTGGCGGAGTATTGGCACGGTTTTGGGCTGACACTGTGAAGACACACGAAAAGAAGAAGAAGAGCTTCGAGACCAAAATGCAATAAGCTAGACTTCTGCACTCTCTATATTTTGTGCCATGGTGTCGGGTAGCTGACGTTTGACCGCAGCGCGCGCGCACTTCGCGCGGCCGCAGCCTAATGGCTTGTGACAACGACTCGGGGTTTAATGAATGAATGCACGCTGCACATTAATAAGAGTTAATCAATCAGGTCTCTTTACCGGCATCTGGCTCTGATCTGATGCCATTTTACTATTTAAAAAAAATCTACCGAATTGAGAACTTCCTCCTTTTGTTGAAGTCGGGAAGTTTTTGTTTGTTTCGCAGGAAACGGCCTAAGGTCACAATATCATGTGTCATGCTGGTAGTTTTCCGATATTATTCAACAAGTCAAGTTGGTTGTAAGGAATACTATTCCTCGTGGCTGAAAAAAAGGCGAATCCTAGATGTAACATATCAATTATCCTGCAGCTATTGAACTATAGCCTATTAGACTGGTTTGCACCATCTTACTTTATCAGTTAACAAACGTCAAAAATCTGTCAAACTCCATACAAAATCGGTTATCGTTAAATTTAGATGGTGCAACTCAAGAAATCACAATAATACCAACATAAAAGAACTTTTCGAGCCAAATGTTGGTCTTTAAAATACTACATATTTTAATTCCTTTCAAGTAAGTAAAATCAGTTATGTAAAAGGTCCTGACTTGGAAATGAACCTTTTAAGGCAAATCCTCGCATTAATTAATAACTAACTCTCGCGAAACGTGACAGTTTCAAGTTGGTACAAGATATAAGTATGACATCATAGCGACTATTCTCGGGCGTGATGTTAACGGCTTGTTATCACCTCCCGTATCGAACCATTTCATTTGACCTTGCCATTGCTTTGATTTTGTTTCATAATGTAATTACTGTCAGGACGATAAAATTACTAATTACTTGATCTTAGGTTACTGCCAGTTAGTTGGAGATAATTTTCCTTTCCTAAATATGGTTTGGAGATATAAAGATCACAGCCCTTATTAGCCAGATTTTTTTCTCACTGCGACACTAGTTTTATAAGAAAAAAGAATCACAACCATTAATTTTAAGTAACAAATCGATTTAAAGGTTAACTATTTATTACAAACGCCATTTTAAGAAAACTGGATTTAAGAGTCAATTAATGTCCCATGTTTTGAGAAGTTTTAACATGTTTTTGTTCTATTAATCTAGAGCTGTGAAAACTGACCCCTGACCTTTTCTGATGTAATAATAATTTGACGCTACAATGATACAGGAGTAATAATAGAAGTCCGAGGTGACATCTCAATGGAATAATAATGATTTTCAACAATTGACGCTTTATGGGAATAACGTAGGGTGGCCCTAGGTACGAATCCGGAATTTCAGTAGGTACATTCGGCTACAAGTGTTTCATGATTTGATTGACAAGCAGTAAAGTCGTAGGATCGTATTTGGCCTTCATTGCAATTTAAACTAATTATCGGTAAAATGACAATTTATATTTGAATGATCAAACGAACTTACCAAGTGAAGTTCGATCTAAATTATCCTGTTTTCGCCGAAGAGATTTAAGTTACCATGTAGTACCCCTGTACGACAAGCCAATCCGCACACAATATTCAGCGCAGTAGTAGTAAAAAACAAAAGAGCGGGCAACCCCACCCCTACCACGCTGTGGGCTCGGTGTCCGAGCGGTCTCATTATATTTAGAGAAGAGATGACATTGACGTTTACCTCCAGGGAAGAAGATATAGAAATCTTCGGGTTGGGAGGGACCTTAAATCTCTTCGGCGAAAACAGGATAATTTAGATCGAACTTCACTTGGTAAGTTCGTTTGATCATTCAATTATCCTGCTTTCGCCTCCGAGATTTATTTTACCATGTAGATGTTTAGAGCATGGATCAATGTCCATGTTAAATGGTTAAGAGAGTAAATGTCAATGTACTAAATACATAATAAAGCAATATTTTTGTATTATAATCGTATTGCATCACTTATTCATAACAATAACAAGTATCACGGTCTCAACAAGATTTTGTTCATTATAGAGTATTATTATATACATTTATTTGTACTTCTATTAACTGTTAAGTACGACTACTGATTGTAAAAAGTTGCCAAGACAGTTGACAGAGCATCCTGTCTATCCAGCACACTGGCTAATTGTATCAACGTTGACAGCGGCGCAAACCGCAGGCAATACTGCCGCGTGTCGCGTGCTGTGTGGGCCGAACACCCTCGTGTCGACACTCCTTTCCTATATTTATCCAGTTTCATCTCAGAACTGAGCTTGACGACGGTAGTGGTTAACACCGAATCGATCACAGTGACTGCAAGGCTAACACTCTGATTGTTGTAAAACATAAGCTCACTTGCATTTTAATTAATAAATAAATAATGTGGTTAATTAAAACTTATTAATTTATTTGGATACAGTTTGACCAGTATTCCAAAACAGTATTAATTTGGATTCCAAGTAACACTGTTGCGAGGAAAAAGTTTGGTTTCTATTTAATAGCACCTTTTAATAGCAATCTTTTGATTCTTGAAACCTGACCTATAAATTATATTATTTATTTAAATAATTATATATTTCAATAAATTATATGATTTCACTAACGATATTGCTAAGCGGTGGTTATTTAATGTTATTATAGGATGCACCCGACTTTAGAATATGCTAAGAAAATAGAGTAAGGTAGGTACAATGATGTAATTGAGCATTGTAAAAATATTTATTTGTCAGTCATTTAGTGTAGTGGTTTCAAAACGGACTACTATGCCGAGAGGTCCCGGGTTCGATCCCCGGCCGGGCAGAAATTGAATTGATACATTTTAATTTCTGTGATGGGTCTAGGTGTTACTATGTATAATATGTACTTATGTATATAAAAACGGTATTTAAGTATGTTTATATCCGTTGTCTAGGACCCATAGCTTTGCTCAGTGTTTGGGACTAGGAGCGTAGTGTAAAATGTCGAAGGAAGGATATTTATTTATTATTTGCGGAGTGTATAGCGGAGTCTGGTACGTTTTGTTTGATCCACGACTGCCAAATACAAAACTTACTGCAAAGGAAAGGTAAGCTTAAATGGGCAATATGGTACTACTGATGTACCTGTTGCCCCAGCATTCTATTTTTTTTTTTTTTTTTTTATTATTATTATTTTTTTTTTTTTATTTATTTTTTTTTTTTGTGAAAAAACGTATTAACGTCTAAAAAAAAAATGGTCGCCATTCTAAGGCGAATTAATTGGAATTAATTCATGTTAATCGTGTAGAAATCTCTACGCCAGACGATAAAATATGAATTATGACTAAATATCAAACAAAGTTCAAGAAACAAAAAATAGGTTTATGTCATGTACAGAAACCAAAGCGTCTAACATTTTCTGAGACAATATTAAACCAAGTTCCTACTCCGTGTCTTTATTCAGACACCTTGATTCAGTCAGCTTCAGTATTATGACTGTGATGATTGAATTTTTATAATCATGCTAAGAAAAAATAACAAAATACTAATTCTCAATTTATACTTCATAGAAAGGGAAGAAAGACTCATTCATTATTATGAGTTTGTGGCAGCGTTATCAATTCGTAAAATAAAATCGCATTATTTTTTGGTATTATTAAAAAATGTCCTTAATCTAAACTAAAGGTTACAAGTAGTGGTAGTACTGGTAGGTACCTACATAATACATAGTTTATTTTATGTGGTTGATTCGTTCTTTGACTGACCAAAGTCCACTAGTCCGGTTGTTATTACAAGCGGCCCGATTTATTTTTTGATGCGTCAATAATTTTCTATTACATTGATTACAATGTAATTATTATTGTGTTATATTTATAAAGGCATAGTTATTATCGCTTTAACGCATAATAAGATACTTTGCTTGTCTAAAAGATTTAGCAAGATAAGAAATGATTCAATGTATTTCATGATGTCGCATCTCTTCTTATGAGAATTCTAACGTTATACATAAATAGTTTATACGAACCAATTGTAAAACAGTACATGGAGTTAAAACTGACCTTTTTTTTTTTTTTTTTTAAATAAATAATAATAATGATGATGAAGCCTTACTTTGTAAGACTATCAATAGTATTATTAGCATTAATCATACATTGATTAGTAGGTACAAACCTACATAATAATGTTTTTCCAATACAAGAAAAAAATGACGTCATCTTAAGTACCGATACCGATACAGTTTAAGGAAGCTCTTAGATTTTATCTATTATTTATAGATACAAGCTGGTGAGACGTCATGAATAAAAAAATAAACTTTGTAAAAATATCAGGGCTAAAGAAAGGCCGCAAAGAGACAAACAAAAATGTTGCCTGTTTGTTCAGATACAAAACAAGCATCCGTTAAAATAAGACCATAATTCTATTTGCTTTTCAGTGGCTATCGTGTTTATGTAATAAACATATTATATTAGTAATAAGTTTCTTTAAACCATAAATGAATCTTTTGTTAAAAGTTTAATTGCGGTTAAAATATCATCCCTTTTGAAGTGCTTAAACCACATAAACTTTGTTTAGCATCTTATATAAACGCTATCTAAGTCCACCATCTAGGAACATTTTTTTTTTTTTTTTAACAAGTGGGTAATCTCAGAATGTACTCGTGTTGACGGATGCGATTAAGAATATTCTTAATATCAACGTCTCTGCGCCGACGTGTATAATTATTTGTTTGTATAATTAATTATGTTTACTCGCATGGTTATGATGATTATGAAAAAAATCATCTGGGTTCGATTCGGGAATCGAATAGGTATCTCGGTACAATAAATTCTGTAACCGGATAATATGTACATTGCATTTAAAATAAAAATATTTTAAGCGGCCAGCACATACCTGTACATAGATGGCGCGTCGTCTAGGGACGCGGGTTACCTTGGTGTTCTGGTCGGTCTTTAATGGCGCTTCCCGCGTTGCGCTGGCAGCGCTGGGCATGCGGCGGCGGCGGCGCGGCGCTGCGGCGTAAATAAAGGCGCCTGCGCTTGTGGAAGGCGGCGTGGTTGCGCCGCGGGCGGGTGATAGGTCTTAGCCCATCATACCATACAGCAGGGCGTAGCTTGTCGGTACGGCCTCTGTATAAAGCCTCGATTCACACAGTTATGCGAACGGCTAAAGCTTAATTATATATTCAGTGCAGCAGCCTGGATTAGTTGTCATATCAAATAAATACCTCTTTTCCCGTTTTAGAGGATTATAATGAGTTATAGTTGTCGACCGTCGATGTAATTGGTCGACCGACCGGAAATGTAGAAAGATCTTTGTAAGTTTCCAACAAAAAAAATGTGAGACTGATAAGTACTCAAAATCACAATGTCAGTTAATATGAGTCGTTGCATAGAAAAAACGACATATTGTCATACTTCATATATAAAGTAGGCATTTATTTCCACTTCGACTCGGTTCGGTCAACAAACCGGCCTAAGGTTTATTTAGGATCTTTTATTCTGACCTTATAATAGCAAGTAATGAATCTACATAAATGCACTTTGAATTTTGATCTGATACTTATTTCTTTCTTACTAGCCTTTGTATTTAGACCAATATCGATTGGTGTAATGTATAAAAATACAAAACAACAAAATTATTCAGTTACCCTTTGTAGCATTGAACAATGTGTATGGCCACAGGGTCATCGGTCGTTATAAAAGCAGGCGGAGGCTCGACTGGGGCGAGTGCGTCCGCGGCGCCGGGTCATCAGGCTCCAAGACGGTTGATGGTTCATAAGGTGTAAGGCCAAGAAGGCAAGCTCTTAATGTGGGTAGTTTCGTACAAACGCAACATTTTTCTGTATGAGCTCATTATGTTCTGTTTTTACGGCTTTTTAAAATGGCCGAAAAGAAGATACTTAACTCGTAAAAGTGAATAATATTACAATACCTGGCTATCTCGGTAGTTAATATCTCGTTTTTACTCGCTAGAGCAAAAAACGGCTACTGGTTAAAAAATAACCGAACATAAAGTGGCTGCTGGTTAATATCTCGTATTAACGCTACTGGTTAAAAAATGACCCGCAAAAATGACCGAATATAAAGTGGTTGCTGGTTAATATCTCGTATTAACTCGCTAGAGCAGAAAATGGCTACTGGGTAACATCTCGCATTACCTCGGAGCAAAAAAATGGCTACTGGTTAACATCGCGCGTTAACTTGGAGCTAAAAATGGGTCAAAGTTACGCGTCGTGTCACAACGCTTATAATAAAAATGTACGAGCACTTGCACAAAATAGTTGTTACAACCAACCTTGTGTTGGGTCTAATTCTCGTCACTACACTGCACAACTTAAAATAATTACGTTTTTTGTCGGTAAAAACGTCCTGGTGACGTCACTTAAGCATTTTTCTTATACTGCGTGCGGTCGTTGCGCGTGCGCACAAAGGAATAATGAGACCGCTCGGACACCGAGCCCACAGCGTGGTAGGGGTGGGGTTGCCCGCTCTTTTGTTTTTTACTACTACTGCGCTGAATATTGTGTGCGGATTGGCTTGTCGTACAGGGGTACTACATGGTAAAATAAATCTCGGAGGCGAAAGCAGGATAATTTGCGTAGTCATCATCATCATCATCTTTTCAGCCATAAGACGTCCACTACTGAACAGGCCTCCCCCAATGATTTCCATAATGGCCGGTTGGTAGCGGCCTGCATCCAGTATCTTCCTGCTACCTTTATGAGGTCGTCGGTCCACCTTGTGGGTGGACGTCCTACGCTGCGCTTTACGTAGAGCACATGTTTTTCATTAGTGTACCTACGTATCGTCTGCTAATTCTGCAATTAAATGTTAACTTTTTGCAACTTACAAGTAAGTACACTGGCCATTCAGTCAGATGCAATTCTGGAATTTTCCCATTTGGTGTCGTTTTTCTCCCACATCGTAAGATAATGCTATATTAACGATCTATACATAGAGTAATACGAGCATGATCGATGATTCGATATTGTCTAACTGATCCCCTGGGGAGTCACTCATCAACTTAAGTTAACACGTCGCGTTCACAGCAGAGTTCAATTAACATCTTCGCTTTATTCTTGGTAGGTACGTCTGGCGAATTATTATTTGATAAACAAATAATTCTGTAAGTGCCAGACGACGCGTTTGATTGTTGTTAATGAAGGGACAGATGTTTTAATAAGTGTTTATCTTAATCAAGAAATGGCAGAGCTTTTGACAAAGCTTCTACTTTTACAGTAGCGCCAGCGAACTGAATTTAGGGACCAACAAACCCTGCATTTACATAGATAGCGGCCGATTATACTTAGTTTATTACTTAACGATTCCTATTTGAATTAGACTTACAAAGTCTCTTTCAAAATCAAAATCAAAAATATTTTATTAAATTTAGACCACCTGGTGGCACTTATGAACGTCAAAATATGGTAAATAAAAAAAGGTAACCCTTATGGGGCACTTTACATGTATCCTTATCTTTTGGGCCCTACTAGCGCTTCGAGACAAACATATTAAGGCAAGTGCTGAGAAGAAACAAACTCATTTATCATTTCTTTTCTACTGAACATTAAAAACTTATCAACAAAATTGAAACATATATAGACATAACAACTCACCAAATTGTCACCATTTATGGACAGACAGCAAATTATGCAAATGACTATTATCCAATACTAATGTTATCATATTTAATATCTGCTAAGCACTTTAACTTTAAACGTTCAAATACGTTTAATAATGCATACATAAATTTATTAATAAAAAAATTGTGTATGTATGTCTATGAGTATTTACTGCACGAAGTTCTCTGTTTTGATTTAGCGTAAACCCATCCTAAATGATAATTCAATCAACCAGCAGCGCAGCCTGTGTCGAAAATGTGCTTTGCTAGCTCCTGAAAATAACGTGTACATACATGGGCCATTAGGGCCTACAGATGTCAATTTAAAATTTTCTTTTATTTTAAAATGGGTGAAATGCGTCATACATCATAAGAAACGGATGTGAGGATCGTAGCGAGCTTGTTTATAGCAATGAAAATCGCGCGAAGCGGATTGGACTACTGCACTGACGTCACTATTTAGCAGCTTCTGTATGATTTCAAAGGGTTGAGTCATTTGGATCTTACTTCGTTTTGTTGGTTAGGTTGGAATTATCTTTTTTCCTTGTGAAGAAGAAGGCCTCAAAGGAAATTAGTGTAATTTTTGAATAAAATTGTGAGTTCAAAGAAACAAGTTGATAACAAAATGTTACATTTTCTACGGGTGTCGGCAATTTTTGATGGTAGAGTAGAGATGTAGTATCAGGAACTGAATTCGCTATTAGCTTAGTTCAAGACTTTGCCCCTGAACGCCTCCATTTCTCATGAAACTCATGATAAGGATAAGTTTTAAAAAATAGGTCATCTTTAAAATAATGAATTGTATCACTAGTAATGTCATGATAGCCAGTTTCCCAAAACTGACCTTGCCTTCAGGACGAGTTGTACGCAGACTACAATGCTATTAGATATGCAAATAGATCTTCACGGCGCGTGAGCATGGAGAATACACTTGTTTCTGTCTGTCTGTTTTGAATACTGCCGGCTATATGGAAAACAGTTTTTCATAATAAATAGCCGGCTAGTTATTCAAAACCTCCTTGTTTGTCTGACTCTACATTAACATAAACATACAAAATCAGTTTGTTAACTTAAGTATCATATCAAGGTAATTAATTTTCTTTTTATTTCGGTCTTCTAGATGCAATTGTATGTGCATTTATTTACTTAAAATGGAAAATCCTCTGGTATATTGAAATGAAAAGTTGTTTGTCATTATATCTTCTTTGTAACCTTAATTACCCTGATAGAACTTTATTGTTGGTGAGTGGTTTGAATGATGTCTAAAATAACTAACCAACTAATTCCCATTCAACTCACCATAGCGAATGCCGTGGCCTTGACCACGAGCGCACTCTACCGCGAAATACAAAACACAACTAACAAGAATTTTATTGCACTGGTTTGTTATATTTAGTGTCCGACCGAATATGGATTTTCAGCCGAAAACGGAAACGAAAACGAAGCTTCGGCTGCAGTCTCATTTTCGGCCGAAAACGAAAACGAAAACGAATATGACCTTCAACTCTCAAATTTTAATCTGAAATTATGTAAAAACTTTGAAAACCGTTAATGTTTTGACCAAAAACATAATGATGTTTGACAGTTGTTTTTGATAAGGATTGATTAAAGAAAACCGGCATTAAAACACAAAAAATTGAATTATGAATTCTTAGTAGAATATTATTTCCGGTGTATATTGAAATATTGGGAAGTGAAGAAGAAATAAAGGGTGTCCAGTGGGAATTTTTCAACTTCAAAAATGATTCATACAAATAAATTAATGATTTTTTATTATTTATTACTAATGCAAACTGGAGTTTAACAATGCGGATATATTTTTTTATAGGCAATGCCTTTTTAATGATGCCCGTTTTACTATAGGCACTCTCACAGCCGGACCCTTACATTCGCAACTATGCGAGAGCAAATCGCGGTAATAATTTTCCTGCAACTTCACGGCGGATATTTTCTTACAGAACCTGAATTATTTAAGGATAGTTTTGCTGTAAACTTTTGACTTGAGATATCCCCACAAGAAAAAGTCGCATGGTGAGAGATCTGATGACCGAGGCGGCTAGAAAAAATAGTCCTCAGTGTCTCCTTCGAGGTACTCTCCGTGTGTGGTGAGACACCTTCTTGCTGTGAAGCAAGACACATCGACCAGTGACTCATGGCGTATTTCAAATCCGCATTAGACTCTATTTTGAAACAATTAAACTTATTGAAAACTCTTTGGTTTTATTTGTATTCAATTTTGAACTTGGAAAATTTTCGCTGGACACCCTTTACAATGTAACCTCACTTCAAAACTTCAAAAGAGTGTGACAATACCGCGTCCGTTCAAGTCTGATTGGAACCATGAGTGCATCAGATTCACTCCCGAAGATATCGGAACGATAACGTCACCATCTTATTCACGTATTTCTGATATTCGGTTTGGCCGAAGCTTCGGCTGGTTTTTGGCCGAAAACGAAAATATGGCCGAATGTCCATTTTTTGGCCGAAAATGGCCGAAAACGAAAACGAAAACGAATATTCGGTCGGTCACTAGTTATATTATTATCATTTCTGGTTTTTACTTTTTCATATAGAACAAGAATTTGGGTAATAACGAAAACACTCTCATAGTGAGAAATGCTTTTTTAAAACTTTCTATCTATAAAAGTAAAATTAAGCGATACTGTAAAGTATCCACAGTTGAACGTTGCTATTGGATCAAAATAATCCTTTGGCAGAATAGTATACATACCTATACTGTTTTCAGGAGGCAGGGAAAACATTTTCTTATCAATTTATACGCTTTTTTTGCAACTTACAAACATTATGAAAGCTTTATCTATGCTTATCATTAGTGCCTGAAAACAGATTTTTAAATCACAGCGACATTATCTTAATTGATCGATTGTGTAGAGATATGGTTTGTTTATGTTTTTCTCTTTTTTAGAGTATCAATTTCAAACTGTGACATTAATCCAACTGCATACACACGCAGTGAGGACATGTAGGCATGTTTTTAAAAGGACTGCACTACCTATATCAAGCTCTAACGAAACCAGTTCGTAAATGCCAGTCCAAATTCGGCATTCGGCAATACTCTCCATTTCACTTGCGCGTGTAGCGGCGTCTCTGTCGGCTGCGCTTGCGCAACACGTATCTGAATTTGTGCACCTAAGCTGACTAAGGACGATTATGGTAGAGTCATAGAGTAACTTGTAGTCTCTGCCGAATCATTACTAGTATTGTGCACGCAAAGTTTGTGAGTTTGTTATTATGTTTCGTAGCCTTTTTAAAGCAAATTCCATAGGACAGATTTTTTTCCTTTATTGATTTTAAAGCTTATTAGAACAGCTTACATTACAACAGCATATAGTCTAAAATTTATAGGTGAGAAGAAAAGCTACTAAATAAAATTATAGAAAAAGCAAATACAATTCTCTAGTACATCTTTTGAAAAATTCAAAAGAACCTTGTGTAAGACTAATACAGTGTAATAAAAACCCTGTTGATTCGCAAACGGATTTATAATTACGGGACATTATAATACTAACTACTCGTTTAGCTGTTCACTCGTAAAAGAACTAGTTTCAATTACAAATTTGTAATATCTGTACCTAATACACGGACGTGAATCCCGTCCCAAAGTATTTCTGTGCAAGTTAAAAGGACGACAGAACCTTTAAAAATAACCGCCAACGCTGCTTTGGCTCTACATATTTAAATGCAACTCTTTCTACCTTCATTCAAGGTTTCTTTTTGATCAAAGGTTGGGTGTTCCTTTAGAAGCGAAGCGACATGATAGGAATTTAAAATGGAAGATGTAGACTGCATTTGTAGCATAAGGAAAACGGCCCCATATAAAACCATAACAGATTATTTATTTTATACCGCGTGTATCGAATTCTCTAAAAGATATGAACATTAAAGGATGAAGCATACGTAGGTTCTCGTAAGCTTAATGTTAACGGCAGTTAACACCATAGTCGATTACCATAATATTTATGAACTGTCAAAACGCGCCTCTTCCATTAATTTTGCATGGTAAACAGAGCTACGACGTCACATTTTCATTATCTCAATTGACTTACATTTTGAGGCGTGCCAAACCATATTTTCCAGAAAATAAAATGTTCACGAGACTCAAAAACAAATAAACGTTATTATGATTCCTGAAAATTACATCCTCTGGCACTTACAACTTTATAGTTTAGCATTTATTGGTTTCAAAGGTACCCACCTGAAAATCATTAAGGGAAAATTAAATGGATTATCAGGGTTAGATTTTTATGAGAATTGGAGCGTTTCTCAGGAAGTGAATTATTGTTAATTCTTTTGAGAAATAAGGTTCTTAAACCGTTTTTTTAAACATTAAGGGCCTTATTACAAAAAAAATAAACCCGGGACGAACTTTGGTTTAAAATGACATTTCCATACTAAATGTCAATTTAAACCAGGGTTCAAACAGAGTCAAACTTTTTGTAATAAGGGGGATAGATTTACGGTATCTACAGAACTACCCTACTAAATACTACATCGTCTGCAGTTTGGACTGAAGGGTCTCTCCTCCTTGGACTGCAGGCAAGTCTGCTGCATGTGTAATGCGGCTATATTTAGCGGAGATAGTACTTGTTTACAGCCCGATAGTGTTTATTTATGCGCAGGCGTCGATACCCGATAATTTTCTTATTAGCAACCCACGCGCGTTAAGTTTGTTTTCTTTCTGCGCTCTTGTCTATCTACTATTATTGCAAAGGTCAATTATAACTATTATTGTTGGTTGGACCTACTTGTACTGATTAATATTTCCCTGATATTGAGTTATCTAGTCACATTGTTATTGAGTGTGATTTTCTTTTATAACTTTTTTAAACAAAAATAACTGATACTGGTACCTACTAGTGCATTGACTAATATTATCGAGACAAACTAAATTAATGATAGACTTCAATATATTTATTTATATCGTTTTATTTTTAACAAAAATCATATTAAATGAAATTAGATAGGATGTCATGTTATGGGAAGAAGACTTTATTATGCTAGACTATTCCTGTAAATTTTTAATAAATAAATATTTGTAAGACTGTTGCATCCGGATTTCCGGTCAAATAGTTAGGTAAATGGCAGTTACATGATTCAGATCATTGACTAACATTAAACAGGTTTACAATGATTAAGTATTCCACGAGAATTATTGACTTATTATTCAAAACAGATCTTCATCGGTTTCCTTGTAAACTAAAATGAAGTCACTCTACCTTCACCGTGAAGGTAGAATGGCGGTTTCACGTAAAAGGACATAAAAATTAAAAATAGAAACACTGCGGACATCTGGAGGTTGATGAGATTAATGAGATTATCGTGATTAACATTTATAAGTGTTTACTAACGAAACAATCTATTTATCACTTACTAGCGTTTCACATCAGATACGGTTCTCTACAAACACCAATAGATGGCTCTATCTGTATATTAGATCGCAATTACGAGTCGCATAATTTTTTAATTACCCCTTTATCCTACAAAATGATAATTTTCCAAGGACAGACGATGGCACTTCAAGATAAAAGCTCATTTGTTGTAGTAATAGGTTGTATTTTGCATTAAACAATGTAAAAATCTGATTTTATGTAACTGTGTACATCATACGTGGTGTATAAGTTCCTATTATTTATGCGTAGGTGTAAGTATTATAGGCTGGTTGATAGATAATGTAAAGACTACGGCCTTCACACGGTGGTATTTTATGTAGACACATTGATGCTATTTCGCCACAAAAAGTCTGATGTGTTGTTGAGCTTACAATAAACCTATAAGTTCAGCTTTTGGAACTTTACTGAACTAGGAATTTATAAAAATAAAACTCCGCGGTTATATTTAGAAGAAACACATTTGGTATATCCGACATTAGCGTCGAAAATGTCGCCGGAAACCATTCGTTATTGTCTATTTCGATAAACTAAATACATTTACAACTACAATACCCTCCTAATATAAACGTGGATAGGTTTCTTATAACTGTTTTACTATAACTTAGCTTATCTCACGTACTGGCTGACATTTTCACGTTACATTCAAGCCATAACACGGGGGTGACCTCATACTTGTTATTGTAATTCTGTAGGTACACGAAAGTGTTTTCTATTTTTTCCACTATAAAGTACTTTTTGGCTAAGCTAGTGGTCACGTAGAATTGATTTCGCAAAGCGTTTTATATGCGAACGCTTGCGGCTCTCGCGCAGCGTTGCAATGCGATTAGTCAAAGCTTAGTCGATAGTAATGGAATAGTTAATACGGTAATAAATATGCGCCTAAAGCACTCCAATTATCATGGTTAAGAAACTAAGGTATGATTGTCTTACAAGGTACGAGACAACAAGTTTTAAGTTGTATCTTCTCCCTGCTTTTCCCAGGCGAAAGAAAATTTTGAGAAGTTTATTTTGAGATTGTTTGAAAACCTAACTTAAAGTGAGTAATTTTCTTACTCCGTTTATTAATCATCATTTAAGTGCTAATAGAAAATAATAAATCTAAGTTTTTTTTTAGATATGATCAAATTAACACTAAGTTTAAATCTGAAAAGATAAGATAAAACCAAGATTAGAATAGAATAGGCATTTTCTTTATTATAATTAATATGAAATTAACTACAAATATGTAGAATTGGTTATTAGGTACAAGTTTTTAATTAAATTCGTACTCATAGTGCCCATGTTACTCGTATGTTTGAAGGCCAGTGTGCCATAAAATGGACGCAACATGAAATTAATTGAAGCAATCAAATGAACCTTTATGGCTCTGCAATAAATTATGGGGAATTGAGAAGTGAACAGAATCATAAAAAACTTCATGATAGAAGGAACAAAGAAAAAATTACTAGTTTTGCTCTACCATTTACAGAGTTTAATTTTAGGTGTAATCAAGGCACGCTGTCGTCTTCTTTGGATCATCTTTAACTAAAATTATTGGATTGAAAATAAATATTCTAGAAGTTTCTTTGAAAAATCCTATAACAGACGCACTTAATCTTCGATCATTATCTAAGAATGAAACTGTAAGTACTATTCGCATTGATGTTTACCTTCGCGAATGTGTTGAAAAATGACTCAAATTACTAGCAAGGCAATGAAACCGTAGAAATCATGTATCACACATTAACCCAATTATTTGGGTCGTTTGCGTAATCTTGTGTCTGGCTGTCAAGGCTGGCCATCGATAAACTGTCAATCATTAGAGTAACTAATCATTTCGCCGATGTTTTGATAATTAGATATGGTAATTTTATGTCTTCTTTGGCTGCCAATTTCATATAAATGTAATTCAATTTGCATAATTTGGTTTTAAATAATTGTATTACTTAACATTTAATAGATTACATAGTTCATCAAACTTATCTCTGACTTCTTCTACTTTGCTCTCGCCCATTCCCATTACGTGGTCGGCTTTCCTTACCATGCAGTGCCATTCATTTCGCTAGTTAGGATCGTCAGTACTCGGGCCCAATTACTTGCCTCTTTGGAAATTTGACATCCAAGTAGTTTGCGGTGTGCCTCTGCATCTCATTATCCTTACTATTTGAAACAATGAAAATATACCTACCTAGAGTCTACTTTTATTTATATTATTTATTTATTTAAACTTTAATGCTAAAATAAATTTGTACATAAGGCGAACTTAATCCACTAAAGCATTCTCGCACTCCATGCATTTTTCCTACAGGACCAATATAAAATTCTCCAAAAAAATTACACACTGTTCACGGTTCCTTTTCTACAAATCGAATACATTAGCAATTAAACAAACACTTCAGATTCTAATGAGTGATGCGTCGATGACGCGTGCGCAGCGCGATGATATAATTGTTGCCGCGGCTCTCTGAAATAACTGGGTCATCGGGTGAACTAATGACATCATTATCATTAATACACCATACGACAGGAGCTCAATTGATGAGAATATGGTTTTATTACAATTTTCCATAATTCACTTCTTTATTGGTAGGTATTCCACACGTTGCAAGGGATCTTCAAAAATAATATAGGACCGTATGGACTCTATTGCGCACAGCTAAAATTAGAGAATAATAGCTGATAGATCTCACTGTCACAGATCGAATATAATAAAACATCGAAACGTTCATTCCTTTTTCAATCAGGGTATTCAAACTTTACAAACATTACTTTCTTTGATATTTTGCAATTATTACTAAAAGTTGTTCGAACGTACATAAACGTAGAGAGTTCCGTAAATATAGCAAAGTTTGGATAAACTACTCATACTCCAAGGTGTTTTGACAGTTGCCAGTTGATATGATGTATTCATTTGTAAGTTATACAAAAAATGCCGACAAACAATGTTTTGGCTTCTGCCTCAGCCCTGCTGGCCTGCTCTCGCTGCCAAACGTAGTACGTGACATTACATACATACAACGGAAATACTATGATGTCATTACTTGCAACGATTATGATGCCACGCCCAGATTTAGTTCACCTGCATTGTCCTTGTTTTCTTCTTTCAAAGTTTGGCAGGTATATTAGTTATGAACTTGGTACCTTTGTTAATGTATTGAATTACATCATTCATTTGGTATTCGTGATTTAGGCATCTAGTTTACGCGATTATTTTCCCGCTTAGATAAAAGTTTCATTCATCGTATTTGAACATAAATTACAAAATTTCAAAATCTTTTTAAAAGGACCATCGAATAAATTTCACCACATAACATTCGAGCCGAAATATCAAAATTTAAAATTTTCGCTGTTTTAATTTTAAACTGTCGTTTCAATGGATAAATTTGGCTCCACTAAACCTGTCATACCTGTTATATCCGCCGATTGGTCCATTAGTTCCGCCATAGTCTGCATGGATGACGTCATCGCGGTCACCAATGACCGTCAAGGGCCGAGTGCACGCCGAGGCTGCCAGATATAGGGCAGGTGCGAGTGACGTCTTGTTGACAGGGTACTCAAGAGATATTTAAAATTTAAACACGAATATTTAAAACTAGCTGACCCAGCGAACTTCTATGTTCATCAGAGAAAATGTAGGATTCTAATGGTGATGGAATTTTTCAAATCGCTCCAGTAGTTTCGGAGGCTATTCAATACAAACAAACAATTAAATCTTTCCGCTAGTTATACATATAATATCAGTGTAGAAAAAGTAGCCAACATTGACAACTATTATAATTAGTACGTACCTCCTATCTTATAGTTAGGTACGTATACGTTTGTTTAATACTTCATGTTAAGACTATATTGGCGTCATAAAAGTTATCAAGGTATGTGTGATTAAGGCTTCTTCACTCGCCCACGTAAATTGTCAGGTTTTATAATTCACAATGTTAGTATGAAACTAAGATGAAGCACATACTCGTATTTATCTTCAAGTTCGTATCTCTTGGGTGTGACTTTGAAGTTGAGGTAGTTAATCAATTGGAATCCTGTTCAATTAACTTTTTTGTTTACAATTCCATCAAAGAGTCTTTAATTAGCTCTAAGAACCTTTGTACAGATTCAGATAATAAACAATCGAGTTCAGAAAGCAATAAATATGCTGAGAACTTAAAGATAATAATTTCATGATGATTAATGTTTGTAATTCAATAGTTATCTTTATGAAAGTATTCATAGGAATGACAGTTTGGTGTCCAAGGTCTGCCGGTTAGATATACGATAGTACAGCCAAGGCTTCTTTAAAATCAATCTCTTTGATAACATCGCCCATAAAACTTATTGCGACGTGAGATACTTGTTAATATTTATTTTTATTACAAATCGTATTGGCTTACTCACTCACCGTTTAATCTGAATATAATGTAGGCATATCAATTAAAGCAAGAGATCGTTACGCGGAATATTAATTTATTAGACTATGTAATTTGTCAAATAAACCCTACATAACTGGTTTATCAACATAATGGTACAAAAGCTACAAATCATTGAATGTCATTTTGCTCAGTCATGTGTGGATTTCTAATTTTTGCTGTACCCGACCGGGTTCATACTGTCCTATATTAACGTATGGAATAGCAATAAAGAATTTGATAAACGACATGGATGGTGGATGTCTTTGCGTTTTTATCCGCAAAATTTCTTTAAGTATTTCTTTATTAAAGTTAAGGATCCATTTTTTGGAGCTGTGAGAAATTACATTACAGTAGGTATAGTATACTGTGAGACATATAATTACATAGTATCTTTATGTACCCACGAAGTAACTTAGTTGAAAGATTTGGATCGCCATCTAACTACAATGCGTACCGAAAGAGGCCGGGCGCAGTGTCGTGCCTTGCGAGCGCCACAACTTGGCGCCAAGGTTGCGTTAGATCATCCTGTGGTCGCGCGCGCATGTTTACTGTAGCTTTTTATACTTCATTATCATGGCGAAGGAATCGACCTTCCAATCTTTGAAGTCAGCAATTCTTCTTTTTTGTTGCTATTTGTTTGTATTTGTCTCTAGGAGTGTGACATCCAAATCATTAATAGAGCCTGCCCAGATATAAACCTGTCACATGATATTTTCGTCAATTACGAGTAATGTTCGCCGTGTGGTGACGGCAGAGTAGAATACATTTGTCACCAACCCCTACTCTTCCCGCGGGTGTCGTAAGAGGCGACTTAGGGACTACACAACAAACAGAGAATGGGCAGCAGCGCTCTCTGAAAAACATCAATCTTTTAAACTGCGATCTCCAACCCGCCTGCCAAGCGTGGAGATTATGGCAAATCCCTCCACCATAGTGGAGGAGGCTCATAGTCCAGCAGTGGACTGTAAAGGGCTGTTGATGACGAGTAATGTAGTGACGTGTATCATTACAAACCTACAGTCCAAATAGTAATTGGATAGTAGCTTCTAACCATTTTGTTTATTCGTGCGACCTTGGCACAAATGCGTTAGTTTTAGTTTTTCTAACGCCCACGCGCACGCTACGAACTCGACTGTTACTTTTTGTTTGGACACCGAAAACATAGATATTATCCCTAATTTTAAAAACTTCATGACTATTAATAGCGTTATTTCATGTATACTTTTTTATATTTCACGCAATAACTCAAGCCATTAAAAATAATAAAATAAAACACTTTAGGCACACTTTTCTTAGCTCTAAGTAACTCTTTTTTAACTACAACGAGGATGATCTTGACCTACATCTCACCTGATGGGAAGTGAGGATAGGCCGAGGTGGAAGCGAGCTTTAACCGATATTCTGAGCTATAGAGGTTGGCTATTTTTCTCTTTTCGATGTTTTGATAATTTTATATGGAACAGTACCCAAAACTTAAGGTAGGTACCCCTTCTTTCTAACGTTAGTAACGATCTTTTCAATCCTCAAATTCTTGACTCTACAATATTGGGCCATTATTATGGGCAGTAAGTTCGACCTCGCGGACGGTTTAGAATTCACACGACTCCAATACATTTGACTCTAATAGCTGGTGTCGGTTTTTGCCCATTGTGATCATGTCCCGTCGATGATGTCATTGTCCGTGTTATGTTCCTTCTCAAATATTTACGGTATTATGTGAAATAACGTATCTTAACCGGTACCTTCCAAAATAATCTCTAAAATCCCTGGCTATGTGTGTATCTTATTCTTATTCTTAAAACAAAATTATTGATCAAAATCAGATTTTTTAAAATATTTTGTAAAGAAACGCTACCTATTGCAAAGTTTCTGAATTAAAATTTCCGGTTTGAGCGCGCGTTCATCTTCTAGTCAAGTATGAACTTTTCATATACATATTCTTGAAAGAAGTGATTCTGATGCTCAAATATAACAACTTTTTGTAGGGAAACAACATCGATAAACCCCTGTTTATTTGTTACCAAAAAGCCTTCTATTTACTCCACGCTCTCTGATGTAGAACTTGACATTGGACGGCAAACGCCATGGCCGGTGACGTCACTCTAATGGTTACCGCGAACTAATGGCAGGGCCATGGTATGGCCGGTTGACCGCGACCTACACAACGCAATACCATACACCAGGGACTCTACCAAATAAAATTTCATGAAATCCAAACTATTATTAAAGGTGAATTAAAATTAAATAAATAGGTTCAGTGTTATGAAGGACGAGTGGATGCTCATTAATGTCCATCCACAAATGGAAAGAGTCATGCTTAGCTTTAGGAATTAATTTTCTTTAGTAACTACGAGCTCTATAGACAATATAGACATCTAAAATAATGCAATCGGTTCGCGCGTGTTGTCGTAGTCGTTTTCTTCCTAACAAAAGGTCGTTTACTTGATTAAACTTCTTCATAGAGCTCACTTTATGTCTCCATTTTCACTGGATGTAGGAACATCGAAGGAGCAAGACAATTTATTGGATTCATTGGGCCTTAAATATGGACGGGGTATTATGTACCCAAGTAGATACCTAGTGTACCTACCTACTAATAGCTACATTGGGATACATTGCTTTTAAAACACGTTCCAAAAGAACCTCCCAAAGAATCTTTGCAAATAATACACAGCTCAGTGTCAAATAACTTGTGATTTTCCTTTTCGTTACAATGCAAATTACCGTGGGCGGATGGGTGGGAGCCACAATAGCGCCCGGCGGTACTATTACTTATTCTGTGGCCCGGCGTCGGGGACTCGGGGTCAATCCAATGAACTACATTTGACACTGGACCACCCATTATTATATTTTGTACACACCGGAGTAGGTAATTGAAAGTTACTATAAATCTTACTGAATAATTTATGTACAGTCGACAGCACATCAAGCTTTCGTTGCAAATTCGCCTCTATCGCAACTACGTAAGATACCACAGAGTTTACGTTGACGTGCAGTCGACTGTACCATGAGGTTATTTGATACCATGGATTTTCATATTTCAATCATAGGAATTTTGCTGTTTTTCATTAAAAAAACAAACTAATTATGAAATTATGCAATTTCTAATCAGTAAGATGACTCTTTGTCTTTACATCCAAGGTATAATCTAATAGAATTTATTTTATCCACGCTCTACTTGGGTAAGAATAAATTATAAGTAGGTAGTACGTGCTGATAACTCGCCAACTTATCTTCAAGCAAAGTAAAAATAGGTAGGTAGGCGGTTAGTGGAAATGTTCACAAAGTAGTGGCTACTTATCATTATAGAGAAGGGATAATGAATATTATAGGTTTGGTTTAGGTGACCTAAGTAAGTTTATTCTTACGAAATATTACTGTCCATTTTCTACAAAATCCCCATCGAAAACAAATCTAGCTATCATTATGGTATACGGTATACTATACTTAACTTCCGGGTAGAGTCGCTGTCAATGCCAATAAAGTTGCTAAGTTGCCCCGCGATGCGCAGCCAGAAACCAAGTTGCGGCACGCAAGCGTTGAAAGCTGTAATAAGTTTTGAAAAATTTAACCAACGCAACGTAGAAATTGTAGGGTTGATTAATCTTTATCTTTACATAGTATAAAAAAACAAAGTTGTTCCCGCTGTCTGTGCGCTTAGATCTTTTAAACTACGCAACAGATTTAAATGCAGTTTTCCTAATATCTGGCACTTTTTTTCATCGGAATTTACTTTTATCAAGTAAAATCAAAATTATCTTTATTTGTATAGACTAATGAAAAGTTTAAAGTAGAAACTAATTACCATACAAAATGGAGCCATACATGATGTTAATGCAAAAGCTAGTCAAATATTTTGCTGCCGCAGGCATTTAATTTTGTCGATATCACTCCTACCTCCTTGGAGGTCGAGGGTCCTTAATAAATCGATCAATGTATCTAATGAACTTTGGGAAGATTAATTTGCTAGTCAGCGTGATACCTACTAAGTTAACGAGATCGAAACGAAGTCGCTAAATGAAGCCCAATTTCAAGGCCAAGTGCTTTGGAAATTAGTTCAAATATTTTTTGTGCGTAGGTGGGTCTTTTTCTTCTTCTATCATGTGGGTTGATTGATTGTAACTACTGAGATCATAACCCTGGTGTCAGCCTTAATTATGAAACACCACTAAAGTGTCTGACAAGGATCCATGCAACCGATAGCTTAACGCGCCCCCAGAATCTTGGAATCAAATTTCTTCCGCAGGTTGATCGAAGCTGCCAAAATCCTAATTACAGTATAGTGCAGCTATTACGCTCTACACTTTGTGTAAATTATATTATTCATAGTTTCAACATAGTAAAAGCTCGAATTGATCCCCAGAAAAAAAACAATGTTTTCAACATTCTAAGGCTCTACCAAATCGTAATCATCTTTAAACTGCGTAGCAACCCTAATATTCCTCCCGTATCACGCCGTGCCAAGTGCGTGGTCCCGCCGCGTGACGCCGCGACAGGTCGTCCTGAGGGAATCACGCAGGAATGTACTGACTACAGCACGTCAAGCTATACGCTGAAGCATCTTATACCGTCGTAATACGAGCGAGTTTGCTATAGAATTGTATAGGCTGGTGTATTGTAGAATGTACTTTGGCCCTCCCCAGTAATTTGGAGGAATTTCCAAACCTGAAATCTATCGACGAATAAAAACAAATAATGGATGATTTGTGGGTGGTTTGTATGTAAATACATTTTGTTGATACCAATCGATATAAATGACGGCTATACGAGTAGATGTAGGATCTAACTTATATAACAATGTAACATTATGCATAAGATACGGATATACATCAATTAAAAGTCTATCTTGATGAAATTCAGGTTGTTTTTTCAGAGTTTTACTGATCTGATCTACATATTATAATAAATAATAATAAAAACTTCCTTTGCACATTATTTTTACTCTATACAATGGATCAATATGAAACTCTACCTTGATGAAATTAAAATTTCAGGTTGTTTTTCCAGAGTTTTCAGTAAGCCTATTGGAAGCTGTGCTGTGAAGCGTTGTACTTGGTTTTGATTACGATTTCATCTGTGTTTATAATGCCTATGCAGTGATGAATAAAAACTGTTTGCATTAATTATTGTTATGCAGGTTTGTTATTAAGACTTGGTGCTTTACTTTATTTCATCTCTGTAAAAGAAACATACCTAGAGATAAAATTCATTGTCTGAGAATGTTATAAATTACATCTAAATGTAGTAAAAGTCAAAGAGCTCTTAAGTTTGTGTCAACTGTTTTTATGAGATCCTAAATTTTGTGAGGATTGTGCGGACAGGTTGAAATATTTGTGATTTAAATTTACTTTGATGAAAATGCTTCGGTACTGCTATTGTCTCTTAGTAGCATTGGTTTATTTACATAAGAATTAATGCCATTTAAAATGGTATATGTATAAAGCAAACTTAATTGCACAAAGAATTCTCTGGCAGTTATCCTTCTGGATTTTAAGCAAAAAAAATCCTACCGCGGTTAGGTTATTAATAAGTAGGTTAATTGTCTCAATCCAGTAACTGAAGTAAGTAACTATAGGAGGTATTATTACACAAATTGGGAGCAAAAAACGGACTTATTCATTGGACTTATCAGAGCAGACGTTTTCCGAGAACTGACAATTAAATAAGTAATCCCTGATCACCGTTACGTTTAAGTGCGAAGCCTCCTTAGAAGTCTACGAACGCATTAAACTGCAAATAGAAATGCGTCGGTGCGCGCGCGCTGCTGTTGTCTGCGCGCAGACGTGCAGTGAACTTGGCAGAGATAGTAAGGCCGGGTGCAAACTAACAGTCGAACCTTTGATTTTCTTCTGATTTTGTTGCGGGTTCAACGATTGTCCGACATTTTCTTGGGACAAACTTGATCTTGATTCAAATCAAATCAGGATTTTTATTAGCGGTCAAGTTGTAATCCTGCAGGAATTGCATTAATGGGAATGGGATCATGAGAATAGTAAATCTTGGTTGATTAACCTACCGTGATACTCTGAAAAACAGTTTCAGTTGTGGTTAATCTCAAAAGGTTTAGGTATAAGGAAATAGACGTGAAAACGGACGTCATTTTTAACCGACTGAAAAGGAGGAGGTTTCCAATTCAGTTACGTTTTGTATTTAAAATTAGGTTAGTAATTACTTGTTTTTATAATTACTCCGTCATTTATACACGGTCTTGAAAAAATCTTGGTCCCATTTAATAAGATTATAGTAGTTAAGTTTTAATTGACGATAGTATTCAACAAGCCTATTGTGTGGCCTGGCTAAGGGTTCGGATGAGTCACAGTACAATACAAACTTATTCCTGTACCTGTGACGAATATATTTTAGGATGCGAGTGATTCACTCGATTAGAATCGTATTAGCTCGCTCTATATCGAACGCTGACCGATTCAGCATTGTCATGTTGTTGTTTAAATAACGCCAGAAAGTCAATAGTAAAATGAAACCAAATAAATATTGATTACATTTAAAAAAAAATGGAAAAAATAATAGTACTTATTTTACCTTTAATTAAAATTATTAAAACGGCACCAATTTTTTAAAATGACAGAAATTTGGTTGTAAACTTTTTTTTAAATAAAGAAGTAGGTAAATAATGTTTTACTGGCCGGTAAAGAATAGATTTTTCTTTCCTATTTTCTTTTGTTTCTTTTTACGGAATTCGATAATGCCATTAGTGTGCGTATTTAATTTTTTCAATGAGTTTAGTAAAAGGTTAGTTACGTTGTTCTATGTTACATTACGTGTATATCGAGAACATCTTATAATTTTTGGTTTTCTTTGTTTCAGATGAACAGGAAAGAGTACAAAAGAAAACATTCGTCAATTGGATCAATTCACATTTATCAAAGGTATGAATTATTTTCTCCAACAGTATTCATATTTTAAGATATTAATAAAATTGTTTTTACTGGTGTGTTTTTTACTCAATAAGTATTTAACTAGGTTACCTAGTTAGGGGGCGTCCATAAATTACGTGAGACAATTTTGGCCAATTTTCAACCCCCCCCGCCCCCCTTGGTGAGATTTGGTGAGATTTTGCCTGACCCCCTCCCCCACCCCCCTAATCTCACGTGATATTTAATAAAATGCCTATTTTGCAATGTCTATGCTACGAGTCTATTAGATTTATATGAAAAAATCAGTAACCCAATGTCGTGCCACGCGCAGTNGGTGTGTTTTTTACTCAATAAGTATTTAACTAGGTTACCTAGTTAGGGGGCGTCCATAAATTACGTGAGACAATTTTGGCCAATTTTCAACCCCCCCCGCCCCCCTTGGTGAGATTTGGTGAGATTTTGCCTGACCCCCTCCCCCACCCCCCTAATCTCACGTGATATTTAATAAAATGCCTATTTTGCAATGTCTATGCTACGAGTCTATTAGATTTATATGAAAAAATCAGTAACCCAATGTCGTGCCACGCGCAGTGCAGGGTTCCGTAGCTTCCCGTCGTTTAGTTCAAGCAATTGCTTCAACCTAGGACCAGTTTTTTGATTCATAGTTAAAATAACTAATTGTTAAATTTTGCTACTAATGGTTAAATATTAATAAAATGTAAACTAATAGTTAAAAAATGTACTAAAAGTCAAGTTAAACATTGCTAGAAAAAAAAATTCTGTTATTTATCCACTTGTCATTTGACATCTGTCAAATTTGACTATTGGTTACTTTAACTACAAATACATAATATTTTCATACGTATGTAATGTCATTTTTTAGGGTTCCGTAGTCCTGAACCCTTATAGTTTCGACATGTCTGTCTGTCTGTCCGAGGTTTCGCTTGGAAACTATTGGTACTGGGGAGCTGTAATTTTGTGAAGGTATTTATATTAATCACGCCGACAAAACGGTAAAATAAAATGTTCATAAAAAAATCTAGGGTAGCTCCCCTGCATGTAAAGTAGGGATGATTTTTTTCAAGGAAAACTATAACGGTTAAGATACATTACTTAGTTTAAGAGTAATAGTCATTTGACTCATGTATTATACAATTTCTTAAGCAGTAAAAATTCCTAAGAAGAAAATATGAAAAGTGACTTTAGATGAAGTAATTGCTTGCTTCTGAAATATATTGTGGTAACGACAGACAACTACGGAACCCTACACTGCGCGTGGCACGACACGCACTTGGCCAATTTTTTACGCAATAGCGATGCCGATGACGTTTTTTTTTAATTTCGAATTTTCTAATTTCGACATTTATTCTGCATCTTTAGTGTTCACAAATGCAGATGGAGGTATTTTTAGTTTAATTTGATTAGACGGTTTAGAATAAATTATCATTATCATCAAAAAAAAAATTTTTTTTTACTTCAATAACCCAGTTTTCTGGCAATTTTACTCTATTTCTTGCGGGAAAAATTACGTGATATTTTCCGAGACCCCCCCTCTCCCCCACGTGAGATTTAGTGAGGTTTTCGTTGACCCCCTCCCCCCCTAAAAGTCTCACGTAATTTATGGACGCCCCCTAATAACTATGGAATATTAAGTAGGTCTTCTTTTCAGAAACCTAGTTCTTCCACTGAAACCTTTTCAGCCTTACCAGTAACATCAATTATTTATCTACAGGCAATTTAGATGTTGCTTACAGATTCTAAGAGCAAAACATAAATGAAATGAATGAAAACTCTTTTCGTGTATCCTTGGTTTGCATTTAGTTGGATGAGAGTCCAACTTATAACTATACTATAGATGACCCACGCTGAACTGTCCCGCCAAACTCAATGACAGGGGGGCGCTACCATCGTTCAACTTTATGGTTTCCAACATGGCAAAAATCGGAACCAGCGATTCGGTATTAACGGTGGCGCCCCGCTGTCAATGTCATCGATAGGACAGTTCAGTATTTTGGAACTATACCTCGTTATTGATAAGTACAAGCAGTAAAACCTACAAGACTTATATTTTTCCAGCGTGTGCCGCCATTGCGTATCGACGACCTGATCTACGACCTGCGCGATGGCACCAAGCTGCTCGCACTCTTGGAGGTGCTATCTGGAGAGAAACTGGTAAATAAATAAATAAATAATAAATAATAAATAAATAATAAATAAATAAATAAATAAATAAATAAATAAATAAATAAATAAATAAATAAATAAATAAATAAATAAATAAATAAATAAATAAATCTTTGGACAATTTCACACAGCGCCAGCTAGCCCCAAAGTAAGCAATTCATATGCTTGTGTTATGGGTGCTAGCTTAACGGATATAAGGGAGAGTCCGCTAATTTGGACCAGTTTTTTTCAATCCCATTTTACACATAGTTTTCTTTTGTTTTTGCTAATGTCCATGGTATATAATAAAAGATACATTATTCAACTTACTATTTCATAAGTATTAATTAACATGATTGTTGTATATTTAGCACAAATCAACAAAGTACGAGTTCAGAGCTTCGGTCCAATTTAGCCAACCGGTTCGATAATTTGTACCACAGGGTTACTAAATTGGATTTCAATAAATTTCAAGCCTATAAAAAAACTATGGCAAAATATTATACGATACATTCTTAACAAATTAGGAAACGAAGAGGAACAGTAGTTAATAACATAGACAATCGATATTGTTTTACACGTTAACACGATTTTGAGTACAAGTTTTGTAATTCCTATTATCGTAACGCACACTTGGTACCTAATCTACTTTGCCAGTCTTTTGCTTTCATTTATTGTTAGTCAAACATAACTACCCTATTATAACTTCAAAATTTGATTTCCAAAAAAAAAAATTCAAAATCCTTTGGTAAAGTTCCATACAACTTGATGTGGTACAATTTAGCCGACTAGGTGATAGTGCTTATAAAACATCGGTAAAAAATAAAGCTTATAAATACCGAAAAATGTTTCAAACAATTGTAATCCACACTAATTTACGCTTCTAAATAATATATTAGAAACACCCTGTCATTAAAGGACAGTGCCAGGGTCTGGACCAAGTGTTGCCCAGAATCAACCCATAGGGCATTTTGTTCCTCAGGCCTATACTAATGTGTAAACCGAAGCGCACTCAAATCTATCCCTGGAGTTAAGAGAAAAAAAGAGTTTAGTTTCGAATTATTTACATACAAAATATCATCGATGTATACGTACTACGCATAAGATTTCGCGATTTTGGCATTAAATAACACTCGCTATGTTGAACTTAACCATACTGCATCCGTACACATTACTTTAGTGCGATTTAGACATTCTTTATAAACGATCTAGCGCTGTTTTAATTGTTTGGTAAGTTGACAAAAATTAATTATTTCCAAAATGAAGAAAGAAATTTTAGTTATCTATCCTTGCAAATAGTCAATTTATTGGTGTATTACAATCGATTATTATTGAAGTTATTGTAAGCTAAAACTTCTTGCTCCATTTTGGAAATAATTAATTTCTGTCAACTAACCAAACTACTGCAACAGCGCTTGATTGCTTATAAAGAATGTCGAAGTCGTACTAAAGTAAGTTGTACGGATGCAGTTTGGTTAAGTTTAACCTAGTTTAACATAGCGAGTGTTATTTAATGCCACCATCGCGAAATCTTATACGTAGTACGTATACATCGATGATATTTTGTATGTAAATAATTCAAAACAAAACTCTTTTTTTCTCTCGACTCCAGGGACAGATTTCAGTGCACTCCGGTTTATAAATTAGTATTGGCCTGAGGAACAAAATGCACTATGGTTTCATTCTGGGCAGCACTTGGTCCAACTTCCATACATGGATTGGCACTGTAATTTAACAAAATTATAATCTAAACATGTATTGTCAAAAGTTACTTGAAAATAATGAAAAAATACTTTTCAAAATAAAACACACGTGTTTGTGGTCACGGCAAAAACCACATGGCCGATATTAATTGATTTTAGTTGTGTATCGCTGAGTGTTGCAATTACAGACATTCAATAAATACTTTACGAAATATGAGGGTGGTACAATTTACCCGGCGGTACAATATACCGAACTCTCCCCTACTACTTAAATACTTTTTTTTTAAATACAGTCACGGAATGAAAAGGTTCGTCAGTTTTCAAATTGATTCCTTCAACGAATCGCGAGCACATGTTACATTTTGAAACTATGTTACAGAATAATCTCGAGTTAGAGAAAATAATCTTTAACTGTTCGTCAGTAAAGTTCAAAATTATTCAGATCAAAGTTGTTTGACGATTTATCTNCCTTTGGTAAAGTTCCATACAACTTGATGTGGTACAATTTAGCCGACTAGGTGATAGTGCTTATAAAACATCGGTAAAAAATAAAGCTTATAAATACCGAAAAATGTTTCAAACAATTGTAATCCACACTAATTTACGCTTCTAAATAATATATTAGAAACACCCTGTCATTAAAGGACAGTGCCAGGGTCTGGACCAAGTGTTGCCCAGAATCAACCCATAGGGCATTTTGTTCCTCAGGCCTATACTAATGTGTAAACCGAAGCGCACTCAAATCTATCCCTGGAGTTAAGAGAAAAAAAGAGTTTAGTTTCGAATTATTTACATACAAAATATCATCGATGTATACGTACTACGCATAAGATTTCGCGATTTTGGCATTAAATAACACTCGCTATGTTGAACTTAACCATACTGCATCCGTACACATTACTTTAGTGCGATTTAGACATTCTTTATAAACGATCTAGCGCTGTTTTAATTGTTTGGTAAGTTGACAAAAATTAATTATTTCCAAAATGAAGAAAGAAATTTTAGTTATCTATCCTTGCAAATAGTCAATTTATTGGTGTATTACAATCGATTATTGAAGTTATTGTAAGCTAAAACTTCTTGCTCCATTTTGGAAATAATTAATTTCTGTCAACTAACCAAACTACTGCAACAGCGCTTGATTGCTTATAAAGAATGTCGAAGTCGTACTAAAGTAAGTTGTACGGATGCAGTTTGGTTAAGTTTAACCTAGTTTAACATAGCGAGTGTTATTTAATGCCACCATCGCGAAATCTTATACGTAGTACGTATACATCGATGATATTTTGTATGTAAATAATTCAAAACAAAACTCTTTTTTTCTCTCGACTCCAGGGACAGATTTCAGTGCACTCCGGTTTATAAATTAGTATTGGCCTGAGGAACAAAATGCACTATGGTTTCATTCTGGGCAGCACTTGGTCCAACTTCCATACATGGATTGGCACTGTCCTTTAACAAAATTATAATCTAAACATGTATTGTCAAAAGTTACTTGAAAATAATGAAAAAATACTTTTCAAAATAAAACACACGTGTTTGTGGTCACGGCAAAAACCACATGGCCGATATTAATTGATTTTAGTTGTGTATCGCTGAGTGTTGCAATTACAGACATTCAATAAATACTTTACGAAATATGAGGGTGGTACAATTTACCCGGCGGTACAATATACCGAACTCTCCCCTACTACTTAAATACTTTTTTTTTAAATACAGTCACGGAATGAAAAGGTTCGTCAGTTTTCAAATTGATTCCTTCAACGAATCGCGAGCACATGTTACCTTTTGAAACTATGTTACAGAATAATCTCGAGTTAGAGAAAATAATCTTTAACTGTTCGTCAGTAAAGTTCAAAATTATTCAGATCAAAGTTGTTTGACGATTTATCTTGTCAAGAAGATTATTATGATTGTAAACTAAAACCTTCTTGTTGGTTCAACCTGCCATTATTATTTCTATTAAATAAAAAAAAAACTATTGTCAATTGGTCAATGTCATCATTGCATTGCACTGATGGGACAGAAAAATAAACAAGCAAAACCTTATTCGTTAGCAAACGTCATATTTATTTTCATGTTAGCAGCACTGTTTCTTGCACTGTTATGTTGGCAGGTTTGATTCTTACAGTACCTAGTGCAAGCGAAAACCGACACTAAGGTGACGAACCTTTTCATTCTGCGACTGTACATACATATTACACATAGTAACACCCAGACCCGTCACAGAAATTAAAATTCATCATTTCAATTTCTGCCCGGCCGGGAATCGAACCCGGGACCTCTCGGCATAGTAGTCCGTTCTGAACCACTACACCAAACGGCCGACAAAATATTATTATGTACTAATAGCTGGCCAGGCGAACTTTGTACCATAAAAGAAAAATGACTTATCTAATTTAGTGCAGACGTTTGGAAGCTATGTAATTTAGGTACGCACATTTCCGCGGTTCAAGTCAAGACATCGGTGTGCGTATAGCGGCTACTTTCAAGAACTAAAATTTTCATAGATTTCTTTGGCGTACTTTATTCGCTAACGAGCACACCTAACGAAATTCATGGTGAGCTCATCTAAATTGGATAATCCAATCAGACTCAGCGTACGTTTTTGGAACTTGCCAAATGACTCCATCAATGCAACCAATTTTCCATCCAAGGCATTGTAGTCTGGATGGCTTAATCCCACACAATAGCGTTTGATCAAGTATGAGTTAATTGCCATGTAATGAGCCGTAGTAGTTTCCTCGTATAAAGTTGATTAATATCTATAGGAGTCAATGATACCAAATTAAAAAAATGAATATTTAGTTATTTTTCTTGAACTTTATTTAGGGGCAAACGATCTTAAAGCCAGCTTAATAAAAGGATAGCCAATATTTTACTTAACTTTGTATTTTGTAAACCAAGATTCGTTCAAGCTAAGGTGCGGCGAGAGGACGGGTCAGTAAAAAGATAATTATAGCTTCTATGACGTTGAAGAGCAGGACGTGTTTGCGGAATGCTACCTGCAGTTGGACAAAAAGTTTGCTTCCAATATCCAAGCAGATCTGGACCAATATTAGCTCCAAGTTATAGGCGCACTAAGTACCGAAGCGTGTCTATAACTTTACCTGCAAACATTTTCGTGATGATGATGATTTTTTGATTCGGAGAATAAAAAGCAAACAAGGACGGGTCAAGTGGTTATAACTTATTTTATTCAAAAAGGTAAAATTGTATCGTAAAGTTGAATGATGTATGAGGTTGCAAATTTGACATTCTGACTTAAAATAAGTTTTGAAAACTAGGAAAGAAAACGTAAGAAAGTTTCGGGATTTTATACTTATGATGGTGGTATACTCCTGAAGAACCATCGAATCTGTTGTAGACTTAATAATCACTAAAACATAATTTTAACTATTAGGTATTATGTAGAATCTAATTTTATGTCCATCTTTCAGCCAATGGAAAGAGGTCGCGTCCTACGCCGGCCACACTTCCTATCCAACGCCAACACGGCTCTCCGCTTCTTGGCCGGCAAGAGGATCAAGCTGGTCAACATCAACGCCGCCGACCTGGTGGACGGACGACCCGCCGTCGTGCTCGGCCTCATCTGGACCATCATCTTGTACTTCCAGGTAGGATGTGGGTTCTTGGGAGTGGTAGAGTCGTTTTATTTGAAACTGAGAAAAACGGGACTCGTAAGGTGCACTTAAGTAAGGAATACTTACCTTACGAAAGTAATTATAACTTGCCGTGTTACTACAGTCGTAGTCACTCAAGCAGACTGGATGCCCATAGCGTCGCCAATAGCATAAAAATCTTCTGTCATCCTCAAATCGAGTCCCGTTGTTTTCAGTTTTAAATATAATGGAACGCGGAAATATAGAGTCATTGTTTCAATGGTAGGCAGACGGCGATATGACAGTACCTACCTATTTATTTTTAATTGAATTTAAATGTATTATGAAGAGTCATGATGTTGGAATTACCTCTAAAATAAGTACGAAGAAGAGTTTGAAAGTCAAAACAGGAATTTCCTTGAAGCCTGAAATTACTTCAACTAAAATAGTTTGATTTAAATGCTCTACATACTAAAATACCTACAATTCGGCAGTACTTTGTGGTAGGTATCTGTTTAAATGACTAAAAATAGTCACCCTTTCAAGTCAATCTTTCATTAACATAATATGATTATCTAATACCGTTGTCTAGTACCCATAGTACAAGCTTTGCTTAGTTTGGGACTAGAGGCGCAGTGTAAAAAATGTCCAACGATATTATTTATTTATTTTATTTCTAACCAACATTTACGAGTAGTTACTTGCTTAATACTCTTATTCAGTTAATAATAAAGAGAATTTCGCAAACACCTCTATCTATTGAACTGTCAATCGCTGTTTCCATAAAATACGTAGTAGGTAGTTTTAGGTAACTTTTTAGATAAAAACCTAGAGATTTTTTTAGATCACTAAAAAGTAGGTACGAAGACTAGATTACGGCACAGTAACAACACCGATTGGGTTTTGTAGGTAGACAACACATTGATATTTCTGTGTTTTGTGGCCGAAATGATCACTTTGTGAATTGGAAAAAAATATCAGTCAGTGTATTTTATATTTTCTGCTTCAATTTCGGTGTTATATAAATATAAAATACACTGACTGACTAAATATAAAATATAAAATACACTGACTGATCGTTTGGCTGAACGATCAGTCAGTGTATTTTATATTTTCTGCTTCAATTTCGGTGTTATGCCCTATTGACAACACGTGTATATTTGTTGTCTCTATTTTACTATCTTACTATTACTTGTATATTTATTACGGTTAATGTGATAAATTGAAAATTATTAATAATAACCGGTTATTATGAATAATTACCGACAGTCGCGGTAAAAGTGATAAATTAATCACATTTAACAGTGATATTTAATAATTCAACCTTAGTACTAACAAATTTCATAATAGAGAACAACATCTTGTGTACGTGCTCGTGTAGGTACAGCCAAACTTTTGAACGTTTTGATATCATATATTAATATAATTTGGCATAATGAGTTTGGAATGTTTCTTGCATAATATTACATTTCCATGATGCCTATAACATAATGTTTTGATTTAAAGTGAAAAATAGGTTAAGGTGCGGCGGGGGTGGCCCTTGGGCCACCCTTAAGCCGCCTAAGTTTTATACACACATAAATGACCTCATATTAATCACATTTACCAAATCATGCGGTGATTATTCATAATAACCGGCGATTATTCATAATTTTCACATTTATCACTTTGACCGTAACATATTCATCAATATTACCATTATAATAACCAGTGATAAATCAAATTCAAAATTTTATTAAAAACATGGGCAGCCAATAGCAGAAAATTCTCATTTTATCTGTCCTCGTTTTATTGTAATATATGCAAATTTCAAAGCATTATTATTAATATCTTTAATCTATGTAATTTTATTAGTAGTATCAGTTTTATTGGCAATGTTACTAACCATTTTATTATAGTAACATAATTTTAGCAAAATGGTCATCTTATAAAATAAATATTGAATTGAACTTTCAACTTAATTGTTAGATTTTAAACGGAAAATAGAAGATCATTTTGCCTCTATGATACAAATTAGTGGCACTTACCAATGTATTTTGAGGATAAACCATATTATTATGTTCCTTGTTGTTAATAAAAATTGTTGGTATATTCTCATCTTAATTGGCTTGAACATATTTTGTTTGCGCAAGCTTCTCTCAATTTATTGGACCCACAGGACAGAGAGCCAAAGGTAGGTGAATGCTAAAAATGCTTTTAGATTATTTTGCACCACTTTATGTTAATTCAAAGGCCCACCTTCTAATTATTCAGTTCATTCAAGAATAGTAACAAGAAGGAGTAACTTTTTTGTGAACACCGTTATTGAAGTTCTGAGCATTCATACGGGGGTAACTGTGGAAAATGTGGAAATATTAACTTTACTCTTTGAAACCATTACGATGAAGGCCTTTGGGTTAATGTTAATTGGTACAAACACGTATAATGCGGTAGAATTAGTTACTATCATTGTAGTAATTACTTAGTACCTACTATTGAATGTGCTTTGGCAATTAGATTACCTATGTTGTTAGTATCTACTATGTATGTATGCCAACTTGTTTTTTTACCTCTACCAAATTCCTTCAGCAACTTACCTACAATCAATTTTTTTTAACTTTTTTTACTACCAATACGAGTATGTTGATACTTTGTAATTCTATTATTTCAATATTACCATGGATTCCATTTTCAACCGACTTCATAAAAGGAGGAGGTTCTCAATTCGACCCGTATGTTTTTTTTTCTATGTTTGTTACGCGATAACTCTGCCAATTATGAACCGATTTGAACAAATCTTTTTTCGGCGTATAGGTAATACCTCAAGGGTGGTCCCATTTAAATTTAATAATAGAAAAAACAACCCCCAAGGGTGGAAAATTGGGGATGAACTTTTTTATACGCAATATCTCCGCCGATTATAAATCAATTTGAACGATTATTTTTTTGTTGAATAGGTATTATCAAAAGGGTGGTTTCATGCGAATTTGAAGAAAATATTTCACCCCCAAGGGTGGAAAATTGGGGTTTTTTTGTTATTTTATTTAATAAAGATAGATTTAGTAAGTTTTAAGTTTATTACACATGTTTAAACGGTAAGGAGCCAAATTTCAATGATCATTTGATGATCAAAAATTATTTTTTGTTCTTTGATTTGAGTAATGCTGATTGAGTGAGTCAGTTTATTTAACTAATAAAATTTAAGTTTTCTGTTTATTTTATAAACGGTAAGGAACCGCATTTAATTTTATTAGTGATTATTATTTTGTTGTTTATCTTAGCCAAAATCCCATTCCCAACTATAAATCATTTCTTACCCCCGCTGTTAAAACTTTCCCCAGCGATGTTAAAACCAACCCCAAACCGGGGGTAAGATCTAACAAGTGACTTGTTTGGCAAAACTCGATTTTTCTCAGATATGGTAATTATTATATACATTTTGTTGTACTTTACGTAAAGCTCATTAAATTTGACATCACGTACCAAAAAACCATGTTTCTTGCTAAAGCAGTTTAGAACATATTACGCTCAAATCAAAATTTGTTAGGACCAGCCCCAGTCTCCCCTACCCTATTTAAGTACTCGTAATAAATCCTGCTTCATAAAATCCTAACTGTGCTTCGCGGTGCCTTCAATAAATGTGCTGGCAAAATCTCTTCATAAAATTATTTTGCTACAACTTTGTTTCATATTTCTGCTATTGGTTGAATGATAACCACTATTGGATTTATTGATTTGATCAGTCTCACGACACCGCATTGTATGTTAAACAAGCACAATGCAAACAAACGCACAAACAAAACTATTTATGCAAAGCGTTTTCTTAGGTAGGCCATAGATATTTACAAAAAAATTAACTATATGCGCAGTAGTTCAGAGTCAGCACTATAATAGCTAAATTGTGCGTCACTACTTGATCTTACAATGCACTAAAACTTTGAAGACGTCCAAAGTTATGGTTAGTTTTGCTGATTCATCATCTGTCAATAATTATTAAGTTATTTACTGTGGTATACTTTGTATCCCAATGAGTCTGGTCTACAAGGGTATTGCAGGTCATTCATTTGTCTAGTAAACTTTGCTAGAGATTAGTCTTCCTGAAATGGAGGCTTACGCCCGTTTTCACCATCAATCCCTAATTTTTAAGTGACCCCTATGGACACATAACAGGAATTTTGTTTTCATAGGGGTCACTTAAAAAGCGCAGCGTAGGACGTCCGCCCATAAGATGGACCGACGACCTCATAAAGGTAGCGGGAAGACGCTGGGTGCAAGCCGCCAACAACCGGCCATTGTGGAAATCATTGGGGGAGGCGTATGTTCAGCAGTCACAGTGGAAGTGTGGACGTCCTATGGCTGAAATGATGATGATGATGATGAGGTGACCCCTCATCACCTTAAAAATTAGGGATTGATGGTGAAAACGGGCATTAATGACATATCGAAGATGGCTGATGATGGTGTACCTACTGGTAACTCTATCAATCGCATGTTCGTCATAATATTCCAAGTTCGGTATTTAGGTAGCCTAGGAATTGAAAACAACATGAATTTAAATTACAGAATTAATTTTCAATTATATTTCATTGCTATATCATTTGGGTAAGTAAAGAATTGTGCATGAGTACACATGAGTCATGTGTTGTGATGTGTGCTTAGAGTGTTAGTCCTTAGGGAGATTAATGGTGCAAACATCCCGTTCAATTGGGGAAGTCAATGCACTGGATGCATGAATTGGTTTGTTCTGGTCTGGACATTTCGACTTCGTATTAGAACTTTAGCAATACCGATTCGTAAGTACTCTTTATTACCTTGGTAGAGCTTATGTATATGGTTATTTATTAATCTTCTTGGGGTGATGTGACTCAGATGAGTTACTTTTTCTGTAACTTGATAGACTAGGAAAATCGGTATTTACAAATGTTTGATAGGGTACAGTAAGAATAATTAAATATTGGATCGATTAGTTTGCCAATGAAGCTTCATTATAAGCAAGGCACATAGTCACAATAAAATGATAGACCTGGTGCTCTTTAAATGTCTCTATCTTATGGACTGGTCAAACAGTTGGAATTTGCTGAGAAGGAACTATCTCTAGAATAGCTAAAAACACATTCAAATGATTTAAGCTGCAGAAATCATAATAGGCAATAAATTATCATAATAACTAAAACAGACAGCAAATTAAGCCAATGATATTTTGTATATCGCCATGTTTTTGGCGACAAGGTCAGATGTGCATGGACGACTGGTTCCGCCAGTTTTTGTCGTCGCCAGTATTATTGTTTATGCTAATGTTGTAACCGTCAGTTTGAGCAAAATACTTTAGTAAAGACTCATGGTTATGTTACATAAAACTATTTGTTTATAATATTTTAAGATGAATAGCAATATAGGTAATACTGAATGCAAGCTAGTTAAGCAGGTACATAACTTTTTATAGTACTTTATTAGTAATTTGAGTACCTAAGCATAGCCATGTTAAGTAAACTGTAGTTGTTAGATATTGATTTTTATTAACTCCAGAAGATGCCAGTTCCTGTATAGAGATTCCTGTAGGAATATAATAATATTTTCTTTACATTAGGTAGGTAGTTCGTTAAGAATCAAGAAAGAAGAAAAAGGTGCTAGACAAATAAGTTTTCAGTAATGACTTTGTAATTTGTAACTGTAACGAATTTCAACGCTTAGGTAATACGTGGCTCTCTTTTGACTCATCCTCTTTGATATCAGAGAGCAAAGTAAAAACAAAACCTTTACAAAAGTGTTTCCATCAAATTGTTTCCAGATCGAAGAGAACAGCCGGGCACTGGAATACCTGGTCGGATCGCGCTGCGCATCGGTCATGTCCCAGGAGTCGGGGACGGCCACCCCGACTCACAGGGCCGAGGACCGGTGGAAGCAGGGCGCCAGGAAGACCCTGTTACAGTGGGTGGCGAACGCTTTGCCCAAGTAAGTATTTGGTACCCACGGGACCTTAGGTGGTATATTTTTGAAGTCATTTGAAATTCTGGTACAGTTCCAAGGCACTATTAAAACGCCAAGAGTAAGCTCCTAATGGTCACACTTTAATTACTTTATGGCGCTAAAGCTCTTAAGCTTTGGCAGCATTGCAGAGTTTGTAGTTTCTGATTCTTTAACGTCATATTAACGCTCGAAATTAAAATAACAAGTTACCAGTGAAGTAAGCTACCTTGACTACTATAATAAAAACACGGTGATTAATCACAATGTTGTCAAATTGGATTGGTCGCCAATAAATCATCGAGTTGTCTAAATAAAACAACCATCTGACCGATGCTAACTTCTTTACAGGGACTCGAACATCCAAGTGACAGACTTCGGTCCATCCTGGCGGGATGGTATCGCGTTCCTGGCAATCATTGACGCCATCAAAGCGAACCTGATCAACCTGGCGGAGATGAAGCGGAAGACCAACAGACAGCGCCTGGAGCACGCCTTTGACGTGGCGGAGAGCGAGCTGGGCATCGCCAGGCTCCTCGACGCTGAAGACGTGGACGTGGAGAAGCCAGACGAAAGGTCCATCATGACATACGTAGCACAGTTCCTGCACAAATATCCTGAACCCAAGGTAAGAGCTCCTTAACCGATCAGGATGTGGTGATTGTTCACTGATGTTTGTGTTACTTATTTAAATAATACATTGCTTGTTACAGACAACAGGACCAGATGCCGTAGCGGCAGTACAAGAGGAGTACGAATCTCTTAGAATGTGGTTGACGGAGCGCGTCACCACAATTCAAAGGCAATACGACTCGCGAACGCTTTCGCGAAACTACGACGACTACGTGCGTGCCGAAAATGAGCGGCTCGCCCGCGAACCGACATACCAGAAACTCGAAAAACTCATGTACACACAGAGCCTAGTAGCAATAGCACCCAAGTCCTGGCGGGAACTCGTCTCGCTCTGGATAGAACTAGAGAGGCTGCACAGAAGATGGCTTTGGCTCCTGGACGCAGATTTGCCTGGAGACTTCAAAGTCATCGGCGAGTGGCTTGCACGTTCCGAATACCTTTTATACTTCGACGAAATCCCTTCCAACTTGGACGAGAGAACCGCCGCAATCATAAGCGAAAAATTAGAAGAACACAGCTCATTCTTCGCCAACCTCCCAGAGGTGATCGAGAGATTTGAAAGAGCTTTGAGATCTCCAGAAGCGTCGAGAATCCCGCCAGAGAGATTACAAGATATGAAAGATAGGCTTGAGACTGTCAGTCGAAGAGCACCACAACGCAAAGCCAGATTAAAGTATTTAGAGCACAAATGTTGTATCGTAGCGTTTACAGAACTTACGAGGGCCAAGCTCGCCGCTTGGACCGGTAAATACGGTCGAGTTGACCATGTCCGTGCCTTATTAGATGACTATGACAATTTCGTAACTAAGAATAAAATTTTCCAAGAGTTTGATAGAGCATACGTGGATATAAAGCAAGTAGCAGATGAGTATAAGAGAGTGTGTGAAGTAGATAGGACTGAAGCGAGAGAGATTGATGCATTTTTGAAGGAAGTGTCTGAGACGTGGAGACGGGTAGCCTCAGACGTGAGGTGTGCCCGCAGTGTGCTTGAAGAAGTCATCGCTCACTGGGAGAGATGGAACACGTTGGCTGATGACTTCACCACTTGGTTGGACAAAGCCCAGCATATGCTGAGGGTTTCAGAAGATGAGAGATTGGAGTTCTTCCACGACCTGACTGTATGGAAGGAGAAGCACCAGCTGTTGGGTGATGCAGCAGGATTCTTAGCTGCCACATCCTCTGAAGAAATCAGCTCAGAGATTAAGAGGAAATACGTTGAAATTACTGAACGTTGGGAACGCGTCTGGGAAGAAGCTGAACGGTAAGTTGTTTGTTATTATTTACATCTCCAGTTTGCTCTCAACGATAACAACATCAACTTGGTGCTTAAACTCTATCCAATTGATTTTTTTTTCTAGTGTATAAATAAGTACCCTAACATTGCAAAAAGAAATGCTGTGTACCTATACCTGTAATTGAGGTCATATATCATGTGTTAAACCATGTTAAAATGTATGAACTGTATTATGTATGTGACTTTGTTGGTGTAAATAAATAAACATCAAAGTGATAAAGGTTTTTAGCTTTCATGTCTGGTATTTTAATGTCTGGTTTTTGTAGTTTAATACCGTCTAATTTTCTTCCAAATTTTTGTAGCTACGTCCGCGGAGGCGACGCTCTCCGCCACCGGCGCGAGCTAGCTTCAGGCGTGCAAGAGCTGGACAGCTGGCTGGCGGCCGCCGACAACCTGCTCTCGCGGCAGCCGCGCGCCAACACCGCCGACATCCAGGCCTACATCGACCAGCTGCTGCAGCTCAACTCCGAAATAGAACATCATGAAGAACTGTTCAAGTCTATCAGCAGGTTTGTTAAAATGATTTGATGTTCTAGTCTCAACAACATCAGGTCTTTTGATCTCGACTGCAGGTGCACGACTCTCTAATTTACCAGAGGCAAATGAAGGATTCGGCCTACGCTGCCCATGCTGACCAGACAAGTTGGGGAGGGTCTAGTTTACATAGCAAGAAATCCTCTTCTAGGTCCACAAGAGGGTCTAGCCTTTAGAGGGTCGTCTAAATACTTTAGGAGCTGCAGTATTCGGTTAATGTATGACCTACACTGAACAGTTACTTATTGCAACATAACAAGTAAATTAAGCATCATTAAGATCCTATTCGAGAATCATTTTTAGATTTCAAATCACAAACTGACGGCAATAAATACATTATTTTTTTTATTTTTATTTTTTTTAAACTTACTTTCCTCTACAAAGTTTATGCAGATCACAACGATGTTATGTTTTACATAGGTTCTTAAATTTATAGTGATTGGAGCTGAAAAAGTATGCTATATCAAAAGAGAACAAGATTTTAATTTTAACACTGTTATTAGTAGACTTCAAATCCAACTTTCATTCCAGGACTTTCCAAAACGCGATTGCTGAGTTACCCCGCGAGGAGGTAGAAGGCAACATGGCGAAATTGAAGCAGCAAAAAGAAGCACTGGTTCGCGTCAGAGCAACCGTTCCTGTGAAGCTGCACCAGTACAGGCAACTTCTGGTCCAGCATGAGTCATTAGAAAGCGGACAGAAGGAGATCGGGCAATGGCTAGACAAAGCAGAAGATGCGCTGAGGATGGGTGGAGAAACTCGAAGGTAAATTGAATATCAAAAGGAAATGGTACTAAAAAATCGAGAATCATCAGGCCAAGTTTCTTGGAAAGACTGAGTCTCAGAATATGCTTTAATTACTGTCAATTCCACAACGCATTTGGTTGATTGTGAACGAGCGATAGGAGCAAATGTGCCTGCGAAAAGTGTACAAGTCAAAAAAGTAACACTCATATCCTCTAATGAGACTGGAAAAACGTGATCATTCTGTTTACGAGAAACAAAGTCTCTTAAGTTAACCACGTTCAGTTGTGCTTGGACTTGGATCCAATCTTAATTCCAAACATCTTTACTAGCAGAATACATAAAGTTAATACAATTCAAATCTTTCCATCCAGAATACATAATCTTAATGGAATTCTACTGACCGATTTAAATGATCTACAGGGAAATAGTAGAAGAGCGCTACGAGATCCACCGCTCGTTCTTTTCGCGCACCACGTACTACCGCTCCATGCTGGAGAGCAAGAACAAGGTGTTCCAGAACATCGTGCGCGCCGCCGACACCGACCGCAGCGCCGACGTCACCGACCAGGTCCGCCACATGCGCGACCTCAACGAGAGGTGAGTCTTGATAGTCGAATTTCGGATGTACAGACGACAGCACATCAGACTATATCCAGAACATTTTTGTTGCAAAATTGCCTTTATTACTAAGGACATAAGAGGCTACCGTGCTTTAGCTTGACGTGCCGTCGTCTATGTCCCCCTGGAATAGCTCCACTACTGTATAATAACCTGTGTGCTCAGTTTTTCTCCGGTCGTAACAGGTGACCAGCAGTCGATTGTTAAATGAACGTTTGTCCAACAGAATGTTTCATTCTTTAACTGGTAGAGTCCAAAAGATATGATAATGATCTATTACCTGAATTTTTCTCACCTTACACTTAATTAAAGTTAGTAGATGTTAAGGTTTGAGGATTTATTCAGTCTAAACAATAATACCTACATACCTACATGAGCTCAAACTTTAAATATAGCTACAAATACATGAACTAGTATGTATTAAAATTGTAACATTTCTGGCAGATTCGCCCACGTATCATCCGAGGCCACGCGCCGCGAGTCGGAACTGCAGCGCCTCGTCCGCGCCTGGGAAGACTTCGAGACCAAGAAGCGGTCGGTCGAGGAGTGGGCCTCCCGGGCCGAGGCCCTGCTGGCCGACAACCGCGTGGACTCCAAGCAAGCCGTGGACTTCCACAAGAGGTTCTTCCAGGGAGCCGACGAGAGGGCTGTTTCCGAGCTGGTGCGGTCTGGACGAGAGTTGCTGGAGGTTTGTACAACTAAAATGCTGTGTTGCAATAGGGAACCGAACGTTAAACTTACTCATTAAACCGATATTTCACCCTTCTTCGGCGTAGCCAGTAGTAAGGGTTATGTGTTTTAGCAACCCGTGTATGTATTTATGTATGTTCAGCCGTAGCACCTAAACTATTCATCCGAATTTGTCAATCGATTTAACATGGGCTACATTTTATTATGGTGACACACTTATCACTGCGTTTGTTATTTTTTAATTTCTAGTGAAAATGAAATTAATCATCGCTGGACAATAAAATATGCATTCCGATAATGCATGTCTTGACGTCATTCTGTCGTAGCAGCAAAGAAATAAATTTAGAAAGAAAAATTTTTTTATTTAAGTCAAAGGGGTGCATCATTTCTAAACAATCACTTCTTGTCAACAGCTGGTGAACGAAGAAGACCGTCCCCGCGTGGTGCAGACCGTAGAAGAACTACAGCGACGCTGGCGCGAGTTGCTGGCGCGCGCGCCACCACACCTTATGCGCCTGGAGTTCCGTTTAGACGAGGCCGTCTTCCACCACTGCATCAAGGACATCGAGAAGGAGATCGTTTATGAGGAACAGGTACATAACAATCCTAACTCAACATCATTTAGTCACAGAACGTCTACTGCTGGACATAGGCCATCTCCAAAGATTTCCAGATTGGCCAGTTTGGTAGTTCAATTTAAGCCCACTGCCAATGCGTGGTATCATCAAGTGTATGGTCACCTCTGATTTATACCATGGCTAGAGTTGAAACTGGGTATAAGGGTAATAAATGAAATGGAGTTTATTCTAACATTATTCCAACATACTAAATTGTGTATAGTTGTTGCAATTCACGAAGGCGAGTGGGCTATACATGTGTGGTGGCTCGTTAATGTTACAGTACTTAATGTTTAGTACACGTACTCACACAAGTAAACACTCGCCTTCGTCAGTTGCAAGAACTATTTAATTTTAGCTAACTTTATTTTTCAGGCCTACAACCAAAGCGACGACGCTGACGGTATACTCATCAGGAACGAGGAATACTTCCGCAACCAAGGCAAGGTTATGCAGGTGGAACACTGTCTCCAGAACCTGAAGAAGATAGCGACGAGCTACACGCACCAGACAGGTGACGTCGCACTGGAAGAAGAGCTCAGAAGGTGCGAGCAACAATGGGAAAGCACCGTACAAAGAGTGGAACACTTCAGGCAGCAACTCCAGAGGATCCCAGCCAAATGGGACGCCTACAGGGAGAAATTCCGGGAAATGGAGAGGTGGATGGACCACGTTGACAAGACCATGGACAGCATTGTACGAGAGGTGGATTCCGCAGAGGCGTTCGAACGAGAGAAGACAATATTCCAGGTAAGTGATTTGTTTCTAAGCGAATGTGGAGTAATAAGATCTATTTGTTAACATCAGGCAAAATATTCATTAAGTGTATTATTTTAAATGCTTTCAATTGGAACAGTTAAGGGAACTAATGGTAACTATAAGCATTAGTTATAAAAAATGGTAGTATAGTTAATTTACTCATTGTTATTCTATGTGTTTAATATTATGTTTTTAGAACATCTGCCGTGAAGCGGATAAGAAACGCGAAGACATGAAGTGGTTGGTCCAGACATTGGACATGTTATCAAACCACTGCTCAGAGTTAGAAGCTCAAGAGGAACAAATGAAGCTCGAAAATCTAATAGCCAGATATAAAAACCTAATTCCTACAATAGAGATCACGATGATAAAGACTGAGACTTACACGAGATGCTACACGTATCGCAGAGAAGTCCATGAGGTCATATGCATACTAGAAAGTGCTAAACAACAGGCCATGATCGAACCAGAACCACAGTCTTTGCAGCATGTGGAACAGCTAGTTCTCGAACAGCAAGCAGCAGTGCAAAAGCTTGACCGACAACGGCCTTCTGTTATGTCTATGCTGCAACGAGGCAAGGAACTCATTAAGGATGCCAACGCGCCTGCGTTCGTCAGAGAGGATGTAAGAAACCTTGAAAGCGGTTGGAATACCGCTTATGAATCCTCCACTGACAGGCTACACAAATTACGTGACACCCAAAAAGTATGGTCTAACTATGAATATCAAAAGGAGGAATTACTCTCAGATCTTGACAAGATCGAGAGCTATGTTGCACATCCAGGATTGGAACTTGGTGTTAGTAACATTGGACGTGAACTTCAAGAAACTAGAACTATTAATACTGACATCGAAAAGGCAAAATGTGAAAGACTGCCTCAGTTGCAACAAGCTTATGCTGAGCTACGATCTTTGACAGCAAACAAACCCAAGCCAGTGATCGAAAAAGATCTTCAAACTATTGAACGTAAATTGGACAGAGTAGAAGATGAAGTACATACTAAGGTAGAACACCTTGAAAAGTTCAATGAAGAATGGGTAAAGGTTGAACGTAAGCTCGAACATGTAAGAGAATGGATAAAGAAAGAAAGTCCAGCTCTGATCTCACAAATACAATCTGAAAATATCACTCCCGAAGAACGTGTGGTGAAATCGCAAGCTCTACAAAAAGTAATTTCTGAAAAGTTGGAGACTATTAGACATGTTGCCGATCAAGGAACAAAACTAGCAGTTGAACATAGAGTCCAAGATGCCAACCGACTTAAAGGTGAAGTGGCATTGTTAGAAAAAATGATGGCTGACCTTCAAAGATCGACTGAACATCAGACTAAAGTAGTAGAGCATGACCTGGCTAGCTGGCAGAAGTATCAAAAAGGGGTATCGGAGATCAAGCCATGGATAGAAGAAGCTGAGATTAAACTTGGTAATGTACCAAAGCCCACGACCTTGCCTGAAGCACAACAACTACAGCAGCAGTCGCGGGCATTAATCACAGATTGTGACAAACAACTAATGAACCTACAAATCCTTTCTAGTGTCAGTCATCAACTGTCGGGCAAGACCAGTGCTCCTGATGAAGTAGATGCTATTCATTCGAGATGGGCTGTGGTCCACGATCTCGCAGATCAATGGCATAACAAATTGGACAAATTAGTTGGTAATTGGGAAAATTTCGAACGCGAGGCTGAAAAACTAGAAACTTGGATAGAAAATGGCGAAAAACTACTAAGCAGTCGCAGTGTTTCTGTTGATACACCCCAAGTAGAGAAACTTGACAGAGAACTTAATAAACTCAAGTCGTTCGGCAATGAGATTTCGCAGCAACAAGCAAGGATTATTAGTTTATCACAGACTTGTGATAATATTTGCCACAACATACAGCCTGAAGGCGCAACTTTATTGAAAAACAAAGTATCTGATATCAAACAAAGAACAAACTCACTAGCTGAGACTGTCAGATCTAAAGTGAACGAGCTTTCGGACAAGATTATCGTCCGACAAGAATTCATGACCAAATTACATAATTTCGACAACTGGATTACCGATTTCAGAAGAAAAACTGAAAGTTATGATCAGATTGGTGCTGACAAAGTTGAACCGACACTGCAGTCGATGCATGTACTTTCTCAGGAGCATGCGGCCAAAGAACCAGAATTCACTGATATTTATAACGAAATCAAGAATATGACACTTTCATCCCATCCCGATGAATCCCGGTCTTTGAGTGAGACCTACTCAAATATAGCTCAGCATTACCAAGTAATAGAGAACAATATTCAACAAAACAAGGCTGTTTTACAAAAATGGTCTGAGTTGTTGAACTGGTACGACGACACAAAGCAACAACTTGGTCATATTCAATACCAAATTGATGGACCTAAACTAACACCTGAAAGTTACGAAGTTTTGCGACAGGAACTTGTAAATATTATCACAAAGGTACCAGAATGGAAGAGTCACGTTGCGTTGTTAGATGGACCTTCAAGAGTCAAAGTTACAGATCAAAATACGGGTCGTATTATGTCACCGACTAGCTTAGTCAAGGAAGTGGAAATGAAAGCTGATGCGTTGCTGAACCAAGTAACTACTAAGAGAGATCTCGTACAAAAGGTTGGTGCAAGATGGGACAAGTTTAATGTTCAACACAACGCATTAAGCCAAGTATTGCATGGAATCCAATCTGTTCTCAATGATATGGCTCAAAAACCAGTTCCATTAACTGAAGCTACTATTCAAGATATGACGGAACAACTTGACAAACTTGACGTTGAAATGAGAGACAAACAATCAATACGTAAAGAGTTGAGAGAAGAAGGGTTACATTTGATGAGAGAAGATCAACCCAATATGGGCACAATTCAAAATGCGCTGTCTGCAGCTGACAATAATTGGGACCAAATTGTAAATTCGATGAGAGACACCAAAAACAAATATATTTTACTGTCATCGACACTTCAAGAACTGAAAAACTTTACAGTTGCATTCGATAGGGAAATGAATAGAGCTGAACAACTGTACAATGATTCTAAAGATGCCCCGAATGATTACATGCAAACTGCTCAAGCCTTAGAAAAGGCCAAGAAATCGTATGAAATATTGAAAAGATCAAAGGGGCTCTTAGATCAGATGGATGTTATTAAGCAATCTATATTAAAACAAGCTTCGACTCTGGGAGGTTTCGACACTAGCCCACTTGAAGAAGCATTTTTGACTTCGCAAACTCATTGGGAGAAAGTTAATGATGCTGCTATCAAGAGAATACAAGATTTAGAATCTCAGCTTATTGTTTGGAGACAAATTGATGACACAAAGAATCAAGTTTTAACTTGGCTCAGTGAAACTGGACAAAACTTATCTAATGCTTGTGACAACTTAGAAATTCGATTTGGTCAAAATCATCTTACTAAATACAAAGAAGAATTGCCATTGTACTTGTCATTGAAAAACAGTATTAAGGCTAAATGCGAACAAATTACGAACTTAAACAAAAACATACCAGTAGAACAAGTATCTTCTATAGTCAACTACTTGGAATCTGAATTTGAAGCTTTGCAGAGTCTGGCTGAGAATTTGGAAAGTGCGGTGTCGTCTTTAGAAACTAAAGAGAACAAATTGAAGGATAACATTAAGCGACTATCGGACAGTGTCAGCAAAATCAGAGATGATATAATTAAATGTGATGACATGACTGGTGATAATGCTAAGATCTTAGACCGTCTTAAGAAGTGTCAAGCCTGTAAGGCAGAGTTACAGAACTTAAACGATGAAATTGATAACTTGACACAAAATGTCTCTGAAATGAATGCCAACTATCCAGGGTTCTATGAATCACTAGTACCAAAAGAATTGAGTTCTTTGCAAAAACGTTTTGAAAGTGTAGTGATACACGCTAATAAGACAGAAACTACCCTTCTGACATTCTTACAAAAACTATTCACTGATAAATTGGCAATGTTTAACAGGAATCTAAAGATCCTTGATGATAAGACAAGGTGGTGTATGCCTGATGCAAGCAGTGACAAATACAACTTGGAAGTGAAAGCAGCCGCCTTGGCTGATGTTGAAAATGGTATTGCTGAGTGTCAGAGCAAGGTGAAGGAATTAAAGGAAGCCAGCGAAATTCTCAAAGTAGTCGCGGAGCCTGCATGTGCTCAAGAAGCCGCTGTACAAACGAACAAAGCACAGAAAAACTTAGAAGTTTTGTCAGCTAATTGCGACGAAATTAAAAACAGACTTAAAGAGAACATTGACGCATGGCAAGATTACGAAACTTTATTGGAAAATGTGTCTGAGTGGCTCAAGGACAAAGAAAATACTGTTAGACTGGAATCTGCCAATCTCTTGAATATGAATGACATTGACAGTAAAATAGTTGACATGCAGAATCTTAATCAAGAAATTCAAAACTACAACGGTGAAATTCAGAAACTGACTGGCATTGGAGAGACAATTATGTCTCGGAATCCAGATTCAAGAGTTCTGCAATACATAAATCACTTAGTGACTAGATATCAAACTGTAGGCAAATTCATGGAAAATCACTTACACCGATTACAAGAATTGAAAAACAATAAGACTAAGTATGACAAGTCTATTGCAGACTTTAAAAATTGGCTTCAGGATGCAAATGGCAAGATCAAAGACTTAGCGGTAATGAGCAAGCATGCTAAGCCGACCGCAGCTGATTTAGCTCAGGTTAAGCAACTCAATGACAACAAAGAAGTTGGACAGAAATTGCTAAATACTGCCATTGAATCAGGCGAAGCTCTTTTCAGTGGAATAACTCCAGAAGGCCGAGAACAAATCAGAAATGAATTAAGAGCATTAAGAGACTATTTTGAGGATTCTGTCGATTCATTAAACAATGTCATCAAGGATATTGAAACAACAATCAATAAGAGATCATCCTTTGATGATACTTTCAATCAAGTACAAAAATGGATCAGCGATAAAGAAAAAGAGTTAGGAGAGTTCAAATTGTGCCCGACGCTACCAGAAAAGAAAGCTCAATTGCATGCAAACAAGATAATGCATCAAGAAGTTGATTTACATCAGTCAATGCTTTCACAATTAACTGAAAAGATCAAATTAATGCCAGATGACGAAGCAGAAAAAAGCTTGTCAAAGACCATTGATAGGTACAAGGGCATGTCTAAAGAACTTGAAAAGAGAATAGCAACATGTGAGTCGCATGTGGCAGATCATGAAAAATATGTTCAGTCCTTTGAAGATTGTCGTGATCGCCTCAATCACATCATTGCTGAAAATAGTGTGTTAAACTATGGAGTTGTTACACTGAAAGAAGACGTCGACTCTAAAATTGCAGCTATAGGCAAAGTAACTGACAAGGCTACTGAAATTGAAGCCATTCTTGATGGCTTAAAATCGCAATTAAATGTTGTCTTACAAACCACAAGCTCGAACGGCCACCCTGTTCTAATTAGTGAATATGAACAGCTTCAAACTACGTGGGATCAGTTTGCAACACAATGCAAAGAACAAGATAAGAAACTCAAAGAAACCTTGAAGCAGTGGAATGAAAGTCAAAAGACATTAGATGAATTAGAAGAATGGCTTAAGCTCAAAGAAAATCAAGTCAGAGATCAAAGCTTGAAGAGCAATCTGGAAGCTAAAATTAGCCACTTACAGAAAGTTAAGGAGATTCAGGGTGAGTTAGCAGCACGAAGCCCTGAGTTCACCGCTTTGACCAGCAACAAACAAGTTGCAAGTGAATCTGATCTTACAAACAAAACTTCCAAATTGGCTACAAGATACCATACATTAAACAACCTAGTCAATGAAATAATTTCTAAATACGAAGTATTCGTGTCAGAACATCAAGCATTCGAAAATGAGTACGACAATATGGAAACTTGGCTAGCTGGAATGCTTGGTGAGTTACAAGATCTCAATGAAATCGTTGGTGATTATGCTGTTTTACAAGAAAAACAAAATAAGGCTAAAGAACTTTATGAAACCAGAAATAAGAAGACACCAGTATTTGAAGAATTCCTGAGCTTAGGAGAGAAACTATATACACATACAAGCCCAGATGGCCGTGAAGTTATCCGCCAGAAAATTAGAAAGATCAGGACTTTATGGGATAGCTTTGGTGACAGCTTCCAAGAAACTGTTAACAAATTAGACCAGTGTCTCTTACAGTTCTCAGACTTTTCCTTGGCTCAAGAACAGCTAACTAAATGGCTCAAAGACGTTGAAAAGGCAATGCAACGCCACACTGAACTTAAGGCATCACTTGAAGAAAAGAAAGCTCAATTGCAAAATCACAAAATAATGCATCAAGAAATAATGACCCATCAACAACTAGTCGAGTCTGTTTGTGATAAAGCACAACAATTAGTGGATCAAACACATGATGCATCGTTGAATGTTTACTTACAATCTATAAAACAACTGTTCCAAAATATCGTCACTAAATCTCAGAACCTTCAAGACAACTTAGAAGATTGTGTAAAGCGCCACGAAGATTTAGTACGTCTTATCCAGCAGTACAAAGATTGGTTAGGTTCCCAGTCAGAAAAATTACTTGACATTGAAAATGCAACTGGAGAAAAACCAGAAATCATTAGGAAACTCCAGTCCGCTGTTGCATTAAAGGATATTGAGAAAATCGGATCCAGCAAGTTGGATGAAATCAGAAATGTTTTCTCTGCTGTTAGCAAAAGCACGTCAGAATCTGGTAATGCGGCAATTAAAGCTGAAATTGACAATTTACTAGATCAGTTGCGCAATGCCGTTCAAAGTATTGGAACGTCAGAGCAAAAATTGAAACATACTTTAGAAATTTGGAATAAGTTTGATGTCTCCATAGAATCTATTACTGAATGGCTTAAAAATATGGAATCTAAATGCAGAGATCAAAGTCTTTGTTCAACATTGCAAGAAAAAGAAGCGCAACTAAAGAGATATGTAGACCTTAGAAATGAGATCAATGCCAAGGAGAAAGAGATTGATGCATTTGTTGATGAATCTCATAGCCTTATCCAATTAAGTGGAGTGGAACGCTTGAAACCACTCGTGACTCAAGTGAATAGTAGATACCAACAACTTCACTTGATTTCTAAAGACATAGTCAACCATTGGTCTGAATTGGTTGGTGATCACAGAAAGTATGTTCAACTGAAAAGTGAATTCGAAACGTGGCTCAGGCCGTTGGAAGAACAACTATCACAAATGGTCACAAAGGAAGACAAGCTTAGCATTGAAAGCAAAGGAAACAAGCTGCAGGTATTTTTAATGGAAAGAGATAATGGTGAGCACAAAATAGGAATTCTGACAAGTGCTGGAGACAAAGTTCTCCCTGAAACAGCAGCTAACGGCAGAGAGAATATCCGATCTGAAATAAGAGATCTTAGGGAACGGTGGGATAAACTGAACGACACAATCCTCCAGCAACAGAAAGAGTACGAATCTCAGACATTGCAATGGTCAAGTTACCAGGACGTACTTCAGCAAACTTTGTCGTGGTTGGATGAAAAAGAAAAGATTGTTGAAAATGAAGAAAAATCTGTGCTCAATTCCGCTCAAGAAATAAAGTCAAAATTACTTAAAAACAAGACTTTGTTACAAGAAATTTACTCACACAAAAGGGTTATTGAAACAGTTACCGAAAAAGCTAAATCGGTAGCTGCTAACTTACACTCTGGGAAAGATGAGGGTGATGATATGTCTAAAATAATTCAATCTGTTTGGGACAGATACAACGCATTAACAAACAGGTTGTCTGGGATCATCGATAAGCACGAGAAAACATTCGAGATATATCAACAATTCTCAGACCAACAAAAATCTCTACAAGACTATCAGAAGCATCTGTGGGATCGTCTTCATTTACTGTCAGACTTCACTGGAAATAAAGCAGCTCTACAAAGTAAACTGGCTAAAATTCAAGAGCTTCTGGATGCGATACCAACAGGCAACAACAAGCTGAAGATTTTATCAGACTTGATTGAAAACAGTTCATCTAAATTATCACCAAGAGGGCGTGAAGGTATGTCCAGAGAGTTGGCATTACTCAAGGCTGATTTAGAAAAGTTCACTGCGACAGTGCATGAAGTGAAGCGAGGTATTGAAGATAAGATACAGCAATGGATTGAGTTCGAAAGTGCAAATGACAGGTTACAGCACTGGCTAACAGATACTGAGATGAGCTTGAAAACATACACTCCCAAGGCGACTCTAGATGAGAAAATTGATCAACTCAATAAATATCAGGTATGTAACATTTCTATTTGTTTAATCATTCATTTATCTCAATATGAAACCAAATATTTATTTTACTAAACAGGAATTGAGTAAAGCGATTGATAATCACGAAAATGATTTGAGCGCTGTCATAAGACTCGGGGAAGCTTTGGATCAAGTAAGATGATCAAAATGAAAAAACTTTATACCCTCGGCACTGTAGGATAGTCTAATTTTCAGTAGATACTTTATTAATTACACGATAGCCTTTTGCTATATCAAAGTCTAACAAAAACTACATTACTACTTACTCATAATGTATTAAATACATAATATTTCTACTCTGTTTCAAACTCGTATTTTAATATAATTACTAATTTTAGTGGCGATGGTTAATGGTATACTTTTAAGTAGTTCTGACAATGTGACGGTTTTTAAAATGAACTTTAGCATCAATCTAAGTGACGATTACTAATAGTAGTTGTTGTAGTTAGTTTAAAAATTTGTTGTGTATTTCTTAACAAATATAATAGTAAACATTGATTCTTTCAGGCTATTTTGGCTAACTTGAAGAAGACTGAAAATGACGTAGACAAATTAAGCGATGAATTCAGTGATTTGATCGAAAACTGTAACGACACCAGGATCACAATGAACTTGCAACAAATGACTTCTCGATTCCAATCAGTACAGTCGACAGCCAAAGAGTTGGTGAAGAAGTGTGAACAAGCTGTCAACGATCACAGTGCGTATCAAGAGAAATACAACCAATGTACAGACTGGATTAAGTCAGCACAGCACAAGTTTGAAGAATGTAATAAGAAAATCTCTAGCACACCAGAAGGCATAAGTGCCAAGCGAGAAAGTCTTAACGATTTGCTTAGCCAACGACGCAATGCTACTCTGCTTGTGAACAACACAGTCGAACTAGGAGAAAAGTTGTATCCTTCTACATCACCTGAAGGTAAAGAATTGATTGAACAACAGCTTCAAGACATCCAACAATCTATTGACAACTTGTATGATAATATCACAAAGGCCGAAAGAGATTTGGATTCTGAATTGAACAAGTGGTCATCATTTGATGATAATCTGAAGACTGTGCAACAATGGTTGTCAACGGCCGAGAAGAACTTACCAAAAGAAATTGAATTAAAGGCTACATTGGATGAAAAGCGTAATCAATTAAACGTCTACAGGACATATCTTCAAGATGCTATCGCCCACCAACAAGACATAGCTAACTTAGAAGCTCGTGCTCAAAGCTTACCAGACATTACAAAAGATATTACAAAGGAAATAAACCAACTGAAACAAAGACATGAGACCATACTTACACGAGCGAAATCATTTGTTGAACAATATGAAGCTATTGTTAATAACCATCAACAATACACTAAAGCGGTTATGGACTTGCAAGAATGGGTAGAAGCTACACATAACACTGCGCAGCTGTGGGGAGATGTTAATTTAGAGCGCGTGGCACTAAGTAGCAACTGTGAGAAGCTGAAATCTTTGCAATTAAGTTTGCCAGAAGAGAAGGCTCGTATTGACAAGATACGTTCCATAGGAGAAAAAGTTCTTCCTGGTACTATTAGTAATGGGCAAGCCAATATTAGAAACCAAATTGATGCTTCTCATCAAGAATGGGAAGGCTTAGTTTCGTTTATTAACAAAACTATTGAATCTCTTGAAAATAAAATACAGCAATGGAATGAGTATGAAAACATGAAAGACCAATGCCTAGCCTGGATTAGGAATACTGACACACAGATTCATGCTGTTGACTTAAAAGCGACATTACAAGAAAAGCAGGAGCAGTTTAAGAAGTTCCAAGAGTTACAAGGGGAAGTACGTGCTAAGGAACTTGAAATCGATAATATAACTGAAAAAGCACAGCATTTATACACGGGAGTGCTTGGGCCTCGAGGTTCACAGATATCCGATCTTGCAGTTAAATATCAAACTCTGTCTCAAAAAGTTAAGGACTTAACTAATAGGTGGCAACAGTATGTTAAAACCCACCAAGAGTTTGCTAGTAATGTTACTGAATGTTCCCAATGGATCGAGGAACTAAGAGACAAGTTGGACTTCTGTGCTGACCTCAGCTCTAGTTCTCAAGATGATTTAGAAACGAAATTAGTTTTGATACAGAATTTGTTGCTAACAAAAGATGAAGGATTTACGAAAGTGCAATCACTTGTTGAACTTGCGCAGAATGTAATGGCAAACACTGCACCTGCTGGCCATGAAGCAATTAATAACTCGCTTATTGCCTTACAAGAACAATGGTCAGCATTATTGTCCAGAATGATTGAAACAAAGAGCATGTTAGATGATTCTGTGACTAAATGGGCTGGGTTCTTAGAACAAATTCAGTTGATCGAGAAGAGCAACAACTGGCTTGAGAATATGTTAGCTGAATTAACTCCATATGAGTCCTCCATGACTGATAAACGAGGTCAACTGGAAAAACTAAAGGAAGTTGAAGAAAAAGCCCGATGCGATCGTCTTGATGTCGACACATTGAAAGCTAAGGCCGCTGAAATGATAGCTAGTGGTCAGCAAAACCAAGCAGCATCGAAAGCTCAAGAAACGCTTAATAAGTTCGATACACTTTACGACCGAGTCAAGAAACTGCTTGCTGACCGAGAAGAGCAGTACAAGGACCACAGGCTATACAAAGAAGCGCATGATGAACTTATTCAATGGTTGACCAGAGCTCGAGAAAAGGTTCCATCTTTGAAGTCTAAGCCATTGAGCGACAAATTAGCAATTGAGAATTCAGTAGCGCCTCTTGATGCGTTGATAAATAAACAAGCTCAAGGTGAACTGTTGCTGGAACACCTGCAACATACTGGAGAGGTGGTCCTTGCTAGTACTTCACCTGAAGGACAAACAACAATCAAAAATGAAATGAAAGCATTGAAAGAAAGCTTTGACGATCTTTTCAATGAAATTAAACAACAAAAGAGCCAATTAGAGGAAACTGTTAATCAATGGCGCGAATACAAAGATGAATATGAAAGGCTTTCAGATTGGTTACAACAAAAAGAGATTCTTATTAAAAACCATAAACTGGCATTGCTTGGAACTGCAAAAGAAAAAGGCGCCCAGGTTAATGAAGTCAAAGAAATTGTTGATCAATTAAATAAAGGTAAGAAAGATATTGAAACGTTCAATGCTTCAGCATCGGGTCTATTGGCGTCACATCTTGATACATATGTTAACAACCAATTGAGGCATCTGAATTCAAGATATCAAGTTTTAGTCAATATGGCTAATGATGTTCTGAAGAAAGTAGAAACTAATTATGAACAACATCAAAACTACGATGAAAACTATGCCAAAACTAAGAAATGGATCGATGACGCCTGGGAAATCACCCGCAGTGGCAGTGAAGCTGGCAGCAATAGCAGTAAGGAAGCATTACAAAAACGTTTGGAACAAATAGAAGACTTGTTGAAACGTCGCGAAGAAGGCCAGAATTTAGTACATGCTACTGTAAATAGTGGTGAAAAAGTTCTAAGAAACACAAGATCTGACGGTAAAGACAGAATTAACACTGAACTCAAAGAATTGCAAAACGAATGGGATCGTTTAGTCAAAAAGATGACGACAGCTAAAGTTCATTTAGAGACGGCCCTACTGCAATGGGCCGATTATAGCTCAAGTTATTCACAACTCCAGCAATGGATACAAGACAGAGAAGCAAAACTTCAAGAAGTGTGTGAGCAGAAAGTCGCCAAGTCAAAGAAAGGTCAAGACCGTCTTGCTGGTCTTACAACAGGCCTCAGCCTTGGCGAAAGAAAAGCTACACTCCGTCAAACAAACAATATTGTTCAAGATATCGTTTCGTTTGAACCCATGATTCAGTCTGTAACTTCTAAGGCTTCGGAACTTATGCAACAAGCTCCGGCATCTGAAATCACCAGCAAATATGAAACGCTATCTAAACAAGCTAAAGACTTATATGAAAAACAAAAAGAAACAGTTGAACAGCACCAGGCCTTTATTGACGCTGGTTCAGATTTCGTCCAATGGATTAGGGCTGCTAAGGAAAGGTTAGGCAAGTGCTCTGATGCAACCGGAGATAAGGAATTTTTAAGTAGTAAGATATCTCAACTTAAAGTTTTGGAAAGTGAATTACCGGAAGGACAAGCAAAATTACAAAAAGCTCTAGAACAAGGAGAGATATCATGTGCAGTAGCAGATGAGGAAGACAAAGAAGAAATAGAGGAAGAAGTAGCTCTTATGCAAGAGGAATACGATACCTATGTGTAAGTTTATTTTTGTTGATATTTGATTTACTATTGTCTTATAAAGTCGGTTGTACAAACACTTAATTTACATTTCAGTGAGCAGCTGAAAAACACCAAAGCATTGATTGAAGGAGGTATTGTAAAATGGACTGAATATGAAGAGCAGTACAAGGAAGCCTTGGATTGGTTGTCAAAGACTGAAAAACTAGTACAATCATTTAATAAATTGCAAAATAACTTGGAGCAAAAGAAAGTGGTTCTGGAGGAATTCCAGGTAAGGTTTATTACAAGTTTTTGTATTTGAAAAATCTGTTAGTTATTACATTATGTTTTAATTAATTAACTTCTTTCAGGGACATCTGCAAATGTTATTCGACTGGCAAGCTGAACTTGACAAGCTCAACGTTCACGCGCAGACTTTGTTGGAAACATGTGCAGACACCAGGATTTCGAACGGAATTACTCAAATCACAACAAAATACAATGCTTTACTGTCTCTCGCTAAAGAAGTTATGAAGAGACTTGAACTCCATTACCAGGTAAGCAAACAGATTAGAATAATATCTGTTTTATTTTTTTCTTTAATAACGTGAACAAATTTAAATAAATGTTTATTTGTTAAGGAACATCAACAACACAATGCCCTGTATGGAGAATGCCAAGATTGGCTTGACAGAACTCGCGAGAAACTTAACCAGTGTGCTGAAATACCAAACACTTTACAAGAAGTTAACAACAAGCTTAACACCGTTAAACTTCTACGACAGTCTTTGGAACAAGGTCAGAATAAACTAAGATACTTGTTGGAATTGAAAGAGAAGGTCATTATGAACACGGAACAAGCAGGCGCAGCTAAGATCCAGGAAGACACAGATAACCTAAAACAAGAGTTTGACAAATTGATTGCTGATTTACAAGACGTCCGCAATAAATTGACCACCAGAGCTGGACAGTTTGACGACATTTCAAAGGTAATGTATTACTTCAAACTAATATTCAAACATTTTTAACGTAAATTGGTATAAATCAACTGTATTCTTTTTTTGATTTCAGATCCACAAATTACTGGTCGAATGGCTAGATGATATTGACCAGAAAATACAATCAGACGATTCTTTGATGAATGACCTATCAGAGAAGAAGGCTAAGCTGGAGAAGTTCAAAACATTCAACAGGGATATTGATTCTCACAACGATCTCGTTAAAAAGCTGACTGAAAAGTTACAAGAAGACGGATCTTTGAAATCAAAAGAAATTGAAGATACGTTAAAACGCTACGATAACATAAGGAAGACAGTTAACGAGATGATCGCTGTAAGTATTTTAAATTCAAAAATACTTAAATTAACAAGCTTATTTTTATTTTAACATTATTTGATACTGATTAAACGGATTTTTTCAGAAACTCGAAGAATACGTTAATTCCCACATACAGTACAAAGAATCGTACGACAACTTCTATGATTGGGTTCGTAATTGCAAGATAGAAATCCAGCAATGCTCTGATTCTCACGGAGAAAAAGAAGAAGTTCAAAAGAAACTAAAGAATGTGAATAAAATTATTGAATCATTGCCTAAGGGAGAAGCTCTTTTGAAGAAAACAATCCAACATAGCGAAGCTGTATTAAAAACAACTGGTAATGAAGGAAAGGATAACATCAATCAAGAAATCAAACAGTTGCAGATTGAGTGGGAGAACTTGCAACAGATTTGCAAGGACACCAAGAAGTTGCTAGAAAAGTGTCTGTCCGCTTGGTCAGATTTCCTGGAAACATCTGAGAAGATGAGCAAATGGGTCAAAGATTTCGATAACAAGCTTAAAGGAGTACAGAAAGTAGACAAAATCACACCTGAGCATCTCGATAAGTGTCGCGAACTTTTGGCAGAAGCTCTTAGAAACAAACATGTTTTGGAAGAGCTTAACGATAGGTGTGAGAACTTAATGGAGTTGAGCGCCTGTGCATGGGTCCGCGACAAGACAGTCACTTTGCAAACTGAATACACGACTCTCCTGACTAAGATACAAGGCCTTGTTTCTAACGGAGAAAAGAACCTATCTGATCATACAGAATTCATTAAGGCCAAGGAAGATCTACAGAAATGGCTAGAAACAGCTCACGGAACAGTTCAAGATTCGATAGGAGTAGGTGACATTGATACCACAAAGGATAAACTTGAAACCATCAAGCTTGTAAGCAACAGAATGACTGAAGGACATCACTTGCTCGTCGTCCTTCAAGAGGCATTCAAGAAAGCTCTGAACAACACTCCCCCTGAAGAACAAGATGGTTTACGAAATGACGTTAAACTTTTGCAGGAGAGCTGGGACCAACTTAAGATTGACTTGAATTCCATTACAGTACAACTGAAGGCTGCTATTGGAAAATGGGAAGACTTTGAAGAATCTAAGAATAAAATGAACCAATGGATTAAGGATACTGAACAGAACTTGGATAAAGTTCCTCCTACCAGTGGCGAGCTTGGTGAAATGAAGACTTTATTAGAAAAATACAAGCACATAGAAGATGAAATCGACAATAAGAAACCAGAGCTAGAAAGGCTAAAGAGTGAAGCCGCTGAACTGAGTAGCTGGGCAAAGAAACCAGCAGTCAAAGAATCTGTTACAGAAATCGAGAAAAAATGCAATGCATTGCGCGCTAAGTGCGCAGCAAAGAAAGCTGAACTCGAGTCTGATATCAAAGACTACAATCAATACCACCAATCGCTACAAGACACTGAAAAATGGCTGTTACAGATTTCATTCCAACTTATGGCTCATAATTCCCTGTACATTTCTAACAGGGAGCAAACAGAAGAACAGTTGGCTCAGCACGCTGTTTTGTTAGATGACATTCAGAAGTACAGATCCACTCTTGACGACCTGGAAGCTAAAGGTAAAGCGCAGATTGAGAGGTACCAAGCAACGGCGCCATCAATCAAGGACACTGTAGGAAAACAGCTGAAGAACGTTAACGACAGTCACAAGTCTCTGTTAGCCACGGCGCTTCAGATCGAACGCCGGCTACGCGAGGGGCTTGCCAAATTCAAGGAATACGAAGACACTCTTGAAAGCATTTTGAACAACTTAGATGAGTGCGAGCCTGCTATCACCGAGCTTGATGTACCGGTCGACGGCCTGTCGCACGGTCGTGAGCTTCTGGACAAAGCGAGGGTAAGTTGCCTATTTTATTCTTTACGAAACCATTTCAGAAGCAGTTACCTACTTTAAGGTCTTTGTTTTCTCGATTATACAAAAAAGAAAATCGACAGTTGAAATAGTTGTTACACTTTTGGAGGTAGTGTGACAAAGCTACTCAATCTATACGTTTGGGACCGTCTTTTTAATTTCAGCAATGCAACATCAGTTTTATTGCGTGTAACTTACCTACTTCATCCATAGGCTCTGCACAACCGTCTCCAAACGGAAAAGAGTCGTCTTTCGGCGGCGGTAGCGGCGTGCTCGGCGGCCGCCGCGTCGGTGTCGCGACCGTCATCGCCCGCCGACTCCGCGCCGCTTCCGATCCCGCCGCGTGAACTACACGTGCGCGCGCGCCTCGAAGACCTCATCGACCAGGTACTCAACGCCTCCGCTAAGATCCTCGCTTCGGATGTTCTGACCTCCTTCTAACTGTGTGCTGGAATTTTTGGTTTTATTAATAAGTGAAAGAGCAATGAGAACGAGTTTATTTCGTATGGTGATATCGATGGTGAACGTGAATATTTACACAAATCTAAAACGATGTTCTTAAGTCACCGATAATATGCAGTAGAAGTTTTGATTGACACTTTGCCGTCGCCATCTTTTTGCATCAGTCCTTCTCATGCCGAGATGCTACGAGCGTGCGTGAGTGATAGACAAAGCCAAATGTACGGATATCACGTTGCGAAATAGGCTCGTTTTAAAGTTAAAAAGTAGGTTTATTAATTAATGAATTCCTTTTCTAATAAAGGGATTTTAAGCTATTTATTAGAAATTACAGTCTTAAGGAATAATTTATAATAGTAGAGGTGTTTTAAACATCACCATAGCTCGATTTTAATTACTACCGTACTATCTAGCGCATGTTATAACTGTGCCTTAAGAAACATGAGTGTTGTTCGTAAAGTGTTCAATTTAGATTTAATTAATTTATAAAGGTTCTAGTTTGCCAGGTCGACAAAAAGAACAAAACCAACGAGTTATAAAGTGCCTGAAGTAAGACATTGATTTACGTACAAGTTAGTTTGATGAAGTTGTAGATAGAGAAACTAGTGTAGTTAGTAAATAAAGATTAATGTAAAGGCTTCGTCGTTGGCAATGTATTTTTGTGCACCTGGTACTACCGCTGATTCAAGATGATTAATATTAAACAAACAAACAAAACATATTGCTCATTAAACCATAAAAGTAACAATTACAAGATATTTAAAGAGAATCGTCTTGACTCAGAATGAATGTCACTTTGTTTGTACGAGAAATAGGCACTTCACTGTTCTGTGTGATTCACTCATTATCACGAAATGCACGCCATTCAAGAAATTATAGTGACAATGTATGATAATGTATGAATTTGAAACACAATGATAACCATTAACAAACAATTAACAAAGTTTTCTTGGATCGGACGAGACAAAAGTCTGTTGTTCAATTTGACAAAATAATCTTCTTCTGTTAGGTGCTCGTTCATCCAATTTTGCACAACATGCAGTCTCAAAACGATATTTAAATAGCAAGGTAAATAATATCTTTTTAAGACTGTGTGTACAATAACTAGCACTGTGTGTTGTTGCCCGTGTGTTGTATGGTGCATGGTGTGTTCTAGAAGCGAGTTAGCGATGTCGGCAGCGCGCCGCGCATCCACGAAATTCTTAAAAACCTGGAGACACCAGAGTTCAACGAAAAGCTAACGGCTTTCGAACAAAGGGTAAGGCTTTCGCTTGCTTAAAGATAATCCTACGAGATACTTAAAACAGCAACTTAGTTGTTTATTAATTTCACGAACACTAAAAACGCTCGCACCGCATTCGGTTTGCATTTGTGGTTTGGAATCTTTCACGAACAGTTTGATTTCTAAAATTATTAATCTGTAAATACAATCTGTACAAAAAATGAGTGTGCGACATGTGATGTCGAGAAAAACCGTGACGAAGTTATATCGTATTGGTGATAGATTAATAAAAAGTGTGAATATTCAGGTACAAAGCCACTTGGAAACGCTGGGTGATGCAGTGCACGGAATGGAAGAAGCTATGAAGCAAGTGGATGAGATCCAGGAATGGATAAATGTGCACAACGCGCTGGCCCGCGACTGGCTCGCCAACCCGTCCAAGCTGCGCCCCGAGGCGGCCAAGCAAGACATGGCTGCCATGAGCGACGCACTGGTCTCCTTGGGAGAGAAGAGAAACAGGTTGCTCACTGAAATTCCTACAGAAGGTATGTTTATGTGCTGTTAGAACTAGATTTTTATTTTAAGGTAACCTAACAACATAACTCTAAATTGATAATACTTTTTAGGGCTAGAAGACGAAATCAATCTCGAAGAAGAATTAGATAACTTGGAAGTGAACATTGTCAAAGCTATTGAAAGAGAAAAGGGCAACCAAGCAATCATTGATGACTACAGACACAAGTGTCAAGAAATCCACGATTGGTTTGACTCTGTTCTAAAGAAGATGAGTCTAGCTGACAAGGGCTCCGGTCTCTCGTGTGTTCAAAAGTTGAGTGCGCTGAAAGACTTGTCGGCTGAATTCGATCAGTCTGGCAAAGATAAGGTCGACAACATCAAGACCATCGGCTCTAAAGTCATCAATATTGTCAGCAACTTAGAATCACAGCAAGTTGAGGAACAGGTTCGTAATTATTAAATTATCATTTTTATTCTTCTTACCAAAACATATTATTATAAAAAAGAGCTTACTATTAAATAATAAACTAATCGTTTGTAATATTTTTAGATGAAATCCGTGGAGCGAAGGTATAACGACATCGCAAAACGCATACAACGTAAATTGCACATGCTTGAAATCACATACAAAGCGATTGATGGAACGAAGAGCGAAGTCAACGCACAGAATGAATGGATGCAAAAAGAAATTGACAACATATTACATCCGGAACCATTAAGCTACGACAGCAAGTCAGCTAAAGAGCGTCAGAAGCAGATTGCAAACTTGTTGAAAGAAACCGATGGAAAGAAAACTGTCATTGACTCGTTAGAAAAGAAAGTCAGTACCATTCAGGCTGAGCTGGAACCATCGGAACAAATGCAATTAGAGTCTGAACTATCTGAATTAGCATCTAAGCAAAAGCAACTGGCTTCTTTGATCAAACAGGAAATTGAAAGATTAGGTGGCTGTACTGAGGACAGGAAGAAACTAGAAAATGATATCGAAAAAGCTAAGAACTGGCTGAAAGCAAAACTTGCAGAGATCAAAAAGTTAGGTGGACCAGTACCATTGGAAGCTGCAAAGGTAGAAAAAGAAATTGCCGTACACAAGAAACACCAAGGTGAACTCTCAGACTTCCACAATGACATTCTAGCTGAAGTTATGCGTCAAGGTAACGCAGTATCCAAAGACTGCTCACCTGAAGATCGCACTAAACTACAAGCTATTTTAGAAGATTTGAACAAGACCTACACTTCTGCTAAAGTAGATATTGATGATAAATTGTCGGCATTGAACAAACTTTTGCAAGGAAGAAATGAGTTCGAGGCTGATGTTGCTAAGTGTCAGAGCTGGCTCAATGAAGCTGAAGTTGCTGCTACTCCTGAACTTAGAACTACAAGTCTACAATTATTAGAAGAACAGCTAGCCAAGTTTGAGAAACTAAGTAAGGAGGCAGTAGATGTCGATAAGAACATATCGAAAATCAAAGACAAATCAAAAGATATTATGGAGACATTATCAGACTCTAACAAACTACAACTTAAGGAACAAGTCAACATACTCTCAGATAAGTTTGCAAGAATCAACGCCATCATCAATGACAAGAAGAACATCTTACTTAAACATATCAAGGAGTACAAAGACGCAGCTGCTAAGATTGCTGCTGCACTCGAATTCCTCAATGAAATTCAGAACAAACTCAAAGCTCTTAATAAACCTATTGGAAGCAAAGTAGAAGATGTGATTCCTATTATTCAAGCGTATGAATCAATACTTGCTGATCTCAAAAAGAACAAAGCTATGCTCAAAGAATTACAAGGTGGAAATCTACATGATCTACAAGATATTCTTACACAACAAGACGATTTAATGGACACTATTGAAGATCAGATATCTAAATTGAAACAACTGTTGCTACTGCGTGAACAATTCTTTGCTCTTGTTAAAGAAATTGAAGAGTTCATTGCTAAGTACACTGACCTTACAGCTGAAATTGAGAAATCAAATGATACACTTGACGAGAAAATTAAGCGGTACGATGACATCATACTTAAAATTCAAGGCTGTGAGGCTTTGTTGGCCACGGCTACAGACAAGGGTCAACAAATTGCCGCCGAAGGTACTGTGATCGATAGGAATAACATAACAGAACTACTCCAGTCATTGAAACAACAGCTTCTAACTCTGAGAAGGACCGTGGAATCAAAACGGCAAGAGCATGAAAGAGCTGCAGCGGAACATAAGAAACTGGCTTCAGATCTCGCTGAAATACTGCAACAACTTCACGACAGTGAGTCCGCTGTGCATTCGCGACCACTTCTTAATAGAGACGTTGCGAGTGTCGACAAGAAGCTTGTCGAACATGCTACGCTAGCTAAGAACATGCAAGCTTGCTTAGACAAGTTCACTAAGATCACAGATATTATCAAGAATGACGACGGCATTCCTGGATCGTTGCTGGAAATGGTATCTGAAGGCAACTCTCTGAAGACGTCACTGCCCGCTGAACTGGCTAACAGGGAAAAATACCTGCAAGATAACAAGAAGAACCGACAGCAGTACTTACAGTTAGTCGAAAAATTGAACATCTGGGTGAACGAAGCGAATATTCGCCTCGATATGGGCAAGAACGGAACAGACTTTGAAAATATCGAGGCAGATCTTGAGGAACACAAGTCATTCTTTAACACTTCCGAGCCAGAAATGAAGGATTTGGTCGGGAAACGTATGCAGGACATCGTTGATAAGATCTGGCCGTCTCTTGCGACACCCGAGCAGGAAGAGTTGTCTAAAGACCACCAGAAACACAACCAACTTCTGAGGAACACTTTGAATTCCGCGAAGTCGAGACAAGCGCAGCTGGAGCAGGACCTGGAGATCTGGAAGGACTTCTGCCAGCTGGTGGAGAAGATCAAGGCGATCCTGGACAAGAACGATATCGAGGATGAAGCCGTCACGACCGTCGATGAGCTCAGGGTCCATCTGGAGAACTTGAACCGCGCGAAGAATGATTTAGAGGTAAGTGGATGACTTTTGTTTCATTTTTATTTTGTATTTTAATGATGATGTTTTCGAACAAAATTGTGTCCAGCAGATTGGTAGTTTAACGTCTCTGAATGTCCCATCAACTTATTAATTTAACTGCTGATTTTTATGATCTCGTTCACCTATATTTTTTCTCTTATTAGGTAGGTACCTAAACGATTTATGAATGTAAGTCCAGAAAATAATATCTAGCCGTTCTACTTATCCATGAGGCCGTTACGAATGGATTAGAGAAACGTAAACAAGATTTGCATTTAGCTGTAATTGAATAAGTACCTAAATAAAAATTGATCACACATGTATTAGCAAATGCAAGACAATCGTATTAACGATTAAGACGAAAAAGACAGGTAATTAGGCAAAACTTATTGATAACAAAACACATAAACACATTTATCCCTCGCGGAATCTGAACCCGCAGTCACAGAGTTGTAGCCAACTTCGTAAACCAGCCTCCAGGTTGGTATTATTTAATCACGAGAAATTATTTTTCATTTCTAAAAACTGGTTTCTGAAATTATCTAAATGATTTTTTTAGATTAAAGCTGATGGTAGTACCTATTTTAATTACATCTTTAGTCGATTAACGGCGAGTTTTAAATTAACTTTTAAGTATCAAGAAAAATAATACCGTATAGGTATGCGTTGAATTAATTGCTCCATACAGAATCATAATTTAAAATCAGTGCGTATTTAGTTAACTGTACGTTATTATAAACATGTATCGCCAACAGATTATTCAAGAAAGTTAGAGAAAAACACTTAACATCGACAAAAGTTGTAACTTTCTTTCTGAGAAGTGTATTTTCATGTAGCTTTGTATTATGAGTATGTTTCATGCAAATTTTATTATAAGTAAAGCTATACAAATGCATTGTTTAGCTATCATTAAGAAACTAGTTTCTGCCCGAGGTTCCACTAAAGGCTACAGCCTTTAGGTCTTTCACTTCTTCACAGTTCTTAACACGCAAAATGTGATCAAAAATACTTTATTTACTTACTCTCCAAAAGCCTATAATCTATTTTTTATTGATAGGTAAAAAAATCATCAAAATTAGTTTAGATGTGAAAAAGCAAGACATATTGATAGAGTTCAATGCTATGATCTCTTCATAAAGTATGAAAATAAAGAATAGTTCTATACAAAATGTCTATTTACAATCGGAATAAAAAAAATATCACAAAAGTAAATTAATAAAAACTGTACATTCATAATAAATACCATTCTACTTAATGATAAAAAACTAGCTAAGTCCGAATTAATATTAACGTGCATAGGTTTCCGTCCATTTCCAAAAATAATTTAGAAGTCATGGACCTATAAAAAAAGTCGGACGGATTCTCATCAACAAAATACTGTGACATTAGGATACACCAGCTTGCCTGTACGTACAGGCCGGCACGCACACATTCACACCCTGTTACACCACTTCGAGTGCAAACTTCACACAGTTGACACATTTAAGCAGCGAAAAAACAACACGAATACGACATGTCTTGTGTGATGAAATTGTGTAAAAACCGTTCTGTTCGAACAAACAAAAATTAAGGAATCACATTTCACAGGCAAAATAATAATCCAATCACTTATTTCCCGACATTAAAATATTGAAATTAATTGAAATCAAACGTCATTCACTCGAAAAAATAATACGTCAAAGACCAGTGTTCTCAGTTATTTACGTGGGAAAATTACCCGAAATATGGGAAATTAATAATGATTTTAGGACTTTTTAGTTATGTATTACGCATACTATGGAAATAAAATAATTTATCATAATAATTGTGTTTTAATGGGATATATTTTCATAGGCAAATTTGATCCTTCCCAAAAATGTGGAACTGCGAAATTCAAATTTTCTTACATTGATTGCAAGTCAGTGTCAGGTTGTATGTTAAAAAAAATCTATCAGAGATAATAATAATATATTGATGATGCATTAGATTATGATTATAATGTACACAAGATTCGTAATTTGTAACTGCGTGAATCATTTTTGATCAACATTATGTACATACCCTGACACACTGACTTGCAAACAATGTAAGAAAATTTGAACATTGAAAATTTCGCGCCTACCTCAACGCATACACCTTTCATCCTTTTAAAATGGCACGGAATAATTCTGTCTACATTTCCAAGTAACATCTGCCGATCTATGTTTTTCTTAAAATAAATGGGTAAAATGTTTTGGCTAACATGGCATCCCTAAATTCACTCACACAATAGACAAACGCCAAAATTTTGCGTCACAGTTTTGTTGTAGCGCGAGTTCCGTCCGCCTTTTTTTATAGGTCCATGTTAGAAGTATTGTACTAAAATGAAAGCTGTGTTGCAGTTATGAATAATCTTACGCCTAAAGCGAGGTTTACACTAGCAATAAAGTCACCACAGTGTAAATAGCTGTGACAGCCAATTTTTGTAAGATTTACACAGTGGTGACAGCTTGCGGAAGTCAACTTCTGCAAGTTTTATTGCTAGTCTAAACCTCGCTTTAAAACTTGTCTGTCCGGTGACATCACAATATCACATTATCAGTCAATATTATGTCCGTTCCGTTTATCAAAACTTTTACGGAACCCTAAAAAGGGTTTAATATCTTTAGATATCTGTTGTTATCATCGCGACCAATAATATAATGATGTCATAATATTACTACGTCATTTAAGGGCAATTAACTAAAAAAAATGTTTATTGAATATTACAAAACGTGGTTTTTTACTACACTCGACAGCAAATAAATCGCACCACCCGCGACGCGAACTTTAAAGATTTTCTTTAGACACAATAATGGCGCCCCAACAATATTGGTGTTATTTGAAAGCCCAATAAATATGCTTAAAGAAAAACACATTTAATTTCTTAATAAATGATTAACATATACCATAAATGTGACTTGAAAAAAGACCTCACTTTGGGCTCACCTCTGGGATCAATTAGACCAAATTTTATGGTTATAAAACCAAATAATGATCACACGTGTCCTCTTTAACATATGGATAGCGATTAATCCCAACTTAACAGTTTTATAGTCATAAAAAATGGCTATAGCGTAACTACCTATTTTTTGAAGAAGTGACTCTGGATCCTTGTAAAGACACATTTTTGGGGTAAAAACCTTTCCTTTAATAAAATGAAGTTTAGAACTAGGCTTTTAAATGGTGCCAATATTGGTGGGAAGTAGGGATGCATGACGTTTGAAAATGCTTGTCGCGGGTGGTGCGATTTATTTGCTGTCGAGTGTATAATCTAAAGATATTTTAAATAACTTGTATCAATCGATAGTTTGAGATGCGAATCCTTAACGCTAGAAAATATTAATATTAAAAAGATTACAGTGAAATCGTTCAATACTTAGTCAATAGCGTCAAACTACCTATTAATTACAGGTACCAATTTTAACCAGTTCGTACATGCGTAATGTAGAGTTTTAATATACTTTTTACAATAAAAATCGTCTTGAAAAGCGGCGACCTTCAGTGCACCTAGCTAGGCAATTGTTCAGTCTATTTTAGCGCATATCCTTACTAGGTTAACGCACCCGAAGACTGGTTAAGGTGACGCCTGCGCAGTTTTTCAATCGCGATGTGATTAATTGCTAATTTATATTCGTGCAATAGCACGCGCGAGGAATTCTTAAGATGACATCACAGTTCGTACGTTCGTAATTTTTATTGGTATTAACAACGCTAAATAATTTGGCATCATCAGTTGTTGTAATAGCTTATAATTTGTATCTGACTTGTTGGCGACTGTGCCTACTGCACGTTTGAAGTTTAAAATTTATAGAAAATCTGAAGAAAATTGTTAGTGGCCTAGATAAATAAAGATTTCCCCAATGGGAACCTACTTATTTCAGTGTAGAGCTCTTTCCTCGATTACATTGGCTTGTAAGCAAACAGATCCATAGTTCCACACATAATTTAATATAATTTCAAATAGGCTTAGGGGACAGTTCCCGACTGTACTAAAAAATATTTCCTCCAAAATCTTAAGCCCATACATTGGCTTAGGCTATTATGTTGATTCTTCTATTTTACGTATGATTGACGTATTTATAAAGATGGTACTCATATTGAGATTACCTTTTTTGTCACTGCTATTAAAGTCTTGTGTGGAGACAATAAACCCATTATTACCGAATATCGTCCCTGTATTTCCATATTCATGCTGTGAATCGACAAATTCGACGAGTGACGTCACAATTTGAAATTCAAAGCAACTCGCTACAACTTTAGCATAATGTATTCGGTTATTCGGTTGCCGTGTGGTGACGGCAGAGTAGAATACATTTGTCACCAACCCCTACTCTTCCCGCGGGTGTCGTAAGAGGCGACTTAGGGACTACACATCAAACAGAGAATGGGCAGCAGCGCTCTCNACTTAGGGACTACACATCAAACAGAGAATGGGCAGCAGCGCTCTCTGAAAAACATCAATCTTTTAAACTGCGATCTCCAACCCGCCTGCCAAGCGTGGAGATTATGGCAAAACCCTCCACTATAGTGGAGGAGGCTCATAGTCCAGCAGTGGACTGTAAAGGGCTGTTGATGATGATGATGATTCGGTTAAGTTTAACGAAAGCAGGATAATTTTGTTTAATCTAGCAATATCATTTAACGGTCATTGACTCAGATAATTTACTCAAATTGTTGCAAAGTAAGTAAAAGTTTCATTTCCAAGTTGTCCGACAAGTATGAAATCAATTAGGTCAATGCATCGTTATTTATTTTACCCGGTATTAGGTACGTGCATAATCGATTCATGCAACAAATTATTTTAATAAAATAGGTAACTAACTGATGTTATAAAAAACATTATGACATAAACGCTAAATTAGAATGCTAATGATATTCTAAAAATAAATATTAAAGATTCCTCTGCTTATTAACTTAATTCCAAGAACAAGAGCTTTTTAGAATATCACGGTTAGTTGCGAAATAGATAATGGTTTGTAGACAGTCGATTCAACGACCATGTAGAGTCAAGTCAGTAAAAATAATTGCAATGTTTATTTATTTTTGGTACGTTTTTAGGATTGAAGTAACCTTATTTCTTTCAACAAACTGCATTGCATAGAATAGGTATTTTTAAAGTTAATAGATATAACCCCAAGTGTTTACGAACGACTCGACAGTCAGGAACAACGGCGGAGGGTACGACTGTCATTGAAATGACTGCCCTCAACCCATTGCCTCTCTCGTTTCATGAATCAGCAGCCCATTAACTCCCAACCGGCAAATTGGTATCATGTTTATTATCACTCGGCACCCGCGAGTGGTTCGCCTTAACTGGTGATGTCACGCTCGGTGCGCCCGCGCACTCGCGTACCGTCCCTCGCAGGAGACCAACGCAATGAGCACCGAACGTACCAACCTGTTTATTTATTTTCATCTATTATTGTACAAGTGCGGAATCCACGTGACCACTTAGATTATTTAATTTTTCCTAATTTAGTTTTAGTTTAGTTTGTTTGTTTATTTTAGTTTTAGTTGAACAGTAACCATTCCGCGAAAGAGGAAGGTGAGTGCGGATCCGAAATCGTTTTCACAAAAAGTTCGCTCGGTTTGGTGAACGGTGTTTTTGGATTCAGTTTACCGGTGTTTTTTTATCTAAAGGACCGATGCTTTGTCAGATATACTTTATCGTTTAAATGTCGGTCCTAAATCGGGTTTATTTTAGTTTTCCTGTAAATCTAAACCTCAAAGTGTTTGGGTTTCCCATACTATTTATTTAAATGAATACTATTTATATAGGAACTCAGGAAAATAATACGATTGTACCTATTGAATACTAATTTCATTCGGTTAATAACGAAAGCGAAGCTCAAAACAAGTGAAAAAATATATTTAGTTGTGCAATAATTCTGAGAGCAATAGAAAAACAAATTGGGTGCAGTTAATCCCAAAACAAACATTAACGCTTTTATTTCTTACGATTTCTTATGTTGTATTTGATTTTAAACTTAATTCACAACATAAGGAGTAAAAAGTGCAGATTTAATTTACTACTCCAAAACATCAAATCGCGTGCGCTCTGTAGTCACGAACGCTTTTCAATCGTAACCTATTTTTTCGCTGAATGTTTTCGGTTTATTGGTCGCCATTTTGGTCTTAAAGCCGTTTAGTCACGACGATACACCGGGAGGCTGAATGTTGCACAGTGTTCATCGACAAACGGCCTCAGAGCACGAAAGAAAACTTTATAAAATCGCACTTCACGAACTAGTAAAACGAGTAACTAGCAGACTATAAACACGCAATCGATTTAAATCGTAAAATACTGGTCACTCTCACTAAGTACTGATTGACCAGAAAAAGTGCATCACTAATAATTCAGTTGCTATAAATAGAATACTTGATAACAATAACAGAGTCCTGACTCAATTAACATGACGATACCTTTTTCAAGGTTAAAAAATATGCCAACATGTTTACTAGAATAACTTTATATGTATCTATTTACTTACTCAAAAACAAACAATACCAACAGAAAAATACATGTAAAAACTGAAATATAATAAAATAAATGACAATCACTATGTAATTAATGCGCATTAAATAACATTAGTTGCAATTAAAAGTTGTTATCATCAGTAGCAACCATCAACAATTAATTTATGTGTTCGATCTCAAATGTACCGCATGGCTGCGATTGAAATATTGGCATAACATACAAATACTTGAGTGAAAATAATCTGCAATCTACAGTTATCAGGGTGCTATCAGTCGCCGGTTTATGGCGCTGATAACATTGTAAACACTGCCAGCAATTGCATTTTGATGAAATCTAATAGGCGCTTAGAAACACTGGGAAAACCTTTGATTGTAATTTTAATCGGTGAGAAAAATCTGACGTAAGAAGAAGAAGTCGTAAGAGGCTAACAAAAATCTGTCATAAGATCTATTTTCTTAAGAACAACTTATTTTCTTAAGAATATTGCCAAAAGATAAACAAAACAAAAACAAAATTGAAAAATGTAGAGTCGGTCTACGCTACTAAAGGAGGTACAAACAGGTCTCGCGCACGTCACTCATCAAAAACGACTCCGTGATTCCACTACAAATGTATTTACTCTTGTGTAATAAGTTAAAATTGTCAAAACCCCATAGTCTCGTGAGTTCCGCTTGAGTCTGAATGATGACTTCATAGCATTACCATCGCTAGTTCAGTATCAAGGTCACGGCGAACGAGCTAGTAGTGACTTAACGTCAGCATGCTATGCTAAGTTACATTGTGAGGGGACATTTTAGACGTTAGAACTTAGAACTGCCATTAAGTAGATATATTTTTATTACTCCAATTCAAAAAAAATCCTCTCAGAGAAGTTTAAATTATTAAATATCTAAAATCTCCTTACATTAAAAATTAGAAATTAATTCTACTTCTATTAATATTCTGAGCTTACATTGTCGATGATTTAATAATCAGGGTCCGTAACGATGAAATCATCTATGTAAAATAAAGTATTGATGTAGTCCCGTGACCTTTCCACGAGTATGTAAAGCAAGGAGGAAATTGTGGAAAGGATGCCAAAACCTCAATGTAAACTTGTCTCGCAACCTTCGCATTAAGTCAAAAATTCTTGACCCTGAAGCAATGGTACTTTATCAATTGCATATTTGCAATAATAATTTGCTCTTGTAATACTCATATTATTATGTTGAAATCGCAAACAAATTGACTGGGTCGATGTGCAAGTTTTTCAAGCGATGCTCAAACTTCAATTGCAACTTGAATAGCTGTGCTTGAATCTCTATTTAAAAAACAGGCTTACCTCAATTCTTCTACACTTTTTCCTTGTTTCCAGACCTGTTTCATTTCAGGCCCCAGTTTCTTACAATCTGTTGTACTCTCATAATTCATCACATCAGTCTCCACTACAGGAGCACGAATCCCTGCTAACTGGCCTCTATTTTGATCTACTTCCCATGTTGGCTAAGATAGTTGAGAAGGCTCTAATAAATTGTGGTCTTTTCTTTTAGATTGTAGTGAAAATATACGTGTTTCTCTTTCTCCCACCAGAACCAGCAGCCGCTCTTGGACGTGCTCCGAGAGCGGGCGCGCGAACTCGGCAGCGCCGCCGACGCGGCCAGCGGAGAGAGGGTCGAGCAGAAGACCAGGGAGCTAGCTGACAGATGGAACGTTGCTTCGGAAGGTTGGTATAACTCCAGTACTAGTCGAAAGGTGGAGAGATAATCATTTGGTCTAGGCATCTCGCATTTTAACTATTCAATCCTCAAATTAGTGAGATGGTACTTTCAAAACTTTCTAAATTCAGAACTTTTTCTTGCCCTAATCGGGTATATGGTACCTTTCCCTGCTTTGCAGCTTTGTCTTCCCAGAAACTCTTAAATAGCCTTTATTTTGGCTTTTATAAGCCTGGCCCTCTGTAAAGTTGCAGGAATGTTATTTTATCATGAAATTGATAACAACATTAATTATCAACTTTATCAACCATGTTAGGGCACACTGTCTTTTATCAGTATGCATTACCGCAATCACAATAAGTAATTTATTCATCTTGCATGAAAGTTTCAAGTGTCGTAGGTACTGCAGTAGTTTGCAATAAAACAATCAAGTGTAATAATTTCTTAGTTCTTCCAGACTAAAATTCAATTTGACAGCCTTACTAAGATTTTCTTTGCGATTAATCTTTAATCTGGCATCAGGTCTTGCCAAACGCGCGGCCATCGCCGAGCACCAGCTACAACGCTGGAGCCAGCTCCTGGACGTGCAGAGGAGCCTGGCCGCCGGCATCACCGCCGCCTCCGACCGCCTAAGGCAGCTCGACGCTACCCCCAGCACTAGGAGGAAGGCACTCGACTCCAGACATGCTTTGCAGGTATTTATAGTTGCAGGTTTACAGTCTTCATATAATTTTACTCTTTTGATCAAATTGCAGATGATTGTTGAAAGTTTGTTCCTAAAACAGGGTTGTTTACAATTTTCAGGAATTCTGTTTCAGGTTTCTTGTACTGCCATTTTTGAAAACTTTACCGTTTTATTTTACCATATTTGTGTGAACTAATTTAGGTATACTTTTAATATTCTTGCTGTATTTCAGTTTCATTGTTTATCAACAAGTGATAAGCGTCCAATTTTCAACCAATTTGCGGTATTTGCATTGCAAAAGTGCAACTCATAAGCACATGTCACAGATACACTATCGCATCAAACGATATCTTATCTATGTGGCGCCTTCTTAATTGTGAAATTACAAGAATCGAGCGTGTTTTGTTTTGAACAGGAGCTGCAGAGCGATGTGGAAAGCCTGGAAGAGTCCAAGGACGAACTTCTGGAACACGCCGATTTCATTGTGGCCTTCCTGAAGAGCCACTCTGGACAGGCTGCGGAAGACACGGACGCCACTGTCAAGGAACTCGTGGAAGCGTATGAAAAGTAAGTGCCGATTACTTGGTGTTAATCTGATTGTGTACATTTCTGTGTGACTTTTAGCAGGATACCTTCCGCGAAATATTTGCGTGATGTGAACTTTTAGCGCGTTAGTTCGATCGGCTAAGTTTTATATTTACTGATTCAATATATAATTTTACGAATGATATAACGTTCACTTTTCTTGAGTTAAACGAAACCGGTTTACGGAATACGGAAATGGCTCTGACCTACTGGCAATACAATAAGACACCGAAGATGATATGGGATCGCTTCCAAAACATGGCGGAAGCGAGCGAAAACAAAAGTGAAGCCCTCCCGCAGTCGCCATAACATTGACGTCACGTGTTTTAGTTTTAACCGGACAGATACTATCTCGATTTCTCGATTTAATTGAGCGTAGCCAATGGCTAGACGGTCACATTTGCATTCGAAACATTTCAGCTTAGAATGTGCGCGCAAATATTTCACTTTCAACGACTTTCCGACTTGATGTCATTGAAGTAATATTACTACGTATAGAACAGACATCGCGAACAAAATATGTACAGTGCGGGGTGCGGGGCGGGAATTTGACGGACAGCTGTCAGTCAAATCCATGACTATCAAGTTTCATAATTTATGGCGATAAAATCTGCACCAGAAAATGTCGTACTTCATTGATAGGATTGCACGAATAGTGACGTTCCTGCGGTCGCCTCATCATAGACATTGTGAATCGATTGTGAAAATAAACAAATCGGCTAAATTGTGTTAAATTTTCATTGTGCTCAATAGCAAAAAGGTTCAGCTACTTACGTTATTTTCTTTTATTATGTGCGTTTCCTGTAATGTAATCTAAGCTCCCCTCCCTTACACTAAAATTAGCCCTCCTAGACAAGTGACAAAACGAAGCAGTTGAAACATTCGAAATCACTTCGCTCTGCCGTTTTTTGGTGTTAGTTACTTCACTCTGTGATGCGATTTTAAAATTACAACTGGCGATTCCGAATTCACAACTGAGGGGACTGAGGCTAATCGTGTTACTTGTGCTACAAGTGCGTATGGGCTTCATACTGATGCTTAAGCCATTAATTATTTTTCTTCCCGATTAAAATCTAATGTAATCGATAATCGCCTTGAGAATCGTTAACTGGTATTTTCTAATTCGATAAAAAAATTACCCATCTCTAGTTTAAAACTGTCATCCAACAGCGCACGAAATATTATGAGTTATAGATAATGATACCATTACAGAGGCGACACTTCGTTTACGTTTAGTTTCTGCCTATTGAATTGGATACTGTAAGGAAACATCGTCATCATCATTTTAGCTACTGGACGTCCACTGCTGAACAAAGGCCTCCTCTAATGATTTCCACATCGCCCAGTTGATAGTGGCCTGCACCCAGCGTCTTCCTGCTATCTTCAGTCAGTCCATCTTGAGATTTTAGAAAAATTCCCACTCGTCACGGTAGGAACAAAGCTAGGGATGACCCACGCCTTCACTCCAGAACCAATAAAATAACTGAAAGTCAGAAACTTTCAGTTATTTTATTGTCTCTATTGTTAACTATCTCAGTGGTTGAGTACACGTATAATAGCTGTGAGGTAGAAGTTACGGGACTATTCCCACCTCTCCTTTTCACCGCTGCATCTCCTGTGTAGCTAGCACCTAGACTAGTTGATTTAAAGCCAAGGTATATCAGTTTTTAGGTAATGACTTAGTGCATCTAAAAATGTAAAACTTTCTAGTTTTTTGTAACATTGAAAAATCTAAAAAGAAGCATCATTTTTTTTACCAAGTGTTTCTAAGAAATTTAAATGGAAGCTTTTGATGACAACGTATTGCTTACTTTTTCAGCTGTCGAACGAATCACTTTTATACTCATAGGTCCTGTACATCGGTAGATTTGGTAAATAAATGAATCCATCCGGACTCAGAAACTAAAAAAATTAAAATAGCTGTAATTTTTTAATACTGGATTTGTCGATTAAATTGATCATATTACTGCGCCCTAACGGGTCGGACACTGGTGACCAGACACACTGTACAATTATTATAATTTTAGCCTATCTCGTGAGCTAGGTGTCAATAATTAGGGTGATTTACTAACTAACCAGTCTCATACAAACAACAGCAGTAAGATTCAAACAAGTTTGATCCATGATGCCGCACGACTATTGTGTGAGCCGCCCACCCGTAACCCAAGCTTATTTAGCTTAACACAAGGGGCTGGACGGGACTATTAGTAATTTGTGCAATACAAAGTGCTTATAATCTTTAAAAAAATCTTCCTTCCTTTCGTATACTAATAAGCGTCAGTGTCAAGTCTGCGATTTTTATTCTTTGAAATTTTCGTAAAATGGCTGCCGCCGCGGTGACGCCTTGTAATTAACAAATTAAAATTAAATTAGTGTTTTAAAGTGCATAAATGTACAACTTAATGGTAAAAAGTCATTCCTTGATTTTTACTTAATATGTATCTGGAGTTATTTGAACAGTATTTTCGTCTATAGGATGGCATATTTCAAAAAACAAAACTGCACTCAAGCGTGTTGTCACAGCAAGCGCTGAGCACATACTAATTGTATTTCGGTCCGTGGACCTATTTACATGCCAGAAACAGTCTAGTTGACATGTCTTCTCTAGTACGTAGTACATTATAACTCAATGCTTGATGTACGGCTGGCAAACTGTCAACCAGCTGACAGCATTGACGGATACCTTCACAACAAAATGAAAACCCACTGACCTGATAAATTAAGGCGCCAAATTACCTAACTCGCCGAAATTTTCGCACCTCGTCATCGATGGAAATACGCTTGCCAATAAAATTTGGCCGTCAGCCTGTATTTCCGCCGATTCGAAATACCAAACAAAAATCATTCAAACGGACTGGATAGTATAAATCATTTAAAGACAAGTCAATGTAAACCAGCAAGAAAAATATCACGAGCCAAGAATGACGAATTCTTAAAACAAATCTAATTCGGCTTCCAAAACTATTCTGTTTTATGAACCAATCGTAAACCAAACTCAGCCTTGGAACTTCGGATGTATGTCGACGACTCTTCATTGTTATCTGTTCTACTGGTTTTTGTTGTTACATAACATTAATACAGAGTTATATGAGATAAAATACTTGCGGGGCGCTGAAAAAATTGACAAGTGATGTGCATAGTTTGGTTTGCGGTTGCTTTTCCGAGTTAATTAGTTTATTTTTAATTTTTGAGTTCACAAATACTCGAAACCAGCCAGCAAAAATGTTCACGTCGACGACAAAAATTTTATTTCGAACATAAAAATTCTTCACGAGCAACATTTATTTCACAAACAGATTCCGGCTTTAGAGTCCGATTTGTAAGGGTCATATTGCCGTGCCGAATTTGGAGACTCCCTATACGGCTGGTGAATTAATTTGATTGTGGTGAATGGTATTTTGGACTTTGTTGGGCTCAGGATAAGGGTTATTGTACGTTTGAGTGGAAGTAGTGAAGTCATCGAGTAATTGGTTGTGTCAGCCGCGTATGGCGCGGTCAAGGGCGGCGTCTACCGGCGTCGGAGACTTAATTGGCAACTTGTTCGGTGCACCAACTTGGAGACGTGGGAAATGGAAAAAAAAAACTCTTTTCTCGAACCTTACTGCACTGTGTGAATGAGTGTAATTAACTTCAGAATAATATCACGACTCTATGTAGTTATAGTGAATTAGGTGCGAAGCTATTACGAAATTCAGGAAATAAAGTTTTTAAGAATAAAAAAAAGCAATTTGTCATGACACCAACGAAGAGTCCGCTCATTTATTTTAAAGGACATTATTCTAGGAACATGACGTTGGTACATGCTTCAATCGTGAAATCATCGGTAAAAATATCAAACGGAAAATAAGATTTGATTTTTTTCGATGTTGATGTCACATCTGTGGTGAAAGAATTTGCGCTGTAACACAATGGGATAGAGTTTAATTTAATTGTAATTTTAAGGTACCTCATTCCTATTCCTATGTCACAGGCTTACGTAATGGGGTGACGAATTATTTCAAATAGTTCTATGGCTGCATATCTAATAAAAATTAAGCAATGGTCATAATAAACTCATGTGTTTCCGCTTGGCCTTGGTACGTGTATTCCAGTGGTTTATTTCTGTAGTAATGAGAACGATTTTGCGGTTAATTACATGGAAACACTTTAGGAAGCGAACGCGTGTAGCGTGACCGGCGAATCTCCATAATTGGATTTCAGCTTAAAAAAGTAGTTTTATGTCGACGAAACTCAAAGTGATAATTCATCCGACAAGACCACAATTAAATTCAATAATATTTTTTTCTCAGTAACTTGGCGGGTTAAATACTTTTTTTACACGTGGCACTCTGATGCAAGTATCTAATCCAAATTAAAATACATTATTTTGTAACTGGTTTTTCTTCATAAATCTTTGTATCCTTATTTATGTTTGTAAAGTTGTTTTATAAACATAAATAAGGATACACAAATATATTTGGCATAGTAGCTGAAGAAGTCGTGCCTTTAAAAATGTCACTCTAGGGAAACAATTTTTACAAAACCGGTTTGGAAGTCAAAATGTTATTGGGGCAAAATGTAGAGCCACGGACAAATATTAAAGTCGTTTAATGTCTCTGAAACGGGTCTTAATAAAATACCCAATTTTGTGTCACCTTTGGAAATGTGACATTGATGTGAAAATCCTAGGGCAGTAATATTTGTGTTTTCATTACTAAATTGCGTCATGTGGGCGCGAAGCGATTTTGGAATTAGAACTGTCACGTTTGGGAACTTGTCTAAGGAGGCTGGTCGAGTTTCCAGAACTATCCTATCATGTGGGAATATTAATGAAAGTTACCGGGATAATTCCCGCGTCTGTTTTACCGGTGACGGCACATCTCTAGCGGGCATCTATTTCGGTTAATCAACTTGAGGGCGGTGATGTCATAGAGTTCTCCGCAGGAAACAGCAATGGCGTATTGTGTGCAGATACCAATATTTCACTGGGTTTGCTCTGGCACGCATTATCTAAAGTACCTTTATCTATTTATTTAACGAATAAATTAATTAGATACAGTAAATTAATCAAGGTAATTTATTTCTGCCAATCACAATGCGGTTTAAAATTATGGATATACTAGCTTTCCGCCCGCGGCTTCGCCCGCGTGGAATTTTGTCTGTCACAGAAAAACTTTATCGCGCGCGTCCCTGTTTCAAAAACCGGGATAAAAACTATCCTATGTTCTTTCCCGGGACTCAAACTATCTCTATGCCAAATTTCATCAAAATCGGTTGCGAGGTTTAAGCGGGAAAGCGTAACAGACAGACAGACAGACAGAGTTACTTTCGCATTTATAATATTAGTTGGGATAGTTGGGATTGGGATGTATTAAAGACAGGTGTGCAGTGAAATCAAATTATAATAATGCTACATAATAATAAAATATGATATTATTTTTATTCTTTACCATGTAATTACTACATGGTATACATTATTTAATGCAACGCGAAAATTTAAAATTAATTAAATAAAACAACTTTTCAATTGAAAAGCTATCACAGAGCGAAATTCAACTAAAATAATATAGCTACAATAATATATTTAATGATTCGTTGCAAAAAAATGCATGTAAAATGCATTTTTTTTTAAATATTTTTAATAAGAACATTTTACAAAACCTTAAGATCTGTAAAACGTAACAGCCCTTCAGCCCTAAAGACATGGGTCGAGTTCCGACCTACCCGACGCCATATCATTATTCAGCAAAATAATCAATCGGCGCATCGACTTGACAACATCGAGAACACCCTGCCGGCGCTATCGATTATTTTAAAAATAAACTTTGCCTCTCGCAAAATATGGCTGAAATTCATGCGGCAGGCGACCCAGACGACCGGCAGGGCACGGGGGACGTGTAATCGTTATTCAAACTGGCAGACCACTATTTCCAAGCCGGTCGCGCATGCGCGCTCTGCGCTTTATAGGTCAGGGCCTCCCAGTCTGCACTGGAACCCGGCTTCGCACTGGGATATACTTAGCACTTACGCCATCTTAAAGTCTACGAATTATAGATTTTTCCACAAAAAGGACACCGGAAAAGTACGCAATGTGCGAAAGTGCGCCGCGCTCAGTGTTTCGAGATCGCGCCGGTGACACGTGTGCTCCGCCGGGCCCCCGCGGCGCTCCCGAGGCCGGCCCCGAAGTCGGGCTCGAAAGATAGACGCTCTGCATCACCTCTGCACAAAATAAGGAGACTGGGACGTGCCTGCGTCGCGGTCCAGCGGCGAAACTCACACATGTTTTATAATCTCGCTGAATTATGTGATACGAATGTGAATGTGCCTACGTGTGTCTCGGACCGATGAGTCACGGACTTAGATATATTTCGGTGGATTCGACGATTGCAAACTTTTGTAAGATCTTTGTATCTTTACAATGCGTAGTTTTTGGCAGCGATCCCTTCGAATGTTTACTTCGCCGTTTAGCTCAGAACTCGCGGCGCCGGCCGGCCATGCCTGCCGCACATTAGCGCATGTCATTCATTTATGTTGCGCAATACCCACGATCGGCTCTCGTCCGCTCCGTGGAGGATTCATTATTAATTTATAACTTTATAACCGCGTAAGTTCAGCGTTAAGTGAGTGCGTGCTCGAGGCAAGGTCGCGCCCGCCGCGCAATGCCATCCGTCAGTCGTGTGTGCAAAACGTAAACACTCGCCGGCATATGCACCGAAAAAACTCGCGGTCTGATGTCACCGTGCAAACATTAGAACGTGGAATTTAAAATTAGATGCGTCCAGCGAATCTATCGAGAACGGTTCATTGAGCGACGGGCGGGCGCCGCGAGCGGAGCGCCGCAAGCGAACGAGCACGAACGAAAAGGTACAGGCGCGCCACTGGCCGCGGCGACCTTGCGCCGTCACGGACTCGCGGCGCCGCGTCACGCCGCGCCGGATTATTTTCGTCGCAGTTTGGCAGCTCTGCCTCACGCGTGCGCCCCGACTTCCACACTTGCACACAACACGCCGCAAACTCTACGCTCTAACGCTTTTCTTTCTATTGCAGATTGCGACAGACAATAGCGGCGAGGCTCGCGGAAATCGACAAGATTGTTTCTGATTTCGACCGAGTGTCGGAGAAGATAGACGAACTCCGGCAGTTGATCGAAGTCTCCATTGCCAAAGTCAAGACTTTCTACGTATTCGGCGAGGACGAAACGGAAGGCGTGCGCGCATTAACCAAAGAAGTATCCGATTTGGTCGAGCGCACCAAGAATTTCACCGAGGAGAGCAGGAAGCAATACGGCGGATCGGCGCCAGCTGACGTAGCGCAGGAGTTGTCAGCTTTGGAATTATCTTCGGAGGCGTTGGCCGCGGCGATGGAAGAAAAGGAAAGGGAATGGAAGCGTGCGCGCACAGCTCGCTCCGAGTACGCCACGGATGTCGAAGACGTTCAGGCGTGGATCAAGGCAGCCGAGCTGACCGCGCGAGATCGCACATCGCCGCCGGAGCCCTACAGAGAGCGCCTCGTGGCAACCAGATCTGAAGTGCCAAACGTCGCCGACCGAGTCGAGCGTCTGACGCGCAACGCGCGCGCTATCGTAGAAGGCAGCCGCGACGCCGGCGAGAGGCAGCTGGTGCAGTCCACTGTCTCGGCGCTCACGGAGCAGTTCGCGGCCGTGTGCAGCGAGCTGGAGGCCCGGCAGGCCGCCATCGAGGACGCCTGCGACGCCGTGGCGCGCTTCCTCGCGCTGCTAGAGAAAGTCCTGCTTTGGGTCGAGACACAACGTGCATTCCTAGCGCGGCCACTCCCATTGGCCGACTTGCAGGAGGCGCAGCAGAAACAGACTGAATATGGGGTAAGGCACCGGCTCACTGGTAGGCTGTGACTTAGTTGATTCATTCACTAATAAAATTTTGTTTTCAGAACGCGCTCAAGAGTTGCAAGCAGCAAGCCAAAAACTTAGCGGACATGGCCAAAGAAATAGAGGCAATCGAACGCGTAACGAGTCCGGGAGACCTCCCATCGAGACTCGAATCGGCCGAGAACGCCACCGTCGACGTCGAGAAGAGACTCGCGAAGACCGTCAGTATATCCACCTCGATCGATCCCGATTCGAGAGGCGCATTCGTGCTGACTTCCTTTTCTTTTCGCAGAACGGCCTGCTCCAGGAGCTCGCAGAGGAGTGGGAGAGATGTGAGAAGAAGCTGAAAGACGCCGGCCACTGGCTCGAGGCGACCGCGCGGACGCTCGAGATGCCGCAGAACGCGAAGAAGCCGCTGCGCGACCGCCTCGCCCTGCGGGAGAAGCTCATAAACGACATCTCCACGCAAAAAACAAAGATCTCGTACGCCGTCGAGAAACTGAACGTGAGTATTTTCAGGTCGGGGAGGGCGCCGACATCGTGTGGCGGCAGGCTAACCGTGGCTCGGTTGCAGGTGCACTTCGGGCCGGACGGCGTGGCGGCGGGGTCGCGCGGGCCCGAGGGCGTGGAGGCGAGCGCGCGCGCGCTGTCGGCGTCGCTGGACGCGCTGAGCGCCAGCACGGGCGCGCAGACGGCGGCGCTGGCGGCGGCGCTGGCGCAGGTGGAGGCGTACTGCGCGGACGTGGGCCGCCTGCGGGCGCAGCTGCTGCAGGCCGAGCAGCACCTGCGCCACGCCGCGCAGCCGCACTACGCGCCGCGCGAGCCCGAGCGCGCCCAGCAGCAGCAACAGGTGAGCCCCTCACTCTTCGTCACGAACTCACCGACACCAGCAGTAGGTGGCTAGCGAGCGTTCTAGTTTTGTTTATTGTCGACGGATCACTGTACATTACTCACAGGCCGCGCACTCGTACAGATTATTTATTTCGTTCTTTTTTTTTGTTCTCCTTCTCTTCCCCCACCTCGCACTAACACGTCGATCGATATCCTCTGTCAGGAGTGTCGAGAGAGAGTCAAGTCGCTCCAGAGTAAGATTCAGGCGCGCAACGAGCGAATCAAGCTTCTAGTCCAGCGCGGGAGTCCGGACTCGGACCCGCTCCGGGACGCGTAGTCCGCGTTCGGCCTCTATTCCTATTTTTAATTTGTAATATTTTTTAATGATAATAACTGTCGTATTTATGTATCGATTAAACGTATTCGACGCACCGCAGCCACCGTCGTTTCCTTTCATCATCCCGCTTCGATCGCCCGCGTCATTGACAGTCTCCTTTGACCCTATTGTAAATTATGAATGTCCGTACTTGCGTATCAGGAAATCGCCCGGCGTATCGAAGAGCTGACTCGAGCTATCTACGAGCTGGACCCGTACTTCGTGATGGCGGCCCCGGGCGGCGCGGCGGCGGACGAGCGCGTGGCAACTCTGAGCATGCTCGTGTCGAGCGGCGCCCGCGCCCGCGCCGCCCGCCGCGCGCGCTCGCCGCAGCGCCGGCGCGCCGCCAGCCCCGCCTGGCTGCTGGCCGGCACCACCTACGCCGAGATAGTCAGAGGCTGCGGCTCGCGATCCAGCTCGATTGGATCTAGACAACCCAGCGCTCAGAGGCAACCCAGCGCACAGAGACCGGACAGCGCTCAGAGGGACACCAGTGCACAGACGCAACTCAGCGCCCAGGCGCAACCCAGTGCCCAGAGGCAACCGAGCGCCCAGAGACAACCGAGCGCCCAGAGACAACCTAGCGCCCAGAGACAACCTAGCTCCCAAAGGCCACCGAGTGCCCAGAGGCCGCCGAGCTCCCAGATAGCGACCCCAGAACCCGAACCGAAACAAAAAATTGATTGGAACTTGCTTATGGATGTGGACACTCGCCCGAGTGATGAGTTTAGTGTTACCGTGCAGTGTGACCCACCGGACGACGAGCCCGGTGGATATAGTGAGACTCGCGTGTGCGACCTCAGTGAAAGTGAACCGTGTGTGTGGGACAACAAGAAAATGTATGCGTCTTCTGTTGTCCCCGTGGATTGCCATGAAGTGCCCGGATATGACGTAGGGAAGCCTGGTATTGAAGTGTATAATGAGCCATTTGTAAACTTGGACGTGCAAACAGTTCAAGAACTAGGGGACTCGCCGTCACGAACTGTTGTCGAATTAAGTCCACCGGAAAGGGATCAGAGGTCTGCTAGCCCTGCGACGAAATATCGGTCACAAGATTTATCGTACGCAGAGATACTGGCATTGGGCTTGCGAAAACAATCTAAAAGCCACAGTGTCATGTCATTGCCAAAGCCACAAGTTGCACAAGTGGAGTTAGTCAAAGAAATCATTGTAGAATGCGTTGAAAAGACTCCGGTTCAAAATCCAGAGCCAAGAATTGAGCGTTTAGATTCATCATCTAGAATAAAACCAGAACGGCCGGATAAACCGTTCCAACGCAGTCGCTCTAGAGACATGCCTCGACAGCGCCGTGCGCCTGAAAAGCGACCAACCAAGGCACATGACGTGCAAACCTTGAAGAAAAAGAAAACCTCAAAAAAGGTTATAGAAGTTCAAGACTTTGAAGATGCTCCTGAATTCGAGCAATCTATTGAAATAACACCTACTTCAATTCCGGCTAAAATACATGAAAAAGAAAGCGTTGAATCTTTTAGTAAAGAAGTTACGAAAAAAATTCAACATAGCGCTACTGTAGTTGAAACAATTACAGAAATAGTAACAGTTGATGATTTGAAATCAGAAGCTTTGGAAGCGGACTCTGAACGCAAAAAGTCTAAGAAAAAGAGTAAATCTAAGAAAAATAAGCCAGCTGAAGATGAAATTCTGAAAGCGCTTAAAGAAATTGAAGAAATCGATAAGACCAAGAAGAAAAGAGGCAAAGAACCTATTGAAGTTCCGCCTACTAACATAAATGTTAAAGACGATAAATCACTTGCGTCCAAAGCAGATACAACTCAAAAAGATGTTCAGAAAAAGAAGAAAAAAGGGCCTAAACAAGCGACTGACAGCAAGCTAAACATATTGTCCACTGAACCCATATCTGTCATCGAAGAGCAATCAAAAGAACATCTCAAAGATGACAAATACGAAACTAGCGCTGATAAAACAGTAGAAACAGAAGGAGAACAATTAATTTCTGTTTTGTCGCACGAAGTTGTGACTAATATTTGTGATAATATCGAGTCAACAGCTGATACTATTATTACACAACAAGAAGACCATGCAGGTCAAGAAGATAATGTGATCGGAGAAGAAAACAAAACTGCCTCTTTACCAAAAGATAAATTGCACGACATTATCGATGTTGAGAAGGATAAATCTTCATCACTAAAGAAAAAGAAAAATAAAGACAAACAAAAACATTCAGGTTCAACAAAATCAGAACCAGAAGATACAATAAAAATTGTTAGTCAAAATTTGCCTGAATCTGAAAACACATTGCCACAAACTGAAGAAAAACTAAAGAAAAAGAAAAAAGTCAAGAAATCTGACAAAATTCCAGAACAAGTTTTATTCGAAACAACAGATACGGTTGACATTCCTTTGGTGGAAGACATTAAAACGATTGAACCAATAGTGCTTGAAATACCTACCGTTGTTGAACAAGTGGAAGAATTTACACCTGTGCCAAAGACACAAAAGAAAACAAAAACGCCAGAACGTATAATCCCTGAAACAATGGACTTAGAAAATAAAGATTTAGAAGATCTAGACAAAGAGCAACATATTGATGAAGTTAAAGTACAGAAAAAGAAAAAGACTAAAAAACCTAAAGTTACTGACGATGAAGTAGAGAGAGCTTTACGTGAAATAGAGCAGTCTGAGACATCTAAGAAAAAACCAAAAGATAAGGGGAAGCATAAAGATAATAAGCACAAAATAGCTAAGGGAGAATCCACCATTCAAAAAGATGTTCAAGTGCCCGATAAAGCTCAGTCTGAAACACAAAGTAAGGAAGAAGAATCAACTGTCAGTAATATTGCTACGGATGCTATTCCCAAAAAGGTGATAACTATGGACTGGAATGCTTTGATAGCTGAAGAAGAAGGTATTTCTGAACCAGTTATGGAACCTATTGAACAACACGACACAACAGGTTTAGAAACAACCTATGAAACGCAACAGATTGCCACAGAAGTAACGATACTACAAGAAACCAATGAGGTTATGGATAAAAATAAAATCATATTGGATGATACTCCAATTGCTGAGACAATTGTTGAGGACAGCAAAAAAGATTTTGCAGATATTAATACCAGCACTAGTTATCAACGAAGAGATTCAAAACAACAAGAGAAAAAACAAGAGACTTCATCTGCGATATCTAGTCCTTCAAGTGAACAAAATAATAATGACAAATTTTTCTCATCGGAAGATCATAAGCGTGGTTCAATCAATATCGTAGAAGAAGTTACTCGATATGAACCGATAACTAAAGACATTGAAACGCGTACAATTTACCTAATTACGCACGAAGAAAAGAAATTACCACCAATAAGAACAGTCAAGGTTTTCAGCAGCAAAAGTAATTCATTAGAGGAACCTTCTCTTACGGATGATACCGTGTCAAACGTTACTGAGGAAAAAACTAGTGACCTAACTACTGAAGAAAAGGTGAATATTTCTGAAAATGTTGATATCACATCAACAATGGTCAGTGAAGCCTTTATATCATCTGAAAAACAATTTGAGGAATTGACTGGAATAAATAAGCAGCCAAGTGATGTCGAACTATCCAAAGATGATTATAAAAACATTCGTATGGAAGAAAAGGAAACAACAGAAATAATCAATACTAAACCAAATGAACCAGAAAATGTTCTTGAATCGCAACAGAGTGAAAACGTTGAAATTGAAAGAATCGAAACAAATATACCGATTTCTTCAACTGATAATTTAATTGATGAAAAATATCCCTCAGAAGAGCAGTTGATAGAAGAAACTCAGGTGAAGAGAAATGCTCCAGAGGATCTGCAAGACGTTTTGGAAGAAGCTATATTTGGATCAGTTCAAGATCGTAAAAAGACGAATGCAAAAGAAACATGTGACATTCCTTACCAGCAACTAATAGAAGAAGTAAAGACTTATTCACTTGACTTAGATATGAATAAGTTGGATTATAGTTATCATGAATTTATAACAAAGGAAAAAGAGAACATAAAACCTAATCAAACCATGACTACCGACAAAGAGCCAAATAAACAGTGTTCACCTGAAGAAAGTGAAAAGGATATTCTAAAACCATCTGTAGCTATCACTGATGAGATCAAGAGCTATATTTCTGACCAAAATGATATTAAAAAAACAAGCTATCACGAAATACGAGATGCAGAACTTATTTATGGCACCACAATAAAAGAAAAAATAATCAGTCAACCTTCACACCCTGAAGAAGTAGTATTGGGTGATAGTGAAAATGTTACACTGACACCAGTAGTGAAGGATACACAGCTCAGTGAAGTTGAAAAAGAGCCTTCACTAGAAAACATACAAGGTCAAGAAGTTCCAAAGGAAGAAGTGTTGAGAATCAGTTATCATGAAATAAAGGATGCTGAAAAGATTTTAGCTCAAACTGAAACAAGAGACATTATCTCTTATACGAACAATAAAACAGAATTGTCACCTGAAAAACTTCAAACTGTTCTTATTGAAACTCAAGAATCTAAAGTTAAAGACGAACAAATTGAAAGAGTTCCTGAACAAAAAGTAACTCAACCTGAACTTCAAGACACAGAAAAACTTTTACCTGTCGCAGAATCTTCAGAAGTTTTGCAAAGTGAAAAGATTACTAAAAATCTAGAAGAATCTTTGAAAGAAACTACAGCAGAAGAAATACTTTTGCAGTCTGTTTCACAAAAAATATGTAAAACCGTTACAGATAGTAACAGATTTATACAAAATGAGAAAAAACAAATGATTGATGAAGTAGATTTCAGTCAGGGACCTACAGATAATGTGCCTTCTGTGACCCACCCAGTAAGTGCACTACCAATAAAAGATGATGAAACTCTTGATACCAAAATAATAACACATAAAGAGCATGATATAAAAGTCATTTATCACGAAACTCCACGGCAAAACTATCATGAGATAGTAGACGCTGAAAAATTATTCGCAAACTTATTAACTGTGCAAAATCTTATTCAGACAGAAGTCGCTGAAACGAAGCAAGTCGAAGATGATTCTATTTCTGTATTGGAAAAAGAAGATGAAAATTTGGAATTAGACGTTAGTAAAGGAGAAGTTCCGACTTTAGCACAAGAACAAGTACAAGCGAATGAGCAAATAAATGAAACGTCACAAACAACAATTATCACTAGAACTTCTTATAAAGAAAACTCACCTGTTATGCACGACATTTTACAGGACGAACAAGAAACAAATGAGATAATTGCAGATAATCAAATTGAAGCATATGTGGCAGATGAAGTCAACGAGTCTCCTGAGACCGTTAATGTTCAACCCAGGCAGGAAGCAAATATCTATGAAGTGCCTTCATACAATTATAATGAATTACGAGATGCTGAAATCATATTTGCTCGTACGCAGGTTCAACCTGAAAACTTAAACCTTGTGTCTGAGGAAGAACCTGCAAATGATACGGCAATATTACAGCAAGAAGAAACGGTTATAGAACAAGATAATAAAGTTATTTCGGAAGATTTGATTCAATATGAAGATAAATCTGAAACGACTGATGAATCAAACCTAACGGAACAGAAAGTGTTTGAACCTATGCGTCACAGTTACAATGAAATACAAGATGCTGAAAATAAACTGGCGTTACTCTTGACAAAGAAAGTTAAGAGTATTGACGAACCGTGCATATCTCAAGAAATTACAACGGAAATCTTTGAAGATGAAACACGGGTATTAACGACAGATGCAACTGATGAGCATAACATTGATCAAGTTTTTTCTGACAGTGTTATCTTACAAACTAGTGATTGTGAGAAACCGACTATAGAAGAAACCATCTCAACTGTCAAAATCGATAAATATGATGCACCTGCTGCTCTCTCTTTAGAGACGCCGTCTTTGCCTAGTATTGAAAATTCATTTGAAGTTGATGACCTTGATAATACTCCCATACCCGTGGTGTATGGCACCTCTGAAGATAAAAACGAAGAATTAGTCACGGATGTTCCTATTACGCCCATTTCACTAGTAGAAATGGACGATATAAAATCATTGGAAGAAGAGATAAGTATTCTAGATGAAGTAACAGAAAAACCAGAGTTACTGGAAAACGTTGAAGAACAACTGACGCCCACTTTACAAGAAGAATCCAAGATAGTACAACAATCAGAGGAGAAGCTAAACATTTTGGATAGAGAAGATACGCAAGTAACGGAACAACCTATACCACCAAAAAATATTGAAGAGCAACTGATAACTGTTTCACAAATACAATCAGAGTCAATAGAACAAACGAAAGACGAAATATTGACTCCAAATAAAGAAGTTACGGAAGTAACGGAAAGATCACAAACACCAGAAATCTTTAAAAAACAGCTGACACCCCTAACACAAATAGAAACGGAGGTAATAAAGTTGTTAGAAAAAGAGATAAATGTCCCAGACAAAGAAGTGATAGAAAAAGCACAAACAACAGAAGACATTGTAAAACAATCTATGCCCGAGTCACAAGTAGAATCCGAGGTTATAATACCATCGGGAGAAGAAATAAATATTGCGGACACTAAAGCTACGCAATTAACGGAAACACCAAAAACACCCGACAATATTGTAGAACAATTAATTATTGAGCCCGCAGTCATAACTGACAGTAGGGTTGAAAACCTTCCCTTAACAGTTTCTCATCAAGATATAAACATAACAGAACAAAATGTACAAGAAATATCCACTCAAGAATTCATAAGCACAGAACAAGAAACTTTAACTCGAGAGTCGCAAGAAGGAATCATGGTTGTCTTCGACGAGCAATCTCCAAAGCCTAATACTATCTCGGCGGAATTCATTCATAGCGAATTAGTACACAAAACTGATAATCAATCTATTCCAATGACTGCCATGCCCAAGCCTGATACCGCAATAATTAATAAGACAATTGAGGTTCAATGTACGGACACGCCTATTGAGCCTTCTGAAACTGTAAACGAGTTTACTGACATTGTAGATACTAATATCTCTCTAACAGATAATTCACGCCCTGAAAAATCTCCTATACATAGTTTGCATGATCTTCTTCCTGAGATTGATTCCATTCCTGAGTTTAAACCATCTTATTCAAACACTATACTGTATTCAAAATTATCGGCTGATGCACCAGAATTCACACCATCTTATATGTACCAAAAACCTGTAACGAGTCCTGTGTCTCAAACGATAGCACCTGAAACACAAGTTGAAGATGTGACTACTGTTGAGAAAACGGAAAATAAAGAAATAATTGAAATCTTGTCTACAACACCTCAGACATCGTATTCTTCTGTCTTACAAACCAAGAAGGAAAAGACATCGCCTGAAACTGTTGTCAAGTCAGAAGAAATTGTACACCATGAACCAATTTCAGATGTGGTAGTCAAAGAGACTATTCCTGAAAAAAGCAAACGCAATAAAAAGAAGAAAAAGAAAGACGACAAGAAGGATATTCCTGTAATTCCTGATCAACAATCAGCACAACCAGCTCCAGTACCGGTTGAATCGAGTTCATTAACAACAGAACCTGTTAATGTTTGGTTAAAAGCTGCAGAAGATGGAAAGTCTTATGCTGAAGTTGTTGCAGAAGGATTGGTTGTTGAAGAAAGAGAAACGATTCAACAAAATATAGAAAAGTCATACCCACCTGTAGTTGAACCAGAATTTGAGGAGCAAATAGAAGAAATAGTGAAAGAAGTAGATATATCACTTCCAGAAGAGGATCACGGTATAGGCTCTTGGGCCAAGATAGTTGCGGCAAGCCGACCTACTCCAGAGCGAATACAAACAGAGGTTTTCAAACACCCCGACACTCAATCAGTAATACGACCACCTGTTATAATGGTTGACGAGTCAAATCCAGAACCACATAGACCAGAAATTGAAGTAGATGCTGATGGTTTCATAACTGTGGAACATAGACATAGGCGGTCTCGATCTAGATCTAGAGATAACAGATCCCAGTCAACATCCAAAACGCCACATGTGACTGAAACTCGTGATAAATCGGAGAATAGATTTGACGCTCTTACAAGCACCCTAAAACCTGACGATTTGGAACCCAGTCAAGGTACCTCGACAGAAGTTGAGAGACAACCAAAGAAAGAGAAAGGAAGAAAAAGTCGAGCATCGAAGTCAAAGGAAAAAGAAGTTGAGCCTAAAGTACCAGAAATGGTTCCAGATATATCAGATGAAGATAAACAACCACAGAAAAAAGACAAAAAGAAACGGTCATCTAAATCTACAGAGAAAAATAAAAAACCAGAAGATAAAGATACCAAAACCATCAACGATGACGACGAAGTGAAGCAAACCGATGTGGTACAAGAACCTCAAGTATCGGAAGAGAAAAAGAAGAACAAAAAGAAAAAGAAGGACAAAAAATCTGTCACAAGTACTGAAAAACCCGCAGACACAGCGTCTCCGGACATTTTGTCTTCCACTTTGCCAAAAAAAGAAGAGATTGAACTTAAATCAAAACCAGAAATTGAAATAAAACAAGAAATTGAAACAAAGCCAGAAAATGAAACAAAACAAGAAATTGAAACAAAACCAGAAATTGAAACAAAACAAGAAATTGCCACAAAACTAGAAATTGCAACCAAACCAGAAACTGCAACAAACCCAGAAATTGGAACAAAACCAGAAGTTGAAAGAAAAACAGAAAGTAAAATATTATTCAAGTCCCTTGAATCACCTGTTTCCACTCCTGAATCAATGCATACACCTATTAAAGACAGACTATTCTCAGAAGCGCAGTTCTGGAAGGATGATGTAAGTAACTTGGACGATCTATCAAGTCTTTCAAAGGTTCTTCCTGTTGATGAACAGCAGTTATTAGGAAACACGACTGAAATAATAAAACCAGAAATGACAGACATGCCTGGTATTGAAAAAGTCACTGAAAGTGATATTCCTGAAGATAAGATTACTGTCCCTGAATTTGTTGATATTCAAGAAAAAATACAATCATCTGAAACTACCCAAAACTTACACGAATCAGAGAATAAAATAACAGAAGAACAGTCTCTTGAGAACAAAATGGCTGATTTACAAAGAGAAATTGAGGAAATGCTATTACCTGAAAATGACTCCTCGCAAATTAGCGATGGTACTCCAAAAGAATTAACCGATGTTCAATGCTCGATAGACTACCCACTTGATGAAGTTTTAGACAGCATAACACCTTCACTTGCATCCCCAGATCCAGAAGATGAATTATCGTTTGAAACAAAAGAACCTGCTCAAGACATTTCATCTTATGACCGAGTTATAGAACACGAGCAAATATTACAAATAGAAGAAGATTTGGACACTAAGCATATTAGTGTGAGCATGATTGATTCGATACTCAGTGAAGCTGATCCTATAATAAATATACGACAAGTTTTAGGAATTAAAGAAACAGGAAAAGAAATAACAGAAATCTCTGGCACATTAAGTGAAGTGCAAAACGTAAAAGATGATACAGTACAATCTCCTACACATGTATTAGATAATTTGGATGTAACGGAATCATTTGACACTGCACCTACTAACATTGAACCGAATAATACTAACGAATCATTTTTGAAATCCGAAAACTTCTGGATCAACAAACACGTAGTCGATGACGCGGAAAAGTTAGGCGCCGAGCTTAAATCTTCTGCAATAACTGATGACTCTGCGAATATAACACAATCTATTCCTAGCCCAGAACCCGAACCAGTAGTTGATGACTTACGTAGCTTTGAGGAAAATGTTGTTTTGGATAACTCATTCTGGCCTGACAAACACGTTTATCACGACGCTGAATGTCAATATTTCCTTAAAATGGCTAATAAACCTAAAGAATCATCTCCAGTTAGGACAGAAATAGAAAACAAAGATGAAAACGATAAAGATAAAGACCCAGGAGGCAGTTCCGGTCATTCCTCTGAAACAGAAGAACCAAAAGACCCTTGTAGTTCTCCCTTCGATTCCAACTACATGTCCATGGACTTGCCCGGTGGCATGTGTAGTTGGAAAGACCATAGTTCCTATTTAAGCTTAGAAACGCCGACTGACTCGCTGACGGGTCTACCGAGCGAGGCCTCGCCGCGAGTAGGCCCTGACACCCGGGAGGATATACTAACCACCACACCTCTAGAACCAGTCACCCCACCCCCACCCCGACAGGAGCCAGCGGCAGAGGAAGCGCCTCCGAGGAGAGCCAAGGTGACTGACCGCCAGGCGTATTGTACAATTTTACTCTTAATTTATGTTTGGCATGACATTATTACTAAATTCTTAATTTCACTTATTACAAGACTCTGTATCGTGAAGTGTCGTATAGCAACGCCAAATTTGCCGTTCGTCTTGTAGTGCCAATCTTTGGCATGCGATGTAATGTTGGAGTAGGAATTACGCATTTGGATTTATTATTAATCAATTGATGTAGTGTGTTATTAATCTAGTCGTATATCTAGTCAGATCAATATCTTAATTTAAACGATAGATCTTTTCGATTACAACAACAATGTTTCTAGTCTTACAATGGTCTGAATTTTATTTACTGTAACAATAAAATAAATGTTTGTGAAGTTCTTGTTTTATTTAAAGTTTGATTATTTTTAAAGCCCCTTTTTTGTTACAAGGATGCTAAAATTGGTAACTATGAGACGACCGACAAAATATTGATGCTTTTTTTCTAGATTTTATTTGGGCTTAGCAATGAAAATGCAGTACCTATTTACACTACTTCAGATTTCCAATTTATTTGCTCAGGTTAGTTGTGCCTGCATCAAAATTGTAAGATGTTTTTAAATGCCCCTTGTATTCATAGCTAGAAATTTTATTTTGATGTTAAAATATAATGGTCCTGTAGTTGACCCTTGTTCATTCATAATACTTTATGTTAAGCATTACGAAAGTATTTGGTTTTATTTTTTTTACAAAATACATTACACATTTTTAAGAATGTGTTTAACAGTACAATGTTTCAAATTGATAAAACTATTAAAAATAATAAGTTCAACAAAGTAAGCTCTTGATGTTGGCTTATCGATGTTTTATGGATTCAGCCACAAGCTTTTGAACACGCTTAACTTACCAAAGCTAACTTATTAAATATTACGCAAAATTACTTTAGGGGAAGTTAAATTGGCACACCAAAGTTTTTATAACATCGTTCGTTTTATTTACTTAGGTTTTCAACTAAAATAATTTTGTGTTATAAAAATCCAATCCCTTTTTTGTTCAATTTTAATTTTTTGGCACATTGCCAGCACGTGCAAGTTTTGTAAAACATCTTTGTAATTGAATTTGTTCATATCAGACTCATTTTTAATATTGCCAAAATGATGAGATCACTTTGGATTTCATTTATGTTATCTTTCAATTTGAATCAGCACAAGCCGCTTTCAAATCTGCTTTAAATATTTATAATAATCAATTCAGATTGTGCAAAATATCACAGAGACTGTTCAAAATTAATCCTTACTTTGTTGAACTTAGAATTTGGAATCTGCCACCAAATACTAATCTACCTGCAGGAATGCGTAGCACCATTACAATGTGTTGTATGATTATTCAGAGAAGCCCTTTTACGTTTGATCGAATGATTCCTGCTACAATGTAATTTTGCGCATGTCATGCTAAGACAGAAGTTTTAACTAATAAGTTTGTGAATTTATGTTGTCATTGTGTAGCTAACAGAGTCCTTATTGGAATGCTAGCGTGTTCTGCCAGAATGTTTTCCCTTTTTGAACCATCATCGTCAACGTGGAACATGAATGCTTTAGATTCATTTACATTTCTGAAATCATTTTTTTTTATCATCTGCAAGCTTCTTGTTCCGCGTTGCATCTTTTTTTTTGTTTACTAATCTCGGCGTGTGTTCTCAGGATGACTTGTCTAACGATATTGAAAGTCTGCTAGAAGAAGTGAGAAATGTTCAGACACGTCTCTCAGATCTGCCCGATGAAAGCCTACACGCCATGGAGGAGGGTCTCAGGGTGAGTTCCATTGTAAATACACCATTTTACACGGAAATAACAATCCCAAGTCCTACTGACGCTACCGTGAATGTAGTTTCCATTATAAATTTAGACGAGCGCCCGTTTAAGCCGTGGTTATGCGTTCTCGTACTATTCTTGGATACATTCGAACGAGTTGTTTAAATTCAAGCGAGCCAGAAATTTTGCCGAACCTCTGATATTTCAACAAGTTCTCAAAAATTACAAGTAAACAAAACTAGAATTATACATACATCACTCATAAATATAGTTAGTTACGTCATTGCTAATATTTGTCTTTTATAGCTTATGATGGTATAACATCTGTAAATAATTACATGGCCTTGACAGTGAATTTATCCATGACTATCGTTTGTTTGGGCCATCCATGATGTCACCTATGCACATTGTGTTACGAAATGGAGTTAATAATACTCAAGTAGTGTTTGGCATCTCTCAGTAGGGCACTAGCATACGAAACCGGCGGGCAGAGGCTGCGAACGACTCAAGTGACAATCGAACTAGTGGTAGTTTGTTATTGTGTTATAGACATCATTCTCTACATTGTATTCTCTATATTTAGTGATGCATCTGAACAGTTGAAAAGTGCAAGTGATTGCCATAGTTTTGAAAATTGTTGTGGATTATTTGGGATACCCATATTGTAAAAGGTAATCTTTAAGTTTTTAAACAGTATAATTATAAAATCATACGATATACCAATACGTAATTCAAACATTAATTTATTTAATTAAACAATATTATAAATCCTGCGTCTCATAGCATAGATTCCAGTTTAATAATTAAAAGTTTTGTCACATTTATATTAAGGAATGCAATCATAGTATGAACACAAAATAGTAAACAAAGGCCTTCAATATTCAAATTGTTTTCTAAGTCGACGGCATAAGAGCTGCTCTTAATTTTACTCAAGGTATTATGGCGGTCTGTAATAAAACGTGCTGTAATTTTCAGTTTTACGATGCTATTCGGCACCATTATTCTAAAATACCTACTTAGGTACCTATTTTTATCGACAGGCATGACTCATAGTGTGCTCATAGTTATTACAGTTTGATGAAAGTCGCATCACTAATCGAATTAAATTTGCATAAGGTGGCAATTGTATTTTTTCAAGTTATTTAAAAATTTAGATTGAGATGCGACTCTTAGACCTTAAATATGCGCTAGAAAACAAAATAATTATCAAAACTTTAGGACTATACCAAATATTTATTTTGTGTCAATTCAATATTTGCATTTAAAGCTAGTATTGTATTATGTAACATGGAACCTCGTCTTTTTTAAATCGATTGTAAATATTTCTATGATCCAATCTTAAACATTTAAAAATAGCATTCAGTCTGTAGGATTACTTGATATAATTTAAGCCCATGTGCCACATAAATAAGCCCAAGAACACCAACATGCTCCACTCCATCAATGCCGTGAGAAATAAGTGGGTCAAATGTGGACTCGCCTCTGAACACACAAATAGACTGTCCTAGCAAGTTTATAAATTACGTTTCTGAGAACTCGTATAAATATGAATATATACAATTTGTACACAATAACAGAACATGATGTCATGGGCGAATAACAAACAGGTAGAGATAAAAAGTTGTATTTACTTAGGTTTTATCATTGAAACGGAATTACTCATTTCTTAAATTAGCATTCCTGTACGTGCACTTACGTGTATGATGTATTGAGACTTGGGACGCTTAGGCAGGTACAGAAGTGTTAGCCTATTAGAAACTAAAATGAGATGAATAAATCTTTCATCCAATGTGTTTCAAACATTTTCGATACTTGCACTTTTAGCATTAAAAGTTCCCACAGTGAGGTAATGGATTTTTTCAAGTAAAAAAAAGACTTGCACTTATATTTCCGTAATATTTTTCAATAAATATGCAATAAGCTGTAAACGCGCGCAAGGGAGATGAGCCAATGCTACTCTCACGTTCATTCCCGCATTATCACCTGTTATACCTAAACTGAAACTGGACAGCGAGCGACTTATTGGCCATAGATTACAAATATTTGACGCCAATAATAAGCTATTTGATTTTTATTGATTGATGATTTTCTTTTATTTTCCAGGAGGGTATAACAGTTCTAGTCAAGTGTGAGGAAGCGGCCGAGCTTCTGGAGACGAAGATTATGGAGTACCGGCAGGAGCAAGAGGTGCAGGTCTTGCTGAAGGACCTCATCGTGATGAAGGCTAGAATCTCCAAACTATTGGTCCAAGCCCGTCAGGGACTTGACGTCATCAAGGTAAGAAAGGTACTTATTATTTTTTTCTTTTTGGTTTGATTTTAATTACTTACTTTATATTTTCGAGTGATTTTTTTTTTCTATTTTTATACTGTAACTTATTTTTTTTTATTCTTATACTGGATGTATACTTACTACATGTTTATTTCACTCCGTCAAGTAAAAATGATCTACTCTCAACATTTTTTTTACTTAATATTTCAGGACGCCAAAGAAGAAATGGCGCGACAAGCGATTGAGATTGAAGCAAATAAGGAGAAAATAATTAAGTTGGATAATTGGCTTGAATCAATTAATAACGAGCTAAAAGAATCTACTAAGCAATCAGACGTTTTGACTGAAGAGGATATAATTAAGTATATTGAAGTTTATGAGAAATATATCAGAGAATACGAAGAGTATGAGATTATATTGAAATCTATCACTGTGATAAGTAACGATGAATCTAGTCAGTCTCTGAGAGATAAGTTGAATGCGATGCAGAGAGCGTTAGAAGAAACAAAGAATCTAGTCATTGTAGAGATAGAAAGGTTGAGGCATGTACTGGTGCAGATCAGATCTGCACCAGAAATTGCCGAAGATGACATTTCTCAAACGGATAGAACAATTGATTCTACTTCTATGCCCGAAGAAGTTGTTAGTCCAAGGGAAAGTGAACTAGTTAAAGAAGAAGTGAAAACGATTGCTGAAAAAGTTCCATCGGAAGAGAAGACAAAAGTTGAATTAATTGAAGAGATACCTAAAATGACAATAGAAACACAAACAGGAAAAAGTCTTATGTCAGACGCTCCATCGGTGGCAGACAAGTCTATCATTTGCCAGCCCGATCCTATTACAACCCACGATGTTTCAATTACTTGTGAACCACCAAAGGAAATTGAAGTTCAAACAAGTGAGCCCCAATCTCTCGAAAAAGAAGTCCTTGAAAGTATTCAAGTCAGACAAATCATTTCAGACGGTCATGAAACTATAGAAATCGCCAGTAGGCCAGTTATGAGAGAGCAAAAGATGGACGAACAATCCTTGTTTGTTGATGCTAATTACAAAGACAATAACGATCTCAAAGACTCTCAACTTAACATCATCCATAGTCTACCTCAATCATTCGAAACTGTCATGGTAGAACCAGATGAAACAACAACAGAAGTTGTTGTTGACGCTGATGGCACCAAGAGAATTATTGTAAAGAAAATACGAAAAACATTGGTAACAAGACAGCAAACCATTCAAACACGACAACAACAATCCCAAATACTCTCTGGCGAAGGTACTCAGGATATGTTATCGCAAGTGATTTTAACGCAAGACACTGGATCGACATCTAGACAAGACGATGATGGTGTTCAACACATCCAATATCAAACTCACGAAGGTAAGATTATTTCTACTTTACCGGGCGGAGAGGTTACAATCCAAGAGTACACATCGAAACCAGATATCGTAATAAAAATGCAAAAAGACATGAAACCAGAAGAGATTCTTCAGCTTGCTGAAGGTGAAATTCGACCTGACATACAGACATCATCCTCAAGCGTGACTGCTGTTGTGCAGCAGGTTACCAAACGAATTGTGAAAACCCGCCGCCGTATTATACGACGTGTGGTCATAATTGATGGTAAAGAACACGTCACTGAAGAGGTGATAGAAGAACCTGACAATGTTGAGATATTTGAAGAACAAATCCCAAGAGTTTCTATCAATGTAAGAGATATTGGTGGTGTGCAATTTGAAGAAATTGACGACTCGCAGGGCAAGGACGATAAACCGCCTCTAATGCCACCTGATTCAAGAACTGACAGAAAATCGCCAAAAGACGACAAATCAGATGATTCTAAACCAGACGATGACGATCAAAAGGATATTGGTAAACCCGTCGTAACCCAGTATGATGATGCTCCGTCAGATGTACAAAACTTGAAGGATTTTATGGCAGAATTCATCCAGAAAGAAACTGATCATTTGATGGGAACTCATTTGGCGGAGTCAGAAACTAGTGTCCGCAAATCTGTAAGTAGAGAAAGCACACCAGTCATTGTATCAATGTCAGAAAGTCATGAGGGGCCCATAATTACGTCCCAGACATTTACACCAGTGTCTCAAACACCACAAGAAACACAAACAATGTACAGTGGAATACACACAGGGCAATATAGTACCACAGAAGTAAGATCAAACACTGCCACTGTGGTACAAAAGATCACGAGAAAAATTACCAGAATTAAGAAACGAATAATCAAACATATTCAGATAATTGACGGCAAAGAACATGTCACAGAAGAAGTGATTGAAGAACCTGAAGATGTTGAAATAATTGAAGAAGAACCCAATGTCATTCATAACGTGCAATCTCAAGGTGTCCGGACTAAACGGATTAAGATCATTCGACAAGTTCAGATCATTGATGGCAAGGAACACGTCACAGAGCAAGTAGTAGAAGAGCCTGATGACGAATATATTCCGGAATCAACTATGACAGCTGAAATCGATGTTAATATAAGCAAACAGCCTATTACTACTGAAAAGGTAGAAATAAAAGAAATATCTCCTGCAATTGTAAGGCCAGATAACATCTACAAATCAGAAACAAGTTTGAAAGAAGGAATTGTCGAAATTCCGGATGATATCCAACAGGAGCATAACATCGTTTCTGATACATCTGGTTTAACGATTCCAGAAGAATCTCATCCAAGCGGAGAAGTTATCACAACACTGGAGACATCAACCACTCCACAGGTCTCATCTCCTAAGGATAAAGTTTCGGAGTCTATGTTGGGTGCAGAATTCGATATTAAACCTACATCTCCCAAAGATAGTTCACTTATTGACGCTACCAAAAATTTGCTTGGAAGTGAAATTGATCATCATTCTTTAGTGGTAACCCAACATGAAAAAGTAACAAAACCGCAAGATGGATTAACAGCAGAAATATCTAAATTTGAACAACCTGATCATCATTCTTTAGTAGTGACCCAACATGAAAAAGTAACAAAACCGCAAGATGGATTAACAACAGAAATATCTGAACTTGAACAACCTAGTTTCGTTGCAATGTCAGAATTACGAACAGTTGAAACATCAGAAAGCAAAGATTTACAATCAGCACATGATATTAAATCAGTTGAAACTCGAGAGACACCTGATGATACAAAATCTAAAATTGAAATACTTGATTTAACAGAAAAAACTGACAAACTTATAACAAAATCACTACCTGATGTTAAAAATCCTGCCAAAATATCAGCAAAACAAGAAGTAAAGGAGCAAGACAAACCTGCAGAAAACGTTGAAACCACAACAGAAATATCGGTTGCTAAGGAATTCACTTTGGAACCACATTCGAGAAAATCTTCTGACGTGCAAGATTTTACAAAAGAATTTTTAGAAAGAGAAAGTGTGCACAGTACTGGCCTTAGAGTTAGTGAACCAACCCAGATACCGACAAAATCGGACATTGCTTTATCTCCACGAGAACAAAGTCCAAGTGCACCAGAAATCGAGAAAATGACAAAACCTCAAGAGACAGAATCTGTAGATACATTTATCTCTGAAACAACACAGGTTCAGGAGACACTCGATAAACATCCTAGCGATGTCGCAGAACATGGAGTGGTTTCATTAGTTAAAGAACCTGAAGATGTTAAAAAAGATGCAGTAATCTCACCTACGGAAGACATTCCTACATCAACCACTTTTGTCCTCACTGAAGAGCATGCACTGCTGCAATCGGATTTAACATTGCCACAACAGGCTGAAATAGCTGATACTACACAAAAATTGCTTCTGGAAGAAAGTGTAAAGAAAGAACAATTTGATGAACCAAAAGAAACAGTGACTAAGGAGGTGACTGTGATATCTGAACCACAAAAACCAGATAATGAAGATACAATTAAAATACAAGAAGCAGAAAAGCCAAAAAATATTGAGGGTTCAACTAAAATAGAAATCAAAGAAACCCCAGAAATTACTACACAAGTATCGACCAAAGAACCTATAACTCAATTGGGAGTAGAAGTGCAACCACTTAAAGTTGGCAGTATTGTCACCGAGACGGACGTCTCGTCCGTTCCAGCTATAACAGAAATTTCGTACATACAACAATATGAGCCACAAATTCAAAGCTCTACAGATAGTGTAGATAAGCTGTTGGCTTCCACACTGCCTCAATCTCAACCAAACGTCAGTATAATGCCATCAGATGTATTAGAAAAAGGTCAACCAGAGCAGCAACCTGATCGAAAATATGACATCAATTTGTTACTTGAGTCAGAACGCCATGATACACACTTGCGTGGCCACGACTATAAACCCTCGCGACCAATTGATATTAAAGAAAATGGCAGTGAGCCAGAATTGAAGAAAATTGACCCACAAGAATCTCAAAAAACCGTTGACATATCAACATCCATTATAAAATCAGACTTTTCAACAACGCTAGAGCCCAAAGTTCAAGTGGACGTAACATACGAAGGTTTTGAGCTTCAAGAACCAGTTTTAGTGATAAAAGACATTGAAGTTATTCTACCAAGCGAGGTTCAAATCACCAAAGAATTTACAGAACCAAAAGTAACAGATATACTAGAAAAAGACCAACCTATAAGTGAAGTTCCTGTTCAAGAACCCTGTATATTACCAAGCGAAATTAGCATTCCAAAAGACGATGAGGATTCCAGTGCAAAACAAAAAATTGAAGATGCAAAACCTGTTTTTAAAGCTACGCCTGAAATAACAACTGTAACTGAAAGAGACATAGGTACTGAAACCGAAATCATTGCAGAAGAACCACAGGAGTCTCAACAAACTGTTGATATCAGCACAACTATCACTAAAACTGACGTTATAAAAGCAGTACAACCCAAGGTAAAAGTTGATGTTACGTATGAAAGTCTTGAAACCACTGAACCTGTTTTGGTTAAAAAGGATATTGAAGTTATACTACCTAGTGAGGTTAAAATAAGAAAGGAGATCAAGGCACCAAGTGTGGTAGAAGTTATTGAAAAAGAACAACCCGTTGTTGAACCTACTCCTGAAGCACCCGTTACAGTTGAAGCTATAGAGAAAGGTCCATCAACTGCAGAATCTCCCCAGGAATCAATCAAGGAATCCAAGAAAAGTAAAAAGAAAAAGAAACACAAGCGTGGCTCAGGCAGTGACTCAACTGAAACTGAATTACCAACAGAAGCCGATAAGAGCTTAACAGAAACTGAAAGTTCTTCATTAAGCCATTACGTACAATTACCTTCCTCGCCTAAAGTTCAATCACCAAAACCTACAAAAGACATTTTGGAGCCGTCAGTAGAAGAAATTGTAACAGAAATCGATTCACCATTAGCTGAGTCTGAAACTATTGTTGAAGAACAAGGATATGAAGCAGAAGATATGTCTTTAGAACCAGCACCTGTCACCGATAAGAAGAAAAAACATAAAAAACGTAAGCAACAACCGAGTGAAGTCACGACGTATCCAAAACAAAGCACGGCTGAATCAGATCAAACAACTATAACTACACCAATAGAGCTTGGTGAACCGACTGTTGGGAAAAAGAAGGATAAAAAACGTAAGAAGAAGCATTTATCTGGATCAGATTCTGTACCAGAACCTGAAGAGCCCGAAGTTGAACAAAAGCCTGAAACACCAAAGCTCGGCAGTGAGATAGTAGAATCTTCTCCACGAGAAGAATCTTATCATACAATGAGCGAGACATCTGATATCAGTACAGTTAAAATAGTGGAAGAATGTATTCAGAGCAGTCCAGAAACCCTACAAAAAGAAGTGACCACCACTGTTACATACCCCGTACCTGTAGTAGAAGAAGTTCTTACTCAAGAATACTCAGTTCAAACATCGCCGGAACTTTCTGTCGACACAACAGTAGAAGAACCGGTTGAAATTGCAAAACCTGAAACCACTGACACTGTGTTGCAGACTTCTCCAACGCCAGTGAGTGAATCTTTGGTACAAACAACACCTATAGAAGACAAAGATGTCCATACACAGACTATTGAAGAAGTTACAGTGGTTGAAAAGGTGCAAATGTCCGATTCAGAAATGCAAACGAGTCGTGTTGAGAGTCCAGAACCTGTCATACAATCTGAAGCTACAACACAGGTTCTCCCTCATGATATCTTTACCCCCGAAGAAAAATTCTCTCAAACTTCATCCCCTCTTGAGGAACGTAAAGAAGAAAGCCCTGAAAAGATTTCAATTGAAACGGAATCTAGGGAAATGCAAACATCACCATTACCTCAAATAGAAAAGGATGAAAAGAGTACGGAAATAACTATTGAAACTACTGAAATGGATATTCAAACAGTGAAACAAGATATCACTGATCAAGAAACATCTACTACGCCTGTTAAAGAGAAAGAAATGGCAGAAATGAGTATTCAAACTCCAGAAGTTCCTTTAGTCAGTACTTTCACCCAATGTGAAGAATTTGAAACCAAATTAGAACAAACAGTTGATGAACAAGAACCTAAAGAAGAGATTATTACAATAGACACAAGTCAGCAGACATCTCCTAGAGTTGAGACAGTTGAAGTGCCTTCGACTATTGAGCTAGATATTGAAAAACCTGAAATAATAACTGCAGAAATTTCACAGCAAACATCCCCGAGGGTCACTGAAGATGTCAGTGCACAGCCATCATTAGAAATGGAAGCACCAGAAGTAATTACTGTAGACAGCACTCAACAAACATCACCGCGCGAACTGCCTGAAGACTCAGCTCCAATAGTAACTTCGGAAGAAAAGAAACCCGATATCGATACTGTTGACAACGCCCAACAAACTTCACCTAGGATTATTCCTGATGAAACGCCTGAACCAAAGACAATAGAAGTGGCTGAAATTAAGACCATTACAATTGACAGCACACAGCAGACTTCTCCGAGGATTGTTGAAGAAGATTCAACATTAGTGCCACCATTAGATCTGACTAAACTAACTATTTCAAGTGTTGACTGCACACAGCAAACGTCACCTAGAGCTGTTCAAGAAGAATCTATTTTAGTGCCTACATTAGAACATACGAAACTGGACATTAAAACCGTAGACAACACGCAGCAAACTACACCGAGGGTAGAAGAGGAAGCTGTTAAACCGGCTGAAACAAGAAAATCTGAGCTACAGCTTGATCTACAGAGAAGAGAAATCACTACTGTAGATACAATTCAACAAACATCACCGAGAACATTCTCTGAAGATTCCATCTCTACTTCGACAGATGAACCGTATGAAGTTCATTTACGAGCACAGATCTCAATACCACAAGCGACAACTGATTTAATTGAAAGTGAGAGGCAGTTCGATGAAACGCCAAGTCTTAGTGAGAAGCATAAACAAAAGAAACGAAAACATAAGAGAAAGGCGGATTCGACTTATGTCCACTCACCTGAAAGTCTATCGGATCCTATTAACAGTGAAATGTCGGTGTCTATTACACCCACAAGTGAGGACATATCCAGCAAAGACACTTCATCTATAGATGAAGGCATATCACATTTGAGCAGCCCTATACAAACTATGCCTCAAGACTTTGGCGTTTCTCAACAAAGGCCAACTTACTCTGACGTTGTTCAAAGATCAAAATCTAAATCGCCATCTCCGAGTAAAACTATTGTGTCGCAGAAATCCGAAAAGGCTAGATTACTGGACGCCCTTGAAAAACGCACACAATCAGTTACTGAACCACAAAAGACCACCGCCGATGAATCAATGGTGGTGGCATTGTATGAACCGTCAGTAGAGAAATCGTATGATCTCATTGTTAACAAGGAATTGGACGAGGTTAAGAATGCAGTTAATAGCAATGATCCACGACGAACTGAAAGGAGTATTATTATAGTGATTGAAACTATATCTATCTGGTTGGAAGAAATTCAACTTAAGATCCAGAAAGAAACGAATATTGAAAATAGGCAATCTGAAGAAAGTGAGAGACTTCAAGCATTGAAAAAATATGTTAAGAGCTTAAAAGAAATTATAGAAGTAACAGAAATTAATGAAGAAATCATCACTTTAATTGAAACTTTGACCCTTCAAGTAGACGCTGTTAATAAACTTAACAGCCAAAGTTCTGTGAAAGTAAAGGAAGTTGAGAAGGACTGGCAAAAGTTTTTGGATGAAACTGAAAAATTGAGCCAATCTGTAGAACGCGTGAAAACCAGTCTTGATAAGGTTATCGTATCAGACGCACCAACACAACATAAACTTGACTCATTAGACCAAATTGAGCTAGAAAATATTGATAATTCTGACAGGGTTCAAAAGTTATTCAGAAGATACCGCTCATTTGTAGACGTAAATCTAAAACGAGAATGTCCACCAAAATTATATGCCTGTGATGATGATACTAAACAAATTGACAATACTCTTAATACTGAAAGAGATAGGCTATTGCAACTAACATCTTTGGCAGAAGAATACGAACAAACACTACAAGATTTTGGCCAAATTACTGATGTAGCTGAAGCTTTGTTAGATGGTAAAATCATTGTTTCCAACTTAGACCATTTGCATGAAGAAATACAAAAGCATAGAAAGTTCTTCGTCAATCTCAGCCACTGTAGGGCTATTCTTGAATCCTTAGAAGATAACTTAGACAGCGAAACAAGAGCAAAGTATGCGTCGCTCCATAATTCACTACATGATAGAGCAACTGTTATCATCGACCGAGCGGCAAGTAGAGCACAACAAATGACACTAGCTGCTTCTAGATGGACATTACTAGAGCAAGGAATGAAAGAAGAAAAGCAGTGGCTCGTTGTTGCTCAACAAAGAGTACCCGACCTCACTAATGTAACATCCATGGACCATGAACAGTATATCAACTTATATCAGTCAATTAGTTTGGACGTATCTCATCACTATGCAAAGATGTTACGTTTGCTGTCCATAACAGAAGGACTCCAAAATCTGATTGTATGCTCAGGCTTAGAAACCGAATGTTCAGGAGCATTAGATACGTTACTTGCACTTCAAGATGACGTCGATTCTAGGCTTACTCGACTAACAGCATTTAAAGAAAATTGGTTAACGTATGACCACCTCATTGACAGAATCGAAAGTTGGATGAAAATAGCAAACAGAGAATTAGAATTCATTTCTCCGGAAAATATTAATACAACTGGCAATTTACGTCGTTTCTGGGAGTTGAAAGCTCAACATGAAGTTCATAATAATTTGAAGAATGAATCTGGCACACAATTTGAAAGAGCATTAGAAATTCTTCCAATTTCTGATGAAATGAGCCAGCGACAATTCTATTCCAAAATCGAAGACAGATGGCGTGACTTAGCAACCAGAATCGGTGATCTACACAATACGGCCATCCAGAATATTTCCGATCGCGACTTATCATCTGGTGAGAAGCTTAACATTCTCGAGGATGAACTGAGAGAATTGCGATCATCATTGGACAGTCTGAAAGGAGTGATCAAGAGCGAAGACGAATTGAATTTGTACATCGAAAGACTGCAGGTAATGAACGGACGTGTTGACAGGATTCTGGATGAGCTTGGAAGACTGAGTTTGCTGCCGACAGCAGAATCCGATCGCGTGGGTGCTCTAATAACGCAATCAGGAATACTGGCGGATCAGATATCTGAAGAGCTTGAGCGCAGCTTGTTGCTGAAGGAGAAGATTGTGCAAGTGCAGACTGGCATTATGCGATCTCAGAAGAGCCAGCGCCGCACTCGCCAAACACTGGAAGAGTGTGAAGCGGCTGAACGACTGGGCAGCGATGTCGTCGAGCGCGCCGCTGAAAACTGCGAAAGGCTTCTGGACGAGCTGTCATCGCAGTGGCGCGATATTTTGGCGCTGAGACAAGCTCTGCACACACTACCAACCAGTCTGAGGGTCTGCGTCTCGCCTACTGGCGTGGAGAGAGACATATCAGCGTTACAGGTAAGAATCCATTTAATTTACTCAAACAATAAAGTCACTCAGTTGAGAATCATAATATAAGTTGTTTCAAGCGATTATTCGCATTTCATTCGTCTTAGTCCGAATAAAATCACCTTTTTAGTTTGGGTAATAATTTTGCTTAGTTTAGGACTAGAAGACGTAGTGTAAAACGTCCAAATTAATTATTTTTAAAACCTTTAGATTAACCCCATTTATGTACTTCAGGAAACCCACGCGGAGCTAGAAGTGGCGGTGAACGATCTGAACCGCCGACTTCGGGCCAAAGTGCAGCTGTGGCGGCGCTTCGAGCGGCAGCTGGAGCTGGTGCAGGGCGCCGTGCGCGAGGCTGACTACATGGTGGAGCTGCTAACTGTGCAGGGGCAGGTGGACTACGACCGCCTGCTCAAGGCCACCGAGAAACTCGAGGTACGATCTTATTTCCAATATGGCTTCATGCTGGTTACATGTATAGAGTCAATGTCATTTATGTCATATTAAAAGATAATATCAAGTAGACAAATTATAAATATAAATGACTAGCTTTCCGCCCGCGGCTTCGGATCGTCATAAATTATAGCCTATAATTATGTTATTCTGAATTATGAACAATAATACTATAAAGTTTCATCAAAATCCGTTCAGTGGTTTTTGAGCCTATTCATTACAAACATACAAAAATAGGTACAAATCTTTCCTTTTTATAATATTAGTATAGATATATTGATTAAAGATAGATGATATCTCCGCGCTTTTCACGAATTTCAGTAAAGATGGCACTTTACCCTTCAGTAGGATGGAACATAAACTGATAATAATGTGAAAGATGGTGTGTGATGTGGTCGAACACGACTGCCTCTTTGGTAGCGCGGCACTGGCCACCAAGAAACCGCGTTCTTTTTTCTCGACAACCAATATCGTTATTCTTTTGTTTTTTTCTCTCGCTCACGGCCCTCTAATTTTCACGACTCAATTGTGTAATTTATATTTTATAAATAATTGTAACATTTTTTATGGAGTAAAACTTTCTATGAAACACGAAGTACGCATACACACACATTTTAGACAGGCTCGAGCCACTAGTGTGTTTTTTACGACGTCATAAATAAGCTGAAATTCCTTACAAATTACAAGTTACAAAGACATTAGACAATATATTCATTATCCACTTACCCCACAGACGCTGAGCGAGTCGCTCACACGGCGCAGCGGCGAGCTGGTGGGCGAGCTGCGTGACGCGGCGGCTCCTCTCGAAGCATCAACGGAGCCGAGCGTGGCCGCCGCGCTGCGCCGCGAGCTCGACGACGCCGCTGCTGCCTACCACCACACCTGCGCCAACCTCACGCAGCTGTGCGACAAGTGAGTGCACCTGGAAAGCAGAGCCGTCTTTAATAATAATAATAATATAATAATAAATAGTATTTATTTTCTCATCACAAACATTACAATGACACAAGTTTTTAAGCACATTAATTACAATTCAAAAACAAAGTTGTTTGTGTGAGACTGATGCCTATTGCCTGTGATAGGTATTTGCATACCTGTAGTAGGTACAGGTCATCAGGCTCCCACCACCCCAGATATTGGCACAATTTATAATTAATTAGAGAACCGATATTATATTATATTATTGACTCAGACATGGTAGTGAATTAGTGATGTATGGCAAGGATTACAAGGGCAGCGTATTAACTATTAATTAGACTAATTAACCTAATTAAGAAAGGAAAAGGAACACTAGGATTTGTTATTGTAGTGTGTGTGTATGTGTGTGTGTGTGTGTGTGGGTGTGTATGTGTATGTGTATGTGTAACCTACTAGGGGCCCTGGGCATTTAAGGATCTTAAGGATTAAGAGGGGGGCCCTCATCATCTGGAAAAAGGACTTATTGGCAGATGGGGGCCCCCTCAGTCGCGGGGCCCTGGGCACGTGCCCAAAGTGCCCAGCGGGAAAGAGGCCTGCTGAAAAGTTAAAGTAGATGATAGGTGGATGCAGGCCGCTACCAACGGTGCGATGTGGAAGTCATTGGGGGGGGCTATGTTCAGCAGTGGACGTCCTGTGGCTGAAATAATGATGATGATGATGATGATAGGATGTAGCAGTGGACCGACGATCTACGAGCCACGATAGCCTAACGGTGAAGGGGTCGGAGTGGCCGACTCGAGATCCGAGGAACGCGGGTTCGAATCCCACCGCGCCGCTCGACTATTGTGGTGAGCCCACTCGTAACACAAGCCTATTTAGCTTACCACGAGGGGCTAATGGGACTATTAGTAATACGGGCAGTACAAATTCCTAACAATATTTTTTTTTTAAACAAAACAAAATCAAGATCTGGTGGAGATAGCGCAAGCACCTGGATGTGGACAGCGCATAACCAGCAGTTATGGAACGCAATAGAGATCTATCTCTTACACCATAGTAGCACATTTTCAGTGGTCGTGGCATACCGGAAACAATTTGGTTGCTCAAATAAGCTGATAATGAGTTTTCTCTACATAACTTTATAACAATCGCACTGATTGATGCCGCCGCCATGGTGTTCTCAGTCCAGAAAGGCACTTACACTGGCTAAAATGCTGCCAGGCCTAGTGGATTAGCTACCGGAGCATGGAACAGCATAAAAATAGCAATAAAACTTTCACGCGCCCCGGCGCCTAGTAATTTGCTTACAGCAATTGCATTTTTCCTAAACATTTGTACCAGTCAGACCTCTAACCGTCTGTTCCTACCAGGTACCACAAAGCCGTAGACCTGTGGAAGCGGTACCGTGACGCGGCGGCGGCAGTCAGGGCCTTTGCTGAGTTCCAGGAAGGCCGCCTTCATGCCCTGCGGCCCGACGACGCTCCCGCTACTGCTGAGGTAAGTCAATGTACCTTATTGATTTATGCGGTTGTAGACCAAGAGCTACGCTAACATACCTGATGCAGTTTTCCATAAATTCAAACTATACACGCGTACGCGTACCGAAAAACGCGTGGGACGTCCACCCACAAGGTGGACCGACGACTTGATAAAGGTAGCAGGAAGGCGCTGGATGCAGGCCACTATCAACTGTGCGATGTGGAAGTCATTGGGGGAGGCCTATGTTCAGCAGTGGACGTCCTGTGGCTGAAATGATGTTGATGATGAACCTATACAAACAATTTCAATACTATTATGTCAGAGAGAGCAAAGCTAAATTAACTTAGCTCTTGGTCTGTAACCTGCATAAAACTGGAGCCAAAAAACCCGAAGGCGGTGGCATGCTTGCAGCGCAGGACCGTTTGCTGTGGAAATTCTAACCTTTATATCCAGCAGTAGAGTAGACATATTGATTGAAGAAGATTAAACGAAGGTACAGTCGCGGAATGAAAAGGTTCGTCAGTTTTCAAATTGATTCCTTCAACGAATCGCGAGCACATATTACCTTTTGAAACTATGTTACAGAATAATCTCGAGTTAGAGAAAATAATCTTTAACTGTTCGTCAGTAAAGTTCAAAATTATTCAGATCAAAGTCGATTTATCTTGTCAAGAAGATTATTACGAGGGCGGCACTGAAAATTTCGGGAATCAAGGAAGTGAAACAACATTACTATTTAAAAATGTATTTATTGCTTTTTAAAGTATTCTCCGCGAAATTTGACACATTTTCCCATACACGAAACCAATCATTGAAGCAACCATTCCATTCGGAAGTTTGGGTCTCCAAAATGGCCGTTTTGTAGGCGTCCACAGCTTCTTCAGGTGATGAAAATCTCTGACCACGCAATTTATTCTTTATTTTAGGGAAAGTATCGAAATCACTAGGGCTTAGGTCGGGGCTGTACGGCGGATGGTCTAATAATTCTATGTTTTCTTGCTCTAAAAACTCTTTTGTTCTGTACGCGGTGTGAGAACTCGCATTGTCGTGATGGAGGATGATGCGGCGATTGCAGTTCTCTTTACGGAGTTCAGAAACGACTTGTGGCAAACAAATGCTAGCATACCATTCTGCATTAACCGTTCTTTGTCCCCCAAGAGGAATAGTCGCAACATGGCCGGTTTTGGAGACAAACGTGGCCACCATTTTTTTTGCAACACTCCGTGAACGAACAATTTTTGTTGGCTTTAACTCATTTTCGAACACCCAAACTCGTGACTGGTTTTTTGTTTCGGGTTCGTACGCATATATCCAGGATTCGTCACCTGATACGATGTTGTATACAGCATTTCAGGATCCTGCATGTAATCTTCCGAGAGTTCTGACGCACCAAGTAACGCGAGCCGCTTTTTGCTCTTCACAGAGCGAATGCGGTATCCATCGGGAAAACATCTTTTTTACACCTAATTGTTCATGCAAGATTATTTGTATTTGACTCATGCCAATGTTTAAAGTTTCCTGAATTTTGCGGTATGTCACATGTCGATCTTCTTCAATCAGCTTACGCACAGCATCAACGTTATCTTGGGTGACTGCAGTTTTTGGACGACCTTGACGGGGACCATCACTGAGCTTGACACGTCCACGTTGAAATTCAGCAAACCAGCGATAAATTATGGTTTTGGATGGGGCTTCATTACCAAATGCAGAAATCATCCGGTCAACACATTGTTTTTGTGTTAAACCACTCTGAAAGTCATAATAAATCATCGCTCTTGAATTTTCTCGAGTCAATTCCATTTTCTCAACGACTAAACAAGTTTCACAAGACCTTGTGATAAGACCGAGAATCTTTTTTTAAATAAATAAATGGTATTCGATGCTTAAAACCAAGGAGTTTGCAATTAAAAATATTTTAATATGATAGGAACAGTGGAAATATTCTATTCCCGATACTTTTAGTGCAGCCCTCGTATGATTGATAAACTAAATAAAACCTTCTTGTTGGTTCAACCTGCCATTGTTATTTCTATATAAAAAAAACTACATTTTGTAACATTGCACTGATGGGATGGAAAAATAAACAAGCAAAACCTTATTCGTTAGCAAACGTCATATTTATTTAAATGTTAGCAGCTCTGTTTCTTGCACTGTTATGTTGGCAGATTTGACTCTTACAGTACCTAGTGCAAGCGAAAACCGACACTAAGGTGACGAACCTTTTCATTCTGCGACTGTACATTTACGAGTAGGTGTGACCTTTATTTAATTATGATTCTATAGAACAGCTTCGTTTAGGATTTTTGCTGGTCGGCCTATAATAGACTACGCTGAAAATTATAATAGAGTTAGTTTAATTTCACTTGTCACTTTGATACATTATAAAAAGTGTGTCAATATGTCAATCGATTGGCGGTATCAACTAGGCTACTTAATAGAATGAACTGCATTAAATAATAAAAGATTAGGTATAAAGAAAACGTTTTTCAGGGAATTTCCAAACGGGTAAGACTGAGTTATTCAAATAATTTATGCAAAGCGATTATTTTCCTTCAGCTTTGTCTGTCTGTACCTATTATCCTTCATTTGAAATGTAATGAGCTCTCTTGTCTACCGATAGTGGGTTTAATTTATAAGATAGGTATTGTGGCTATTTACATTATAGTGTTACTTTGCAAAATTGCAAATTGACTACAGTCCAAAAACAAAATTGCATCTTTGATTTTCACGCTGACATACACAGTGGGTACGTCTTACTTATCAACATTAGCATATTCTTGTTATATTGACCTAAGAAGTAAGTGCTAAGCTCTTGAAATGGTCAGTTTTCCGACTTCATTTACAAATATAACCACACCAGTAGCTTACTTTTGAATAGAGGAAATTATACCCACTTGAATGATTCCTCATAAAAATGAGGGCTCTGAAATTAGTGTCAACGATGAATTCTTTATTATTTACTACCTTTCCGCCAGCGGCTTCGCCCGCGTGGAATTTTGTCTGTCACAGATAAACTTTAACGCGCGCGTCCCTGTTTCAAAAACCGGGATAAAAACTATCCTATGTCCTTTCCCGGGACTCAAACTATCTCTTTGCCAAATTTCATCAAAATCGGTTCAGTGGTTTAGGCGTGAAAGCAAGACAGACAGACAGACAGACAGAGATACTTTCGCATTTATAATATTAGTAGAATATTGGAGATATTTTTGGATATGACTGTACAGTAAACCACGATAACTTAACGGGTCTTGCACCGAATTGTTTGCTTAACAGTTATTTTACAAGTGCAAAACAGTAAATTTTGGGCTACTGGCATTTTATGGCATTGTTCGTATTTTACAAACTGTAAATTATAGCTTAAATTAAAACTTGAACTCAATTATTTTAGGGTTAAATACTTAACGGTACAAAAATACCTACATTACTCGTAAACCAAATTAAATATGTTTGTCATGAAAGTAAAAAAAAGTTACCAAAAACGCAATATTAACAGTGATTATGATATTGCAAAGAATAACATCTAATTGGAACCTATTCCAAATAATGGCGTTAAATATCACATATAAAACGGTTAAGGAAACTCAAGGCGAACGATTTGCATCGAGTCGCTTACGTCATCGTCTTTTATACACGAAAACATTAAAATGTTTACCTTACCCGCACCTTACTAGGTTTTATAATAGTTTAGCGCCTAAACAGTTAATGCACGTCCGCACATTTTCCCTAAAGCTGAAGACACACTAGGGGACTGTTTGAAAACAAAGCTTGATCAATGGATGTAATGCCACTAGAAATATTTCAAAGAACAAACTTGTTTCTGTTACTTATGAACTCGTACTTTAGTCTGCTATGGGCGGTTTTTAAAGTTCTGAAATGTAGAAACAGAGTGACGTTTAATGAATGGCAGAATTTTTAAAAGAAGTTATAAAAATAGCATTATCGCATTTCGTCATGATCCTGTCATTTATATTCAGTAGCATAAATTAATAAAGGTGTATTAAAGAGTCAACTTTGGTCTGTGTTGAAATCCTTGGGGGCGGCCTTTGTCCAGCAGTGGACGTCTTTCAGCTGAAACGAACGAACGAACGAAAGATAATGATAATGACTAGGTATAAGTATAATCGCTAACAGTCTGCGTTAGTCAAACCATTCAGTGTGGACTGTGGACCCACCTTAAGTGCATCGACCGAGTAGCCGAGGTGTGTCACGCTGACTCATACGATCTTATTTGGCAGGTTAAAAATTACTTTGGCGACTGACGAGCATATAAAACATTATAATTGCAGTAAGTAGGTAATGACGCTATAAAAATAGTCCGCGCCAATAGTTTTGTGAAAGCATTATGTTAAAATTCGACTCAAAGAGAGATTAAACTCTCTTCACTTTGCAATCAAAAATAGATTAACGCCCGTATTCACAAACATTACTATGAGGTCTCACAGTGCGCGTGACACACGAACCAATCACAGAGCTCCATTCAACGCTGTGCGTTCGATTTACTGCTTCACTTAAGCAAGCATCGTTTGTATATACGGGCGTTACTCATACCACTAAATACATAGACAGCTCGGCATATCTTCGGCTTTATTTTTTACATAAATTGCTAGTTTGTAGTAGTCGTAGAGTAAGAGTAGGCGCACACCGTTGATTTTTAGTTGGCCGATAGTTGTGCCCGATTTTAATTTGTATGAAGAATCGGCCAAATCGAATCGGCGTAGTGTGTGTATGGGAATACATGCCCATACTGATTAACTGCCCTGCCCGACTAAACTATCGGCCGACGAAAAATCAACGGTGTGCGCCTACTCTAAAAGTGCAGCACTAACTAGGCAGGCAAAACAGCTGACAAGCATTTTCGTGCCTGAAAAGCATATTTGCATCTACTCACTCACTACATACACTGCCACGTTCGTAGCTTGATGGAAATTGCTTGCCTGTATACCTTTAGTAGACGCGGATAGTTGGTAAATATATTTCCAATCTTAGTTCTAAACGATCATAGTTTGCAGTGCATTCGTGCTTGACAAGTAGTTTCGAAAAACTAGGTTTAAGCAAATACTTAATTAAATGTCTTTCAAGAAACATCGCGAAAACAACCGAATTACTCGTAGTCCTACCTTTTGCTACGTCGAAATAGCGCAGAAAATCTAAAAACCTAAATTTACTACGTTAATGCTGTTGAAACATTGTTAAACAAATAAAATACAATTAAAATAAAAAATAAATTTATGTTTGGATTGTCGTCCGTGTTAGTTTAATTTTAATGAGACAGCTATAAATTAACTATAGCAATAATTGCAAATCGTAAACTACCAATTTAGATTGTCACATTTCTCACTATTTCAATAAAGCCAAAATTCATAAAAATGTTTATATCGCGCTGTTAATAACTTATATTAAAACGCCAAAATGTAAAAATAATATAAAAAACAATTCTTAAACACTGGTGAAATGTCAAAAGTCAAGCGTATTCTTCTTAGCGATATCATTTATTTATTATTTAACTAGTGTTATCTTCCAATTAATTCATTGACATAATCTCAATGACTTGGTTGAAATAGCAATTAACTTTACTAGTTCAACTGTGCGAATAAATTATTTTGAACTACCTTAGTTTAAATTTTTGCATGTCAAAAAAAGAGGACATGTTAATAAGTATAAGATTGAAGAATTGAATAAAGTGAATAATAAAAAGTCCAATAAAAAAGAGAACACCGCACGCGGTCATCACGCAATCACGTTGCCAGACAAATATTCATTATCTTCAGTTTCAGATCAAAGTTTACCACAATTATTGAGACCCTTAATATCTCTGTCAATATCGACAGGCACATATTTTTCTTTCTCTTTGAAATCCTTAGATTTCTTCTGTCTTATTTCGTTGCGGATCCTTTCCCTCGGGACTATTTTTGCCTATACGGCTTTATTAATAAAAGTTACACCCTAGTTGAACACTGGCTTAAATAATTGTCATCTACTATATAAATAAGTCTGGTTTTCCTTCCTGACGCTATAACTCCAGAACGCACGAACCGATTTCCACGGTTTTGCATTCGTTGGAAAGGTCTTGGGCTCCGTGAGGTTTGTAGGCTATATGATGTAGGGAACGCGGGCGAAGCCGCGGGCGGAAAGCTAGTTTAGTATGGAAATGTCATTTGAATCAAAGGTTCATCCTAGGTGTAACTTTTTATAAATAAGGGGGTTAGTGTTTATGTTTTATTGGCTGTGACTCATCCTGGTTACACCTAAGCTAATGTTGCATTAGTCCATACAAACAGATGATAAAGATTGTTCTTTCAACTACCTAGGCACTTTGAAGCAACGGTCAAGCGTATGTACTTGCCGAATTAAAACAGCTAACAGAGTGTAGGTACAATGACCGCGCGGTCACACGCTCTTAACAGTGTTTGCACAATGCCTCTGTTTGGATTTCATTTCTTTAATATCCTTTGGCATTCCGCACTGTGATTGTGGGATTTCCCATAAAAGTTATCCTGAAACTTTTTAATCGAGACGTATGGATAAAATAAGAAATAAGTTACCAAATGAAGCAATAAACGATTAAGATACATATTATTAGCGTTTTAGATTAAAAACTCAATATTTAAAGATAAAATATGCAAATTAAATCAATTTAGGCAAATTGAAACTGAACCTTAATAAAATGAAATTTCGCACTGTCATTGTAGATTCCATTCTTTATTCATCTACTCTTATGACCCTGACACCATTTTTATTCTAATTATAATTAATGTAAATACAGGATCACTTTATCGCGTGTAACCTATAGATTATGTGACTTTGTGTGACGAGTGGACTCAAACTCAACGTTGTAAAGTCCCACATAGTCATTAAGTTAATAGTTTTTTTCATGATTAATTATATCAATCGTCACAAACAAGCGTTCCGTCAAGCTAAAGGAATTCATTATTCAGTCTCCAATACCTCCCAATAGGCAAAAAACCGTCGTCACCTACAAAATGTTTGCAATGTCGAATACTTTCTGACGTAATGATCTGTAAATGGTTAGACAAGTATTGTTGTCTGCCCAATTTTGCGATTTAGTCTGGCAGTTTGTCTAAGTGCCAGTCTCCATCGCCCTGACGGCTGCAATCACCATTAAATTAATGTCTTTCCAGTCTTAAACTTCATGCTTTAGGTGGTTTCATAATTCTATTCAGACGCTTTTCATTTTCAGCGAAGATTCAGCTTCAAAATGCGACTAGGAAATTTCAGTTACCAAATAAGTGTATTTGTGTTTAAAACTTAATTTAAAGTCGCGATATCAACATTTGTTATTCCTAAAAACTTTAATCCTGAAAACAGAGGAAAACCATTAATGAAACCGAATATAATTATGACCATTCGCGCCACGTAATGAACTGATAAGGTTTTGATAAGCGCCGAGCCAGTTGTTCCGCGGTCGTCCCGCCGCGAGGACGTCTGCCGCGAGCAAACGCGACACCAAACGAACAAACACGAAAACTACTCGAATAATAACTGAAATATACAAAACGAAAAACATTCTCGAAAGTTTCTCGCGCCAAAAAAATTTTCTCGAAGGAAACTCGCGCGGGAAATCGACCGGGCGCGCCACGCGTGTGACATCAACAAAAAACTATGCCCAAGTTTAACTCGTATGCATAATTTCACTTGATCATTAAAGCGATAAAGCGATTGCATACAATGCCGTGACCTTGGGGCGTGACCATGACGAAAAGCGATGCTCCATACTGAAACGGAATCCCAAATTGAATTGAAAGCTCAAACGGGCAGTTCCAAACTTTATTGTTGCACGGTCAAACGTATCTACCTACGTTGTTTTATTTAATTATTGGTTTATCAGTCAGATAAACAATGAATTATTTTAATGAGCTCTTTAATTAACTTTGCAATCATTAGTTATTTATAAATGCGGTTAAAGTGATGACAGTGGTGTATTGAATTGTGCGCATGAGGTTCATGTTAAAAATGAATAATCGTTTTGTTTTTGTGATAAAGAATATGTGTCAGTGTTGTGTGTGATTTATCTGTTATCACAATGTCACTACAGGAGGTGAGTGATAATGAAATCCGGATTGTAGAACAATAAGCGGGTACTGGAGATGTTCCCACAAATGTTTAAGCTAACCTACCCGAAATATCATTGTCAAATAATAATATTTACTTTGTCATTGCCTTGACTTTTGTTTGTACTTTAAACTGTTTTTGTGAGTACCAATCTACTACTTACTTCTTATAACAATAAAATCCTATAAATTAATATTCAAACAAGACTCCAAAACAAGTTTTTGTATGAAATTATTTATTTTACTAGCTTTTGCCCGCGGCTTCACCCGCGTGAAATTTAGTGTCACAGCATCAGCCTATATGTTAATCTGGGTTACAAACAATAATACTGTAAAGTTTCAACAAAATCCGTTCAGCAGTTTTTGCGTGAAAGAGTAACAAACATCCAGACATCCAAACTTTCGCATTTATAATATTAGTAGGATGTTCTTATAACATAAGTATATTTTGAAATCAATAAAGTACTTTGTGTTATTTATGATTAATCATACATAAATATGTAAGATGAACAAAAAGCTGAAATACGGTTCAGAACAAAAGAGGTTAATTTGAGGTAATCCGCGCGTTTGTCAGGCGGCAATATCTCAGTATTTGTCGAGACGATGTTTATTGCCTTTAGCCGGCTTCATAAATGATGACTACTTTTAGCATCTAGATATTTTACCCTGAACAATGTTTAAGAGCTCAAATGTACAGGAAAATTAAGTTAGGTAAAATTGTGCCGTCTCATTTTTGGTAGGTATTTCTTTTCATTTATGTTTCTGTTTAGGGTTTACAATCGCATTCTACATTATTATGACCCTAGAAAATAAATTTAGACCGGTAATTACGATATCTTTTAAAAGCCTAAGATCTAGATACTTACGAATCTATGAACCCTCTTATGTCAAATGCATACATATAGCAAAATACATATACCTAACATTATTAATCGCTTAAAACTTTAATTGCTGCAAAATCACAACAAACACCGGAGTGAAAATAATACACAAGACAGAACGTATTAACGGCAAGTTATTAATTGCAGGCGAATAATGAAGATAATCAGCGCCGTTTCGGCAATTATCACTGAACGGCAACTTGCAAATTAACTCCTCAAGGGCACACTTTCCTACTTCTGTCGGAGAGAAAAGCAAAAGCGCAGAAACTTGCATTGTACACTAATTACCGACAAAAAATAATTATGAACTGATCAGTGAGCAGTTTTTCTCACGATTTTCTTGTCATTAGGCGGCTAAATAATTGTTGCTGTTATTCAAAACTTTTAGATTCAAGTTTGTAAAAACTCGACTACTTATGCTAAAAGCCTGGATGCTGTCATCATCGCACTAGGTTTATATTTTGAAACGGTACGATAAGTACCACTTTCGCATAATAAGTAAATAAGACTATAGACACTTCCTGTTCGGCAGATTCAAGCCCGTTTTCACCATCAAATTCTAATTTTTAAGTGACTCTTATTATAACAAAATTCCTGATAAATGTTACCATAATTTCCCTTAACAAATAAGGATTGATAGTGTAAACGGGCATCAAACTTTTAAATCTTTAGTGAAATGTTTAGCCTATTCATTTTTATTATCTTGTGATAGGTTGATGAGGTTGAATTTACAACTCTATTCTACATAGAGATTGCCGAAACTTTAAAAGTAACTAACGTTACAAACAAAGCGATAAAGAAACGTGAAAATGAATTTAACACTCGCTTTTGTTCTCCCAAACAAACGCAGGTAATTATTAACTTTTCAAGGACACACTTTCCAACTTTTCCCGTCGGCAGAGTTAGCGAGCGCGTAGACACGGCAACATAAAATATGTGAAAACTTTTGTTTCATTTACCATAGACTTTTTTGTTAAATAATCGCATTTTCTTACCGTTGAAACGAAAAATAACACACAAATTAAACAGACTTAATTTATTTGTTACACAGATAGCAAACAGGATGTGCATTTCAACCCGTCAATTGCTCGTAGTATCGGAGGATAGGTATAACATCAATGTATTTCATCACGATTTGAAATAACATTAATTAAGTATAAAACATTATCATACTATTTTATTCTATTCTACATGTTAAAGGGCATCTAGAAAACAGATAGTATACTGTCAATTGCTGTCATTAATGAACTATTTCTTGCAGGAATATATTTAATGGTTTGTTCATTCTCTGGCTCTCGGCACTTGCTGTAATGTTTGTCTAGAAGGACTGGTAGGGCCCAAAGGATTAGGAGACATGTACAGAGCTCCTTTTCATCATCATTTCAGCCATAGGACGTCCACTGCTGAACATAGGCCTCCTCCAATACTTTCCATGTTGATCGATTGGTAGCAGCCTGCGTCCAGCGCTTCCCTGCTACCTTTAGATATTCATTACATAAAAATAATCTAGATGACAATAATGCAGTTCTTCCTACTTTTTTATATTTTTAAACCGGCAGACAGTGGTGACTGAGTTTGTTGCGGCGCTTCCTCTCAGCACTTGCCAAATGTTTGTGTCGAAGCGCTGGTAGGGCAAAAAAGAATGAGACATGTATAGGCTCCTTAAGAGCATTTGACGATTTGTAAGTACTAATTTAATTAGTCTAAACAAATAAAGATAATTTTGATTTTTTGATTTATGCTTCGACTCTAAATAACTTAGAACTAGCCATGCCCCGTCTAGTAGAATCATAGCGCCGCGTGAAATAGTAGAAACGTCTTAATTGCGGCGAACGAGCCCGCCACTAAACATTGGCCCAACCTTCGCGCCGCAATCGATACGATATGAAAATGCGTTCTGACGCGGAGGAAACTTTTAAAACTTTACTCATTTCAATGTGAAATGAAGCTATAGCTGTAGAAATTCTTGAAATAGGTTGGATTACCAATCAGTTAAATGATACGCTAAAAATATGTAATTGTAGAAATTGAAATTACTTATTGGATAAATATGTGCTGAGTTTTTCAGCATACGAAGAAAAAACGCCTTATTTATTTATATTTACAAATTCCTAGGAAGTTTAATTTCTATAAATTATTAAACTTATACGAGAGACAACAGAATAGAAAGTTATTAACATAGGTGCGTTTTTACTAATAGGTAATCAAGTGTGCAAATTAAATTAATTAATTTAATTCTAGTAGTTACCTACCACTGAGTATACCTACCGCACTATTATATCATTATGTTCACTATTATTTAACAAGCATTACATAATTTTAAGATTCTCCGCTCATCTGATTACTTCTTAATTATGTTTATTTAAAAACTTTATCACAATTAAATTCCCAAAATGTACTTTATATTAGGTATACTAAAGATTATTTATAGTAACGGTTATAGTGAGTCACAACTATACTGAGTCAGAAACATCCTCATGGCTGCACCGAAAAAGATCGGTCTGACTGACTGTGACTGATTAACACTTATTAATAGTTTTTGTGCGCATTATTTTAGGGTGTCGATTCATTAGCGAATTATAACTGCATATTTATAGCTTATGGCTCCATTAGTCATGTGAAGTGAATTATATGTCTGAAAACAGGATTAGAACAACACTAATAATGGAAGATTTAAAACACTGAAAAATAAGTAGATATCGTTCGTTTCGTTTCAGCTAAATGACACTGCTGGACAAAGGCCTCTCCAAAAATTTCCACAAAATAGATTATATTCTACCTGCAATGTCAAAATGACACTACATACCTACATGTCCAAAGTTCGTTGGGTAGGATGACTTTATGACTACAAAATTCCATAAATGCCAATACAAATTCCGTGCGCGTATGCAGGGCTGGTTAGAATTAACGTTTCAAAAATATCCTTGTCTTGAATGAGGATGTTCCTCAATAGACATTCTGTCGACATAATTTTCCAATATGAAAATAAACTTATTGGATGATGTTAATTAGCGTTGAGGTTAAACTAATGGTAAACAGTAAGTAAACAGTAATGATTATGAAATAATTAGTCGCTGAATTTCAATTCAAAGGATGATCTTTGCAATCCTCGCTCATGTGACCTCAATAGGTAATACCGTCTGTATACTGTAGCGAGTATATTTCCATTATAAACAGTTAATGGTCAAAGTTTACCGGCGCTAATGCACCCAATAAAACGCAAAGTAAACACCTTTTTTACATCACGCGGTTGCGCAAGACATAACCTAGATTTTATCATAGGCCAACGTTTGTGTTTACGACATTAAGTCCCTTGCATCTCCTGAAACTGCGTGTTGCTTAATATCGCTGGCAACACTGCGTATTTGTTTTGGCATTTACTGCACGTTTGAATAAATGTTACGATAGTTTATGGCGTGGTTAATAAACTTTATGCTAATTTAATAAAATAAAGTCCGTGAATTTATGTATTCTTGCAATATTTCTGCTTCATCCACATTTATAAAGAAAGAAGACAAATAAGCTATAACCGTTTTATGTTTTATTTTTCATAGTTTTACCTAAGGTTTCGTCAGTTAAATTTAAAATTTACGACATCATTTTTGACTAGCTTGCCTTGCATTGAAACTTAATAAAACCTGCTATGTCATACTAAAGATAGCAATTACAGTCACCGTTCCGCTGAACCGAATGTAATCTGCAAACACATGCACAACAAAAATAGCACCGAACCCTGTCTGACTTACATCACTAGGTATGACCCGATCCATTAAGGAACTACCTGTATCTAATCGCGAAAGCTTAATGGACGCATCTGTTTTCTTGTTATTTCGAGCTCCTGTAAGCGAATTAAAGCCGGCATTAAATGCATCCGCTAAAGTATGTCTTGTACAAATATTTGGCCGAACAATATTTATAGCTTCTAGCACGAGATGTAAGCAATCAACGTCACAGCGAATGACCTCACGCTTCGTCTTATGTTTTCAAAGTATATCTATAGTTTTCCGATACTGGGTTTTGTAACCAGCTCGTTCCCTTCTACATTTTATGCACTGATTGCTCGTACTTGCGGAAGGCTACGTTTCTTTTTTAATTTATTTATTAATTTATTCTTGTGACTCGGCTAATTTTTGTTTGTTTCGTTCCGTGAGTTTGGATTCGTCGTTATTATCATTTGTTTTAGCAACTTTTATATAACTTCACCGTTTGTTAGTGTTTGGATAAATCTTGCAACTTGCAAGGCAATGCTGAAATTTTGAATTTACACCTAATAACGATTTCAACAAATAAACGTTCCTTTACCAAACACGAAAACTAATTTTATCGAATGCAAAACCATGAAGTATTTCATGTCACTCACGTAGTCCACCAAAAATATCGTGAAAGTGAGAAAGTTGACCTGACTGCAGGAACATTATATTTATGACGTCACATAACAATATCGATTATGACACCTCTTTCACACGGAGGGAAATCGTTCTTCAGTATAATGTTTGAAGATTATAAACCCTCCGATAAGGGCAAAGAAAATTGATTTTCTATCAAACGCTCAAAAGTAGGTTGAAACTGAAACACTGATTAATGAATAACTAATTAAAGGCTACAATGATCTTCTAGCTACAAATAACTTCACCTAACTACATTTACAGGCAGCAAATATTTTGACAGTTTCAAAATTTAACGACGAGAAAAATGAGAAAATTAGTATTCACCAGAACTGCTTTAAACATTATGTGACGCTATGCCATCAATTCCATTGCCAATACCCATGTGAGCAGGAAGTAATAACTACAAACGTTCGGTTTTACCCTGAAAATGTAATGCCTATACTAATTTATCGGTTTAAAATAAATTCCGTCTTCAGACCGTGGCTCATGGCTGGTCGGAAGCGGCAAGAATGTATCCGACATTTGCGGCGCGTGCGCATGTGGTCTTATGACGCATCTCTCTTTTTGACATTGAACTAACCACTGAAGTAGATACAGACATCAAATTATAGTATCTTTTGTTGCAATATCACCCTTAGTACAACTACATAAATACCACGTTCATTACCTTGATTTTCTGTTGTCTGTACATAACTTTATAACAATTTTATTGATCACTCTGTACAAATAAAAGTAAATTATAATTAATAAGTTGTTTTTTTTTCTACTTTGTTTATTAACGATTTATTAATTAATAACAGAAAAATTCAAAACATTTTGTTTATTTACATAATATTTGTATTAATATAAAGTTAATTACTTTATTTTTGATATTCCGATGAGTAAAACACGTTTAAAATCTGAACTAATTTGACCAGTTTCAAATACGTAAAACACTTGCCGAAGGACGCGTGATAAATTATTGTAATACTCGAAGTACTTTCTCTGTTTAAAATCAAATTGTCACGGATATAATTAAAGACCTCTTATAAAAAATAATATTTTAAGCCATTAAGGTATTTTGCCTTTTAATATACGATTAGCTAATTATGATTTGAACCTTGCTAACGTTTAAATCATAATTAAAAAGTAAATAGTAACAAATGAGTTTATTGATGAAAAGTGTTCACTTAATAACAAATACCTATTTCTCGGCCACGGAATGTTTACGCTTGACAGAATAAATTAATAGCGACTATTATTTTATTTTAGTTTCTATTTAAGAATGCAATTTTCTCTTATACCTACATGAGCACCTGTTTATATTATGTAATATCTTACATGTCGTAAAATGAGACCGTATACTAAACAGTGCGCAACTAAACTCTCTATGGTTGAGTGATCTGTAAGCTAAACTATCATTCTGGAGGTTCTGGGTTGGATGCCTAGGTGGGTCACGTCAAACATATAAAAAACTTTGCTGTCGATTGTACTTAGACTTTATCAGGTGGTTGGTGGTAGGGCTTGTTCTAAGTCCGCCTGGCTAGCTACCATCATCTTACCTAAGTCTTTTAACATTGTTGTGTTCCGGCAGTTAGAGGTAAGATAGCCAGTTCCACAGCTCGCTTCCACCTTCGGCCTGATCGTCACCTACCTCCTTCTTCGTTGTGGATAAAAAAAATCATTCATCTATGAATTTTATCTTTTCTTACACTATTTTAGATAAACACTATAACGCACGGCGCCCTTGAACTAAAATCACACATAGATAAGTTCATTTGTAGACAACAAATTACAAGTCCAACCTGTTTATAAAATTCTCGTTTTATTTTAAATCTAGTAAACAACCAGAATATCAGAAAATACTTCGTTAGTTCGTTATTCATTAAACCAGTTAAAGGCCTTTAATTAGAGAAAAAAATGAAAATGCTATTTTGTCAAATCATTTACAAATAAAAATACATTACGTGATGTTATTTAACAATCATTACTAATCTTCCATTATCACTAAAGATACGAGTAATAAGATACCTTTACAATTTAAAGGTAAAGTTTACGTTTACAACAGTTTACAAAGATAAAAGTACGGAACAGACATCTTATCTGTTGTGATAAACTTAGATTTACCAACAGAACAATAGATACCATCAATTTTAATCACGAATAGCCGATTTCGCTAGTTTTACATGCATGCATACATATAGCCCAATAACATTACCTTTGGACAACCAACGACGTCACCTATAATACATTTAAGTAACTCAGGGACCTATAGCAACAGTATATCAAAACCATTATTAATAATACCACCCGATAAATCATTCTGACTGCTAAAAATTTTCCTCTTGTAAATTATTTTATCGCACCTGATTGATTAAAAATAATTCAGATTCAGAGGAAAAATTCTGGTTTTAACCTCAAGGACAGAATATTATTTGTACCGGGAAATTTTAATCAAACTTGAGGATTAATTAAACATTTTACTAAAGCCTTTCAGTACAAAGCATCAGCTTTATAAATTGAGGTTATCAACTTGACAGTTATATGAATTAGCATAAAATATAATAATTTTCATCCAAGTAGCAGCATCTTCCAATAAAGTATTAATTATTATGCGAATCAAAATAGCTAATTCACAACATCTTGTACAAATTGCATCTGTGATTAAATTAAACGATGACTGTTGTGTTGAAATTACAACCATTCTGTGCTACAACATCCAAGAAGACGCAATAAACTAGGTATATCATAGCAGACTATGAAAGGAAATCTGGTACACATTATACTTCAGGGATGACTAACGCAGGAGTTGCATCAAGACGGGTACTCACTAGCTAGCTGTAACTTTGAAATATCTGAAGTAACATACGAGTACACATTCTTCATCTGGGGGCACGGCAGTGCCCCCGCCAAGTCGAGCGCGAAGCAAACACTGCCGTACCATCCTTTACTGGAACCATTTCGCCGCATTTTCAGGCCTCTATTTGAGAACCTTTAGATAAGACCAGAACGCAGAAATTTTCGTCATCTAGTAAGCTATAATCACACACTTAAAATCCAAAATTTCAAGTCTGTAGGTCAATTAGTTCCGAAGTTAAGCGAAAGCAAAGTTTCGCATTTATGACACTCACTCACTCACTGATGATCATCAAAATAGAACTAGTACTTCCCATTAACTCAGAGAGCTGAAATTTGGTACAGAGTTAGGGTTTAATGGCCACATAAAGGGAAAACTATAAAAACTAGGAAAATCGAAGATCTGGAGTAACACCACATTCATAATAATCAATACTACTAGCGCCACACCGGCGCCGTGGTGTTCGCCTGTACCGCTCACCGCTAGATGGCGCTAGCACTTTGAGCGTCGATTTTCTGCACCGCGGTGTCCAGATTTTTTTTCCCCTCTAGTTATTATTAAATCAATTCTGATTCGTTGTCCTTTTTAAAGATGTGTTTAATATCGTAAAAAAAATGACGATAATATTAAAGGACGACGACGTTAAATAATTATGCCACATTCTACAAAAAGAAGTGAAATCCCACCAAAAACATTCTGTAAAAAACTAGCCAAGTCTCGATGGAGCTGCTTGTTTATCTCTAAAAAGTAATGAAATCTAGACAAAGTCGTGCCAAGTCTATGGTTCTTTACTGCGATTTCTTTTTTATTATAGTTAATGTTGTGTGACTTGGCCGTTGAACAATCTTTATTAAGATAATCAATAATTATGCATAAGTATTATTGAAATACGCAGCTTTATTAAGCCTACAATTCACTGGTTATTAAATCAACGTTTTCCAAGTGGCAATTTTCCATCGTCAATGGGTAGTGGTTCTGGCAACAGATTGGTGCAATGGTGTCATGGAGCACCTGGTTTTGTACCCTTCAACGGCCAAGTCACACAACATTAACTATAATAAAAAAGAAATCGCAGTAAAGAACCATAGACTTGGCACGACTTTGTCTAGATTTCATTACTTTTTAGAGATAAACAAGCAGCTCCATCGAGACTTGGCTAGTTTTTTACAGAATGTTTTTGGTGGGATTCATATAGACAGCTTGCAAGTCGCAATCAATTAGTATTGCCGCACGTTGCTGTTGCCAAAAACCATGAATTGTGGTGTGAAAACGCAACGCGTTTAAGCCTCCTAATTTACTGGGTTCAGTTTTGTGGTTACGGCTACTGCTGGCAGCCACTGCCAAGCCAAATTGTGCTTGATTGTGTTGATAGTGGATATGCCAGCACCTCAGAAAAATGTAAAATTAAATAAATGTTTCTAAATCACACTAGAATTTTACAGCTTGCTAGTGAGCAAACAGCTTTACGCGATTCACCATGCCGATAGCCACAGAACAGGGCTTTTAGCTGTATTAGTATTAGCTGGGTTGGGCAGCCAACCCATGCTCTAAGTAATTACATTATCCGCAGCACGAAACGTGAGCGTGTCGATTTGTGGACTAACTTTATATAAAACACCATGGAATATAAAAAGATCGATGCATAAGCTTCTTTTATTACTTCAATAGTTACAGTCAAGTCAAGCATTATAATTATTATTATTTTTTGTTACTTTCTCACTCACACGATCACTACAGCATGTCGGTAGTGAGCTGTGTAATTAGTGATTTCTTTAATATTACATCGTATTCGTCTGTCATTCAATTTAACAATATCAGAGAAAGATTTGCAGTCTCTTTTTTATAATTCGTTTAAGATTTTCTCCAGTTTTATAATTTTTAACAATTATACTTTACTTTGTAACGTTTTTGCATTCATACTTTTGGTGTGAACTATCATTGTTGCTGGGACGATATCAATGTTTATTGAGACCTCTTGGATCTTCAATTAATGTATAGTGTTGGTAGCTAATTTAGCCTAAAGCAAAACGACGTTATCTATATATATAAAAGAAAGTCGTGTTAGTTACTTCGCTTATAACTCAAGAACGGCTGAACCGATTTAGCTGAAAATTGTCAGGGAGGTAGTTTAGAGCCAGGAGAAGGACATAGGTTACTTTTTATCCCGTTCGAAATAAAAAAAGTCTGCTTATTTATTGCCATTAAGGCGGAACAAAGTTCGCCGGGTCAGCTAGTTTTTTATATTAAACCATTCAATGAAGTAGGTACAGCAAATAATTTTGATATCACGATTGAATTTGATTGATTGAAGCAATTACTTAGCAAATCTATTGAAGTTACGGCCTTACTAAAAATAAACACCTTATTATTTACGCGCCATTTAGATATTTAGGTACATTTCCTTTAAAGAAAGGTTGGTCAGGTAGGTAGTTGTAGTTTTTTAATTTTCCAGAAAACAGACAACAATACAAACATCGTGTGTAGTGTAACTATTGTCGTTTCTCGCGGCGCATTACACGCTCTATTTGAGCCGCGAGGCAGATCTCTAAATGATTGAAATACAGTATGCCAATTTGCGCTGGCCCAATTTTGAGACAATTTGAGCGAATTGAGTAAGAGATCATCCGGCGCGAATTCGATCGAGTGACGGTAATTGGGTTCAACGTCACTGAAATTGAAGAAAAAATATTGACAACCTAAAATCTGTGCTATGTTATGGCTGTTAAACAGTGCCTACTACTACGAGTACTCCGTTATTGATAGTTGTGAAGATTATGTGCGTCTTACTGACTAAAACGAAAGTGAATTTATAATTTTACAACTAAGCTAGAATTAAAGATTTTTACGACTAAGCTAGAATTAAAGATTTTTGGGCCTAAATCTTAAAGGATTATGCTGGCAATCAGGAAAAGGAGATTGACTATAATTCAAATGTGCATGCATGCACAGTGTTGGTATTTTTAACGATCTCGTAATGAAATTGGTACCAATGCTCGCAGCGTATGGCGTATGTCACGCAAATGAAACGCACTGGGCGAATCAGTTATGGAAGCAGGTAACACCGCCATTTAGAAGATATGGATAGCTTCCATATACCGGCTGACTAAAATGGTACTCAATTTGTTGACGCGTTAACTCCCAACGGACTACTAACTAGGCAATTAAAATTAAACTATGAATTGATTTGTATGCCAAATGTCACCCGAATACAAATTACGTAACCGACATCCGTATCTTCATAAGCTAATCAATTTTCTATTTATTTTACTCCTCAAGGAAGATACAAGGTCAGGCAGACAATTTACTGGTATTTATGTCTATTTTATTTAAAACCCGTTTTAGTCACCGGTACAATACGGTAGCCAAAAATTTTGAATAGAACATAAAGTAAAGTGTATGCTGTATAGGTACCGAAGATTATATTCGTACTGGTATAAGGTTATCAGCTTCTACAGGCATATTTAAGACTGTATCTATACAGGCCTTTTTCGGGACAGTTATGTATTTAATAGCTTGAAATGCACCGCCAACTGATCCTTTAACTCGTTTCAGTCTATTGTCGTACACTGCTGGATAATTACCTTCCCCATGCATATCATGCATTTCATTCATCATATGCATTTAGGACGCTATTTGGATCAAATATGTAATTGCTCAATAATGAATAATAAATAAATAAAATAAATAAATAAAATCCACAACGACCAGCCTTATAATATCAGATATTATTTTGTTATTTGACAATGTCCTAATTCAGTCCTTCTTTCACAGGCATGCATGGAACAAGAGTCCCGAGTGGCGGAGCTTCGGTCCCTAGCGGCAAGAGTGGCGGCGGAGACAGGCTCCCGCGCCCTGCAGGCCGACGCAGACGCCCTAGCGCGCCGGCTGCAGCTCGTGGCTGGCGCTGTGCAAGCCCTGGCTGACCTGGGCGAAGCCCGACAGCTGGCCAGGGCCAAGGCGCAACATGCCAAGGACAAGTTCTGCGATATGAGACAGGTGAGCCTTGGGAACTATGTCAATCATAAGGTCATAGCCATGTACACATGGAGGCACATGATTTTGGGATTAAAGAAGCATAGAATCAATGTTCTTAGCGTATGACCCTTTCATAAAACAATTGCCAAGGATTTTTCGAGCTCTTTTGTAATCAAACACAAAGTAAACACACGGGCGAGTGTTCGTTAATGAATTAATCGATTATAACGGATGCCAATGCCTTTCCCACTTGCATTATCAATGAGGCAATAACGGTCACCCTTGATATCGATCGCGCAACGTTATATCCCGAAGGATTCCATTTACTATGACTTTAATTACGAATGTTTTATGAATCATGACGTGCACGCATTTCTGCCACGCCGGAATGTTAATTAATTACAACACTCACGGTACATATATTATATTTAATTCGCAAGGGGAATGAACTTTGCGACAACCCGTCGCCCTCTTTATCTGTTACTGACTGTGGCAGTTTGATAATGTAAACTGTACTTTCCAGGATCTGGCCCCGCTACACGAAGACGGCGAAATTGTAGAAGACAAACTTATCGCTCTGCGAGAAAACCTGATAGCGCTCGGCAAAAGCGAAGCGGATATAGCTCCAGCCAAAGCGGAACTGCCCGACATTGATCGCGACGTATCTGACGAGCACTCTATAGTTAGAATACTAGAGTTATGGCAGGCGATGTTCAGAGACACGTTCCTGCATTACCACAGACTATCCACCGCCCTCGTCAGATCTGGAGATGCTGCGACTGCTTTGCGGTTATGGCACGAATACCTTCTGGATCTCCAATCGTTCCTCTCTGGATCAGTACCAGCCGACTACGAAAACTTAACGGAACACAGACGTTTATGTAGGGTTCATCGAAACCTGCTGACGTCACAACGGTCGGTGCTTATGAACGAGAACAAAGAAATGAAAAACAGAGACTTGGCTGATAAATTCGATACATTAACGAATCTACATAACGAGACTTTAGCGAGAATCGTTGAAAGACACGATGAGGTTTGCACTCGAATCGCCGCCTGGGATGATTATCGAGATATCAACACCGAACTTCTTCGATGGCTCAAAGAAATGGAGAGGGAGAAAGAGAAATTACAACTTAGATATGTACACATTAAGAGGATAAATAAGATATTAACCAAAATACAGAATCTCTCTGATAAAGTACCTGAAGGAAGAAAGCAGGCGGAAAAATTGTTATCAAATCTCAAAAAAGTGCTCGAATTTACAGAGGAAGCATACGGAGCGTCAGTTAGGATTGAGTATGCGGGCGCTGTAAAGAGAGTTGATAACTTACAAGCTAGTCTTGACACATGGAGAGATTTCTTGTCCCGAATACTTGCCCTCGTGGGAGAGTATGAATCTTTGACCAACGAGCTACACAAAACTTACTCAAGGACTCAGGATGAAGTAAACACTTATTCTGATGAAGAACGGCTTTCAAGGCCTCAACTCAAAAAAGCCATCGAGAAGTACTCGGATTTGAGGACAAAGATCGAGAAAACTGAAAGCCAAATTGAAGCTCTGAGCGTCGTACAAGAGCAACTTAAAGAATGCCTCAGTCCTCAAGACATCAGAGTAGTGAACCAGAAATTATGGCAATTAAGGCAGCAACGAGCAGATTTAGAACATCAGCTATCAATTATAATCCACCGACTACAAGAGCGATTAGAAATCTACACAATTTACGAATCACGACTAACTCGGTTCAGTGAATGGCTGACAACCCTGGAATCTCGTCTTGAAACTACTAGTCAAAGCAGTGAAATCAGCGCGCTTGATCCACATGACCTCATAAGAAGAATAAATTCGGATATTCAGGCTGAAACTGCAATGAAAGAACGTGAATTCGAATGGCTCTCTGAAACTGGCAATACACTCACAGAACTATCTAAAAAGGATGAAAAGTCCTACAGCAAGAACACCGCCAAACATCTGAAAGATGTACAGGAACGTTGGCATAAAGTACAAGAAACGGGCAGAAGTAGAATAGCTAAGATCACAGAATTGCTCGAAACAATATTGCAACTGGAGGAACGATTAACTGAAATAAGAACAAAACTTCATATCGTTGAGTCCAGATTGACTGCTACTATCATCTTAGAACATTTGACTACTAAAGCAGTTGATGAGAAGTTCAAAGACCGCGATGATATTCACAAGAGCATAGAAAATAAGAGCGGAGAAGTAGGAGAAACTCTGAACCTCTGCCAACTGGTGTTCAACGACCCGGACGTACTCAAAGGCAACTTCGATCTCCGAAACCTACATACCGGATTCGATATAGTCGAAAAGAAATGGAAGAACATCTGCGACATGTCTGAACAGCGCAAAGGCACTCTCAAGGAGATTCGCAAATCGGCTGAACTGGCCCACTCCCTACTGCCTAAAGTGGAGAAGAAGCTGGATTCAATCGAGAGGCGAGTCGAGAAGATAGAAACCCGCAAACAACGCGGCGAGCCTGAGGACGAGAGTGTGTCTAAAGCGGTTGTTAAAGATTTGGAAGCGCTTGAGAGTGACGTCAAGCGGCTGGAAGATTCTTACAGCCGAGTGGCGTCGGCTAGAGGCGTGGAGCTTCGTGGCGAGGGTGCTGACGATGCAGCGCGATTGCGTGCTGCGGTGCGGCGCTGGCAGCAGCTACGTGGCCGCGTGGATGCCGCTGGCGCTGACGTGCACAGGCAGTTCGTGGCCGCACACGGCAAGGCGGTTGTGGCGTTAGCTGAAGCTGACGTGCGACTGACTCGCGCTCTGCACCTCTCACCAATGCCATTGGACAAAGTCGCTACCCTCAAGGAATTAGAAGTAAGTTCAACCCTTTGTTTAAAATTTTCATGATCACTATCTCTCAAATTGTTATCAGCTACGGAATTTCTTAGGGACTCTTTTCGTTGAAGTGAGAAATATTTCGACGCAGTTTCGTACATGAACGATGGTTTCATTTACGAATTATGTTGTATTTCATCCTTCCGTTAGCATTTCACTCTTCTTCTGCATTACCGTATCTCATTACAACTTGTACACCTCCAGGGCGTGGAAGAGGAAGTCCGCGAGTGCGAAGACCTAGTATCAGCGGCCGACCGGCTGTCACTGGGGCTGTCGGCGGCCGGCGTGGCCGACATGGCGGCGGAGTACCGCGCGCTGCTGGCCGACGTTCGCACGCGGCTTGACGTCGCCCGAGCCGACGTCGTTGGAGACGTGGACACTGCTGTGCAGGTACTGGCAGATATTGAACTTGTTTTCAGATTTTTGGAGCTTCTATCAAGCCCTCTTACTTTGAATGATCTTAATGGTCGATGACTCTTTACAAACCAGTTAACATTTACAAAACTCCAATAGTACCTATTCAGGTCTAAATCTTATGGAAAACTTTTAGGAATATCTCCATTTTACCTCCACTTCTGCTCAGCGAAGCGTATTTCCCATTCCGTGTTCAATTTTCGACGAAAATCGGCACGGTTTTGTATTACTAAAGCCTGGTCCGTGAGCACGTAGAATTTTGTCCAATGACCCCAAGCTACCCATCCTTATCGCTCGCGCGTAATTATATTGCTGTCGCGACTGTGCGACGGGCGCCTGCAGTGAGTGTGCGAGCGCGACAGCAACATGATTACGCGCGAGCGATAAGGATGAGTAGCTTGGGGTCATTGGACTAAATTCTACGTGCTCGCAGACAAGACTATAGCCGATATTGATCGTGTTTCAAAATTTTGCAGCTTCTATCAAGCCATCTTACTTTGAATAATCTTAATGGTCGATGATTCTTTACAAACCGGTTAACATTTACAAAACTCCCATAGTATCCAGGTCAATTTTTTTTTATGCTATACAAGGCAGGTATTTGACCGCAATCACACCTGGTGTTAAGTGAGATGCAGTCTAGGATGGTACATATCTGCCCTGTAAGTGCCTATTCACTCTCGCCTTGAAAACGCCCGGATTATTAGTGTTCAGGAAATACAGCAGCAGGCAGCGAATTCCAGTCCCTAGCTGTTCGCATTATAAACGAATCCTTCGCTTCTGGTGAATTAAAGAGAATCTTGCTTCTGCAGTAGTGATTGAATGTCCTGATTATGATCTCAATTTTTAGGTTGATACCTTGAAATGGGAGACAGATGCAGCCCTCCAAGTAGACACCCTAACGTCAAAGGAGACCTACAGAGCTGAACTCATAGTCGCAGTGAGAGAGACTTCGGAATCTCTCGAAGCGCTCCGAACGGCTCTCATCCAGCAGCCAAACGAAAACGCCAGCAGTGAGGACTTGGCAACGGCCGCCAAGGACATCGCCAAGGCTGGCGCCAAGCCGAGCCAAACGTTGGAGCTGGCGAAGCATCTGTCGGAACTACTCCTAACAGAGTGCGACGCGACCGAAGACGAAGCTATGCTAAAAGAAGTCGAGTCGCTCTCTTTGAGATACGAGGACCTCTTGGCCCAGGCCAAGAAACGGGAACTACAGATCAACAACTTGAGGTACGTTGTGTTTCTTAGCAAATATCTATACTAAATCAATGGTCAAAGCTGACATAAATGTTGAGTTTGCAGTTTGCTTGTTATCTTTGATCATTGGTGCAAATCAATATTGATGTTTAATGGTAGCACTAGCACTGATTTGCATTTTGGTGGTGGGGCTTGACAAAGCTGTTATTGAACAGTGCATAGATGTATCGGTGACGTCACTTCAGCACGTTCTAATACTGAAGGTGACTTTCTTCTTTCAATACACCTTTGAATGTAAAGTTTGCAATTTATTTATAACATGTAAATATTTTCAATTTATGTCTTGTTTATTGACTATTTATTTTATTCTTCTACCGAGTATCGTGTGAGAAGTAAAAGAGGGTAAAGAAAAATTTCTCAAAAATGGAAATTATTGTTGTAAACGCAGTTGTTTTCGTTTTCCTGGATTTGCAAACGACCAGTCTGCGTGTGTAACAGCTTCCTAACAGGCATGCTCTAAAGTCTGCGTTTTCTGGTCCCTTAGGTTGCCGCACTCGGCATCGTACGCGCTCACGTGCGAACAGTGAGTACTGCTTACCTAATATTTTGTAACGCTAAGTTTTTTGCTATCTGGTTAGTTCATCAGTATTACATAATAGTCCCCAAATTATCTAGATATTATATTTATTATTTGTATTTCCAATTTATTTATGTAAAATTTAAATGTTGCACGGATTTTTAACATAATCAAGAACAAATTAATACATTATGTAACAATAACCAGATGAATCTAAATACTTAACTTTTTATGATTCAAAATAAATAATATTATTTTTTGTTTAGGTATATTAAGATTTGCATTTTTACTATCTACTATTATTACTATATTTCCCTGACTATATTTCTTGAGAATGAGAATGTAATTGATAGCATTAAACTTAGCATGCATGAGTTTGTTGTCGTAGTTAACGCACATGTAGAATTTAGAGCACAATATTATTTTAAATCACTCACAGTATTAATATTATTGCACAGCACCAATATTTTATCATAATTATTATTGCTTCATATCGATGCAGTAATTAGTTTGATAAACGAGACGAGGCTTGGCTACATTTTAGCTTTGTAAGTAAACATAAAATTTCATTTAAGATACTATTAAAGTACCATCAATTCTTGAAAGGTTTGCGATTCAGCCAAGTCCCAGTCTTTATGACGTCACCCTAACATGTCATTTTGTCCGCTCCACAGCGAGTCTGGGCGACTGACGTGCCCGCTGTGCTCCGAACGCAACTGGAAGCAACTAGACAACGACTTGTGGCGACTGGAGCAGTGGCTGCAGTTCGCTGAGGCCACCGAAGCCGCCAGAACTGATCCGCCCGAGCAGTACGACTCTTTGGAAGACGCTATACAGGTTGGTGACGACTTCAGTAACTTGGTGATAGCTTCCATCGTCTGTAACTGTAGAAGAAGCAAAATGGCCTTTTGAATCGTCTACGTCAACCTCGAGAAGTCCATCAATGGATTGACTCACCCATAAAACACAGTGATCAAATCTCACAGAACTGACAAAAGTTTAAGAAAGGTAACCCTCGAGAGGATATCATGAATTGGTAATAGCAGCGTGGGTAAGCTTCAAAACCAGTGGAAGATGATCTTATGAAGGTTGTAAAAACTGCTGGATGTAATCGCCCGGACTTGTATTATTTTGATTCTGATTTCGTGCAAAAAGTTCTTGTAAGACATTTAGCACCAGAATCAATTTCCCCAAATCCACCTCAGATCGGACAGGTTTTTTAAACTAAGACGTGCGCTTCTAGATTTGTATAAAAACTAGTAGTTGACAATGGCGCCACTACGGAGATTCCTCACGCTTCTAACTTGAAGGCACCCTAAGTTCTTCCGCTGATCATTGACGAATATTGGCAACTACTGATCACTAACATAAACCAACTCATCCCGCAGGACCACCGCGAGTTCCTGCTGGACCTCGACTCGCACAAGTCCATCGTGGTGTCCCTCAACGTGGTGGGTTCCCACGTGGCCGCGCACGCGAGCGACGCGGGCGACGCCGAACGCGTGCGCGCGCGTCTTGCAGCCGCCAACCGCCGTTGGGATGCCGCGTGCACCCGCGCTGGGCTATGGCAGAGACGGTTACAACGCGCGCTCGTGCATAACCAGCAGTTCCATGATATCGGTGAGATGCTCATAGTCGTATTGATTTGCAAAATATGAATGGTTCCGACGCAAGCGATGCCGAACGCGAGCGCGCGCCTAGCCGCTGCCAACCGCCGCTGGGACGCGCCGGGCTATAGCAGCGACGACTACAACGCGCGTTGGTTCATAACCAGCAGTTCCACGATATCGGTGAGATGCTCATAGTCGTATTGATTTGCAAAATATAAATGGCTCGCACGTGGCTGCGCACGCGAACGACGCGGGCGACGCCGAGCGTGTGCGCGCGCGCCTGGCCGCTGCCAACCGCCGCTGGGACGCGCCGGGCTATGGCAGAGACGGTTACAACGCGCGCTCGTGCATAACCAGCAGTTCCACGATATCGGTGAGATTGCTCGTAGTCGTATTGATTTGCAAAATATAAATGGTTCCGACGCGGGCGACGCCGAACGCGTGCGAGCGCGTCTGGCCGCTGCCAACCGCCGCTGGGACGCCGCGTGCACCCGCGCCGGGTTATGGCAGCGAAGACTACAACGCGCGCTGGTACATAACCAGCAGTTCCACGATATCGGTGAGTTGCAAGTCAGATAATAGTGCCACCACCGTTGGCCCAAAGCAGTGATAATTTTTCTCAACACCTGCTGTCATGTTGCTTCGAAGTGATGTTAGGGCAAACCATATTGAGACGAATCAAATCTTGTCTCTTAGCCAATAATTCCATGACATTGGCAGATTCCAACTTTCATGATTTTTAAATATCAATTAACAGTTTTTGAACACTTGATAATTTTAGGGAGCTTAGAGACGAGCGATAGTTCGTCAGAGTCATTTATCGGCGACTCTCTCTGATTTTAACTAACGTCATCTCTAAGTCCAGCCTGTTGTCATTTATCCAACCCTATTCTTAACTTTTGACTCCTCTTCCAGTGGTGGAGCTAGTGGCACGCCTATCAGCGGCGGAACGCGGCGTGCGCGCACGCGAACCACTGCGCCTATCGCGACCGGTGGACGCACTACAACGCGACTTCCGGCGCTTCAGCGAGCTGCGCGACGAGCTGGCAGCCGCTGAACCACGAGTGCTGGCGCTGCATGAAGCGGCGCAGCTGCTGAAGGCTGGCGACGCTCCACCGCACTCGGAAGATATTTGCCGAAGGTAGGGTTCCTTGTCTTTTGATAGCTAGCGCTGCAACGCGGCTTCCGACGCTTCAGCGAGATGCACGACGAGCTGGCAGCCGCTGAACCACGAGTGCTGGCGTTACATTAAGCCGCTCAGCTGCTGAAGGCTGGCGACACTCCGCCGCACTCTGAAGACATTTGCCGAAGGTAGGTTTCCTTGTCTTTTGAAAGTCTAGCGCTGCAGCACGACTTCCGACGCTTCAGCGAGATGCACGACGAGCTGGCAGCCGCTGAACCACGAGTGCTAGCGTTACATGAAGCGGCGCAGCTGCTGAAGGCTGGCGACGCCCCGCCGCACTCAGAAGACATTTGCCGAAGGTAGGTTTCTGTTTGTCTTTTGATAGTCTAGCGCTGCAGCGTGACTTCCAGCGTTTCAGCGAGCTGAGCGACGAGCTGGCGGCCGCTGAACCGCGTGTGCTCGCGTTACATGAAGCCGCACAGCTGCTGAAGGCTGGCGACGTTCCACCGCACTCTGAAGACATTTGCTGAAGGTAAGTTTCTCCTGATGAGACCAGGCACTTTCGACTGCCTTCATCTCGGCTGGAGGACGCTACATGAAAAGCTGGCAGCCGCTGAACCACGCGTGCTCGCTTTGCACGTGGCAGCCCAGCTGCTGAAGGCTGGCGACGCCCCGCCGCACTCTGAAGACATTTGCCGAAGGTAGAAGTCTGCTTGTCTTTTACTTGTCCATTAGATTACTTCTTCCGGCGCTCCAGCGAAATGCGCGATGAACTGGCAGCAGCTGAACCACGAGTGCTGGTGATGCCCCGCCGCATTCTAAAGACATTTGCTGAAGCTAAGTTTCTCCTCATCAGACCAGCCTCATTCCATTGCCTCTATCCCTGCCAGTGGACGCGCTAGTGTGACTTCCAGCGCTGCTACTGCTGAAGGCTTGCGATGCGCCACCGCACTCTAAATACATTTGCCGAAGGTAGGTTTCTCCTCATCAGACCAGGCCCATTCGACTGCCTCTATCTTTGCCGGTGGATGCGCTGCTGCGCGACTTCTGAGAGATCATTTGGAAGAATTTCCACTTTGTTTCTGACGACGTAGTGGCAGAAACAAGTGACCACGAAATCCACTGTAGGAACTTGCAAGTCCATCTCATTTTCTTCAGCAGCATTCAATTTATCCTTCCATTGTGGATCTTCAAAGTTTTCTTTGTTTTTAATAGTGCTTTGACTGACATATAAACACTTATTTTACTTATTTTCTTTTGTTTTTAAATCTTTGTTCACATGGATGTTGTTCTTACACTTAGCTCATAGCCTTGTCTAAGTGCTATATGGTTCGAGGCGGTGGGAGCCTGATGTCCTGTAACACAGGTATTCGATAATCGATACCTAGCATAGGCATCAGACTCACACTGATATTAAACATTATAATCATAATTATCTCATGTATGTTGTCTGTGTAAGTAAATAAAGATTTTGATTTGATTTGATTTGACTTTGATTCCAGACTGGCAGAACTCCGTCTCCGTCTGCAATCCCTCCGCAAACTCTCAGGCGTGTACGCCCTGAAGCTGGGCGCGGCCCTCGCGCGCCACCCCGCGCGTCCCGCCTCCGCGCTCGCCGCCGCCGCCGCCGCCGCCGCGCCGCAGGTACTTAACTACCCCCGTTGAGTTAGAAGTACCCACATTATTGTGTAGTTTGAATTCGAGGAAGTTGTTACAATAAATGTTGATGTAGTAATGGGAAGCCCGTAACGTTTGTTATTAATAAGTCATAACAAGTAAGACTAATTTAACAATTGGTGGAAATTACGCCGCCGCCGCGCCGCAGGTACTTAACTACCCCCATTGAGTTAGAACTACCCACATTATTGTGTAGTTTGAATTCGAGGAAGTTACAATAAATGTTGATGTAGTAATGGGAAGCCCTTAACGTTTGTTATTAATAAGTCATAACAAGTAAGAGTAATTTAACAATTGATGGAAATTATTAATCCTTTAGTTATTAGTTATTGGTCGGATACCCACATCTGAAGTATTTATATGAGCTAAAAAGTTATGACAAATTAATTTTTTTTTTTTTAAGGAAACAGATTACTGTTTATTTTGTCCAAAAAAATTACATAGTCATGTTTACAAATTAAAATTGATAATCAGATAATTTTAAAGACAAAGTTGGCCTTAAGCCATTTAAATAGATTAACGAAGTATTTTTCCTTTGCTTCCCACCGCTTCCCCGACCACCGAGCACCGTCAGAGCCACCGTACAGCAGCTTGTTTTGTTCATTTGCCGTACAATAGAACCCTACTGACAGACCTGAATTGATTAGAAACCGTTTTACGATTTAAGATTAAACTGTTTTGAACAACTTAGTTACCCTTTGATTTATCGAAATGCAAACACTATAAAAAGTATCGATTGGCATTTTTTGTCGAAGTTGTAATGTCAGTTTACGAACTTATAACCTCTATAACGCGAAACCCCATTGATCCTAATTGCCTTTAGAGACTAGAACTAACATTGTATTCTGTGGTTGTGCCTTTAAATTTAAATAAATAAACACGTATCTAGCAGTATTATAGTGTTTGCGCGTCGACCCCATATTACACCGTAGCCGCTTCGCACCGTATGTTGACGATTGTTTCCTCCCTAGCTCATGGAGGAGGAGGAGGACCAGATGTCTGCCATGCACCTCCCGCCCCTGGACGAGTCCGAGTGAGTACAGTTCACTGATTTGTCAGCGTCGAGTTTGGCAGCGTCAAGTTTGTCAGCGATCAGTCAGAACTGTTTCTTTTAAAAAATCAATTTACACTCAACAGTTTTTACACTTGTGTAGTATTGTAAATACAATTTAAATCGTAATATAATTAGTATGGAATTTTGAGACTGACTGCTGACAAAAATAAGCCTTACACAAACAGTAGTTTGATGCCTAACACCTCTTCTTTTGCATAACATTTACATAGACTAGAAAATAGACCTAGTTTTAGAATCAACCTTTTAACATTTGATCTCATTTTTTATTTTCAAAGTCTTGAATTTTAAAGCTTTAAATCTAGTCAAATTAAAAGACTGAATAAAAATTAAAAGATTCGTGCATGCGTCATTTCTCATGATCATGAAAACTTCATTGACAAGTTTCTTCTGTTGCGCATGTATTCAAACTTTCAAAATCATTTCATTCCAAAACAAAACATCTAATTATAAAAAAAACTACCGTTTAACTGGGTCGAGACCATAGTGGATCTACTCTGTAATATGATTTTCGCTATACCTATCAACTCCATCTATTTTTCACTCTTCTACATCTCATGATGAGTGAGAAAGACGAAAAGAGCCAAAAATATCGTTTGCCCATAGACTTTAATGAACTACACATTACAGAGTAGCTCCATGGTCTCGAATCAATGTGGACTACCATATTTGAACTCACCAGGTCAGTGTCACTCGGTCGAGTAAGATCTTGTCACTTGCCAGTGGCGCCAACTAATGAGCGCATATATTGCGGCCCTCATTCAGTTAATAGATTGGCGCCAGTGTTGGTAAGATCATGTCAGAGTAAATACAAATGAGTAGGTTATCTTCATAGAAACGCACCGAGCGCACACTGACAAAATTTTGCGCGGATTAGCGGGTTCCAGTCGTGGTTGCTCCAAATTTTGTCAGTGTGTGCGTGCGCGCCGCATACGTATAGCTGGTGGTGATCCAGCAAACGCCTCGAAGTCTTTTGCTGGCTTATTTTTCATCCATACTGGCAGATTGAACCCATCCTTAATCTCAGGGTCAGATGCCATCTTGTCAATGATATTTTATTAAAACTTAAACTTTAACACGAACAATCCTAATCAAAGCACCTAAAGAACTGCTTCAACACGGAGCGGGGAATTGAATGATTTGAATTATCTTGAGCAGAAAAGATAAGATTGTCTCATTGGCGCGCTCACATACAAACCGCGCTCGGTGCGTTTCTATGAAGATGACCTACTCATTTGTATTTACTCTGATCATGTGATCCTGTCACTCGCTAGTGGCGCCAACTAGTGAGCAAACATGGTAGCTCTCAGTTAACCGGTAGTGCTCCGGCATATTCTAAACCCAAAATTCTCCACAGCGTGGTCGTAAGTGAAGAAACCGAAGACCAAGAGCTGGGCCGGCTGCAGCGCGGGCTGCGGTTCGTGTGTCGCGTGGCCCGCGCCTCGCTACCTTTCCAGGCGCTCCTACTGTTGCTCCTCGGGGCCGCGGCCCTGGCGCCCCACGCGCATTCAGACTGCCGCGCGCCCGGGCTGGCCCTCGAGCCGGTCCTGCGCTACCCCGAAGGCCCCCCGCCGCTATGATCCCGAAACCGAAATCGAAGTTTTTTAGAAAAAATCAACCAGTACTGCAACTTGGGTTAGGTTTTAGTTACGATGCAACCGTTTTAACTTTGATGATGACGTGTCAATTTTAAAACTGATAATATAGTTCCAAAATACTGAACTGTCCTATCCATGACATTGACAATGGGGCGCCACCGTCAATACCGGATAGCTGGTTCCGATTTTTGTCATGTTGGAAACCATATAGTTGAACGATGGTAGCGCCCCCCTGTCATTGAGTTTGGTGGGACAGTTCAGCGTGGGTCATCTATACTATTAATGTTTCTAAAAGCTTATCCGAGACAGTGTGAAATCGTGACCACACAGTGACAGTAACTATCGCTACCCCTCTAAGATGTAGATATTGCCGTTGATGGTAACGATTTCGAAATCAAAAATGCAAAAAAAGACGGGATTGGCATTTTCAATCAAACTCCTATGTGCCAGTTCTGTATAATATTTTAATCAGCTGCAAGCTGATATTGAATTTTAGTGCCACAAACACAAGTTAATTAACAAAATCGTTGTATGAGCTCGTGGCCAGTGACTTGATAATCGCATCGAGCATGCAAAGGCCCTAAGAATCTTGTCACATCTGACAGCGAGTTTCACGCCACTGGTCGCGACTTAGTTTGTGGCTATTTAGAGTCGGTTGTATGGAATAAATGTATGAAGTAGGCCGATGTATGGTCGGCGAGGCGCGTTCGCCGCCGCCTTTCGCGCAAACGCGGCGGCCGAGCGCGCGGTACATTCCAGTTGGTGTTGCGAAAGTTTCGATATACCCTATCGATTGTCGACCTCGAACCTGCTATAATGTCGATGAGGATATTGAGTTAACCCGACGTGACATCCGCAATATTACCCCAAAAACCAGTTGATTTTAAAAATACCAAGTATGTAACAGTAATACAGTACCAGTAGGCGCGAATCACGCCTGAATATTTCCATACAAATTCTACAGACACGAAGTTTTACACATTATAAACAGTGGACTAGTGATGTCACGTTCCCTTTTGACGTTATTCCAATCGATATTTCGTGGCGCGACATCGATGGTTTATCGGTGGCAGGTCGCAACACCGATTCCAGTTGGTGCTAACGTGGCGCCCGCCGCTTGTATAATATAACTTTTTGTATATTTGTTACGTCGGTTAGGGAAGTCGTGTAAAAGACATGTGAAGCAGCGGCGGACGCGACGACGTCACCCGTGAATAGAGCTACTCCGCAAAACTATTTCTTAACCGACTCTACTCGTCTCTCTCTCCCATACTTATATTCCAACTTGAGTGAGAGAGACGGGCAGAATATACCAGAAATAGTTTTGCAGAGTAGAAATCTCAGATATTTATCGATATTTATTATTTATACGGATGTATTTAACGCCGCACAAACGTACCGACGGCTTTCGATTCGCATTCACGCATTGTTACTTAACTATTAGATAGTAAGGAATGTTTATAATAAAGTCAAATAAAGCCTTTGCATTGATTGAAATCCGAAGTTTTATTTACACTAAATTATGAGAATAACACCTACTGTCTATGCACAATATAATTACAAAGAAAAACTTACAGTCTCTGCTAAAATTCTTCATGTCTTCGAAGACACTTATCTGAAAGGGTAGACAGGCGTTAGGTTATAATTTGTTTACTTATTTACATTATTTTATTATGGACATTATTTTATATTAGTATTATTATTTTACGGACGCTTAAAATATCCAATTTCCCCTGACCCCCCGAAATAAAACATACTTTGTACTACGAGTCGAGCATAGCATCCGGTGAGATGTACACCTACTTCCAAGCAACTACTTTCTAGCTTTTATACCGTAATGGACGTCATTGGTTTGACTACTGCCGCCATTTTAGTCTTTAGGGCGAGTCTCCTCGAAGTTTTAACTTGATTTACAGCCTTGGCCAAAAGTATTGAGCACCCCCTAAATACTGCTTATACGTGATAACTATAAAAGATACTCAAAGATATTTGATAAAAACCTTTCTTTGACAGGTTTTGAAACATAAACTCACGGCACAACGTGCAATAAAACACGTTTCGAGATGTTTAGCTATGATACTGTAGTATTGTTAGTCTTTGAAAAATCATAAAAAATCTTCTTCCGACCTCGCTGCTGAGTTATCAGCTGAAATTAATACGCCGATTTCTGGAAGAACAACTCGCAGAAGACTCCAAGAAGCTGGGCTTAAGGGCTATACAGCCAGAAAGAAGCCATGGCTCTCAGTAAAGACCAAAACAGCTCGTTACGAGTAGGCTTTAAAATACCAAACTTTTACCGAGGAAGATTAGAAAAATATTGTGTGGTCAGATGAATCAAACTTTGAGGTAAGTTAGCCAATATCATGTAATAACAATACGCGACAATAATATTATAAAACTATATTTGTAAAAATAAATATTGGACCGAAAAACACTTAACAAAATTTCGTTACTTTATGATTGTTGGCACACCTGGTGTGACATTTGTCCGTCGTCGAGTAGACGAAGAATTTACCCCGGAGTGTAAGGTACCTACCGTCAAACATGGCGGCGGCAGTGTGATGGTCTGGGGGTGCATGAGCGCCGCAGGAGTTGGGGAAATGTTTGTGTGTGAAGGACGCATGGACTCTACAAAGTACATAAACGTTCTTGAATCCGCACTTCTGCCCTCGTTTACAACACTTTTTGGTGACACCAACATGGAAAGCGTCAAATTCCAGCAGGATAACGCACCTTGTCACAAACGATGGCTTGGTTTAGTGACAATAACATCGAGCTGCTTGAATGGTCTGCCCAGTCACCAGACCTGAACCCCATCGAGCATTTGTGGGGTCTATTGAAGGACAAGGTCCGGCGCCATTGAATAAAAACAAAAGAAGACCTAAAACGTCGCTTGCGGGAAGAGTGGAACGCTTTAACATGTGACGATTGTAATAAATTAGTACAATCTTTACCAAAAATAACTTCTGCAGTAATTAAGGCAAAGGGTGGTCCAACAAAGTATTAATTTTTTGTTGTTAATAAACAATATAATACTGTTAAAAACTGTTTTTATTCAGACACATGTATAATACCTTCAAAATTAATAAATATCATGGGTGCTCAATACTTTTGGCCAAGGCTGTATATAAACTATATTTAACACATTAAAAGCCTATAACTAGTTTTAACACGTCCGTCCTATCAGACCGATGTTACACAGGTAATTGTTTGAATTGGCCGCTGCGATACAAGCTTTCTAGCTTAGTGCAGAGACCGCCAGAATAAATTGTAGTGACATCTTTGAGAAATGAATACTTTTTTACTTACTTACTAGTTGCAGAAAAAGAATAGAATATCAACTCACCACTAGCCCTAGCCGAAGCGCGCAGCTGCGCGTGCGACCGCGCGTGCCTGCGTGCGGGCCGCGCGCGCGTGTGTGCGTGACGCACGCAGCATATACTCGCGGCCCGCGCTGCGTTCGCGCCGCCACACTCGATCGGGTCGAGGCAGTCGTCCTGGAATAACAATCTATATAAATAAAAATGAATTGATGTTCGTTAGTCTGATTAAAACTCGAGAACGGCTGGGCCGATTGAGCTGATATTGGTTTTAAAATGTTTGTCGTAGTCCAGGGTAGGTCTAAACGGTGAGCAAATACGCGCGCGATATTGTTTTTCTGTGACAGACAAAATTCCACGCGGGCGAAGCCGCGGGCGGAAAGCTAGTTTTGAATAAAAAACTGCTGTCACACGTAACTTAGAAAATTCATATGTCAAATAGTGGAAGGTAAGCTTTTAGGAAATAGGAAACATTATTCCTGTGCAGCTTTCAAGAAATAAATCACGCCATAACCAAGTGTCTGAAAATATAAAATGCTACACTAGTTAATCTAGTTACCCTTACTCCTCTATATCGGTCGAGGTCAAGCGATCCTGGCTATAAATAAACCACTACGATCAATGTTATTAATAATTATTAATTCTGCCTAAAAAGACACCCCCTAGACAAGACTTATTCGGCAGATGGGTCGGGCTATTTGTATTCGCACACTACACCGATTTGGTATCGACCGAATCCGCATGCAACCCAACTACTTGCCGAGTAAGGGGTAACTAATTCGTTAAACAGCTAATCTTTACTCATAGGTTTCCGGGGGGGACGGCGCGTACGCAGTCCCCACTACCAAAAATTACGCATCCGAGTTATCCACATTAGGGATAATCGCAGGGGTCAACCGTTCCGCAGTGCAATGGAATAGCCTCGCCCTGGGGGAACCGCCTTCATGATCACGGTGTCCCCTATGCCAGGTAAGTATGCTTTGGCTGCGGCGGCCCGGGGTAGTCTAGAAGGGAAAAAAAATCTGGACACCGCGGGACAGAAATACGCGTCTCAATCGCCTGAGCCATCTAGCGTGTCTCGCGCGCAACCAAAGCGTGCTAATCAGTGCGCAGAGTTAACAACGCCACCTGGCGGATATCACAAAATATGTGTAGCATTTATCCACGATATAATAACGCTGCAACGCCATTACACAAGATGGAGCTCGATTGTTTATGATTATTCGGATTATCAAAAATTCTCAGGCAGTCTTAGTAAAGTGCCTTTCTGATAAATTATAGGCTGAAACTCAGCTAAAGTCTGATTTTTATTTCAAGGGAATTTTGACAGCTGTAATTTTTTGACAATTCAGATGTAATAAAACTTTTTTGCTTTGAATTATTGGAATAAAGGTAATAAAAAATATGCAACTGAATTCAATGTATAGCCTGACCAGGAACATAAAAACCCTGGCATAGTGGCGCGTCAATTGCATTTGATAGTGCAACACTGAGTACAGTCGTACCTGTGTTAAATTAATAGGCTAACTTTATGTATCAGGATTACGGGCTTATTTGATATTTTCATAAATTAACGAAAAAATATTATTATAGGTAACCTGATTTAAATAAATTAAATGAAACCATCAATCGAGCTAGTAGAATTTATTTTATTATTCATCAATAATCAAATTCAGAACTTGAATATTCAACTGCAATGTCTGCTCATGAACGCTTCAAACTCGGTACTTCTTTCCCAATCCCATAAAATTCAACACTTAGAAAGTGACAAAAAAATTTAAAATAGGTAGTTGAAACAAACCACAGCTAATTTTCATAGTGGACTGTACTATACGATAAACATGTCAGTCAATTTGACAACCTTTGTCGGAAACATTATTCAATGAAAATATTGTCCAAACCCTTAGTATTTCTCTTCGACAAATGCTTTAACACATTGTGAACCACTTTTCTTTCACGACTATAAAAATATTTTAGCAATTTAATTCATAAAACCAATTGCGCACATTTAAAATAAACTTTGTTTACACTTTGACAGCAATAGACTGACATGCAAGGTGACATGTCAATGAAGTTTTCAGTTACTGTTGCCATTAAAAGAAATTAGTACCATTAGTTTTCCGCAACATGGCGAGGGTTTTTATGTTCCTGGTCAGGCTATACACAAATTATTATTACATTTTAGTGGTTAAATAGAAAAAACGTGTTTTTATCATAGTAAACCAACATAATTATCATAAACGAAAATATGTATGTATTGATCATCAATCATCATTGTCGTCATCATAATCAACTTGGATTATAAAATTGGCATCTTGTTAAATTGGCTATTTTATGAAGCGAAGATTTTACTAACAAAATGGTTTTCATAAAAAAGGTTTGTAACCTATGGATTATTAGCCAGGGAGTACTATAGTTTTAAGTCCCTGTGTTCTTTTTTTTTATTTTCTTTTTTGTGTCAAATAAGACTTTTCTTATTCTTATATTTTTTGTAACTTCAAAAATATGATAACAAAAACTCAAATAACCATTTTAAAATGATCAGTACATTTTTCAGTCTTAGTTATTATTAAATTGAAATCTTAAGTTTCAAATAAGTTAACCTATTTTTTAATTTCTGAAAATGCTCTCCAAGGATTTCTAGTGGGAATGTTTAAAACAATGTTTGCAACTTAACACCTCTGAAATGTATTCCGTGGAATTATAATTCAGACTACTATATTTACTCATAGGATTCCGGGGGGGACGGCGCGTACGCAGTCCCCACTACCAAAAATTACGCATCCGAGTTATCCACATTAGGGATAATCGCAGGGGTCAACCGTTCCGCAGTGCAATGGAATAGCCTCGCCCTGGGGGAACCGCCTTCATGATCACGGTGTCCCCTATGCCAGGTAAGTATGCTTTGGCTGCGGCGGCCCGGGGTAGTCTAGAAGGGAAAAAAAATCTGGACACCGCGGGACAGAAATACGCGTCTCAATCGCCTGAGCCATCTAGCGAGTGTCGCGCGCAACCAAAGCGTGACGCGACGCAATACAACGGGCAACTGAACGAACAACGCCATCTTGCAGCAAATATTAAATCAAGAAGAATAATATTGACGACTCTTTTTTTACCTTATAAGGTAATAACGTTTGATGAGTTCCATTTAAGTGAGTAGTAAAATAACTTGCTTTAATTAATTAAAATAACACCAGAATCAGATTACTCCGCCAACGCCATCTGGTGAAAAGTAACAAAAATACCTAATATGAGGCATAAATGCATACAGCACAGTCATACAAAATACAAAGAAAGTCATCGCGCTAGATGCAGCTTGGTTGTTTGTGATTCAGTTTCCCGGATATAAATCACATTTTATTAATAAACATGATCGAAGATGATAATTATGCAACAATCTAAACTCAAATAGCCATGAGTACACATAACTGTGACATAACCTTAAAAGCTGATTGGCTTTTTTGGTATCATAAATATTTTTTATCTCTTAAATATCTCTTCTTAATATGCTGTAGTAACCAACAATACAATATCTACAATAATATTTAATTCCTGAGAAATAAAATTCCAAAATATGAGTGAGACTGAGCAGTGTTAGAAAATGGTGATAAAAATTACAAGGGTCGGTTTCCACTTTCCACTAATATTGCAAGAATACTTGGGGGTTAGGTATTCCACACTACTACAAATAAAGTTATCAAATGAAAGAAGATATTATAGAAGGTATTAAAATAATAATAATGGCGCTGAGTTAACAAGTTTCCGTGGATAGGGGTTCTAACAATATGTCTCTAACCCTCCCTTCCCAGTTTAACTTCAAACAATTACTTACTTTGGGTGTAATTTTTATTTTATTACTATTGAGCAGGCAGGTAGACTATCATTGTGTATCATTTTCCCCAAAAATGCTCTGACCGTGGTATTTTAGGATGCCAATTTTTTTAATTACTATAAATATTTTTTATTCCCATTTGCCTAGTAGTTATTTGAAGTAATTTAAGTGCTCAGTAGAGCTGATAGGTAGACTAGCACTGACTTTTGATTGATGACTAAATTCTAACAATGGTATATTTGGATGCCAATTTTTTTAATTACTTTAAATATTTTTTAATACTACTGAGCAGATAAACTAGCATTTACTTTTGATTGATGGCTAAATTCTAAGTGGTATTTTTTGGGTGCCAGTTTTATATTAGCTTTAATATGTATTATTAAAAATTGATTGTCCTTTAGCAATAGCAGCAAATCATTTGAAATAATAAGCCATGTTATTTACTGTATGTGAAGGTAGATACCTTTTTATATTTTTGTCTTTTTGGTGATATGTATTAGTAAATTATTCTGAGATAAGTACATATTATTTTTAATCAAAGCGTAGAAGTTAGTAACTACTTCTAGAATGTGACTCGTCTAAATTCTCATAACTACGCGTGATTTTAACTTTTGCTATCATTTATCAATTCACATTATTGACATAGTTTGCCTTTGCACAGTATTTTCTTTGTATTCGTACCACATGTTAAATGTGTTTAGGCAGCTGGACAAAAACAAACAGTAACAAATTCAATGTCGTAAGCTTTGCCCTTGGCACGGTAACCCACTGTCACTGGTTATTAAGAAATGTAAAAAGCATTTTAATTTAATATAGCTTCGCGTTGTTTGCATTAGTACTCCCCAGGTTCCTTTGAGTTTCAATCTACAATTTATCAGAAAGGCACTTTACTGAGACTGCCTGAGATTTTTTGTGTTCTAATAATATTATAATCCACAGATATGGATTAGAGTAGATACAGCAAGTTGCTCGTCAAAGCGTGCCATTCCGATATGTCCAAATGGACATACATGGTCGAGTGATGTTCATGTAATCCGATTACAACAATCGGTTACGATGATTTTACGAGGACAGTAGTACGAACACGGTAGAAAGAAGAAATTATTTACGGATTGAGAATTGTAATTAACAGCACAAGTAACAAATAATTAATTAGAATAAAGTAGCAGTAGAAGAAGTATAAAGTAGCATTGTTTTTAATACATATCCTGCGATGTACTCTTAAGAGTTAAAACCATGGTCCCTGTATGTGGTGCACTCATACCGATCCCAAGGAACCGTACTTACTCATAACAATAAGACACACACTGATGCATGTATTCATGCACTTGACAAATTTATGTCTTGAAACGCTGGTAGGGTAAAAAAATTGAATCGAGTCACACGATATCATTCGATGACTTTGCGAATGCAGTACGATGATACGATTACTTTTACGTTGCGGCAATCACTAAAATTCGCTAAAATGACACTAATGACGTTTAAAAAGTGGCACGCTCGGCTTCATACAATTTTTGACACATGCTGCATCTATCCATATCTGTGTCTATAACGAACGAAACGGCAAGGTCGGCAAGCAAGTGTCAGATCAGAGAGCAGAAATCACAGATATGGATTAGAGTAGATACAGCAAGTTGCTAGTCAAAGCGTGCCATTCCGATATGTCCAAATGGACATACATGGTCGAGTGTTGTTCATGTAATCCGATTACAACAATCGGATACGTTGATTTTACGAGGACAGTAGTACGAACACGGTAGAGAGAAGAAATTATTTACGGATTGAGAATTGTAATTAACAGCAACGAGTTGTTCGAGGAGTGTGCCTCTCCACACAACTCCTGGGAGGTTATTCAATCAATCATAATAACGCCACTTCAATACTCACACACACTTTATTATTAAAATATTATCAAAATCTATTACATATTAAATATTAAAACATTTACAACTGACTCTATCGAAATTCAATAATACAATGATACAATGTCACATTTTCTTGCTTGTCTACACCTGTCATTATTTTCAAACTTTATTCTAATGCTGTTTACTTTTAAAATAAAACCTGCCAGCAACATGTCATCTCATGATAAAATTCTATATCCTAACACGAGTAACAAATATGTAATTAATTAGAATAAAGTAGCAGAAGAAGAATTATAAAACAAGTTAGATCAGTGATCGCGGAAGACAGAGTGCACTGTATAACGTCGAAATATACAAATCAAGAAGTTAGGTCAGTGATCGCAGTATACACTATTATTACTACTATGTATACGACGCTCGAGATTTTGTCGTTTAGAAATATCTTCAAAACTAGGTACCTGACTTAGCTTTATGAAAAAAAACGTATTGGCAAAACTACGCATTTTTACATTTATTAAAAATAAAAAACTTGAGTAAAATAGTCTTTATTTTATGAAAGTAGGTCTTACTAGGATATTTAAAAGTATGGAATTAAGTATGAATTACTAGTAGTACAGTCCTATCAACTTAAGCTGAGAATTGCATTTGTGTGAGTGATCGCCAAAAGTACCGTTAGTAAAACACTTACAAATAAAGTTAATGTTTTATTAAAAGGAAGTCTATAAAACACTTGCTACCAATTGGGCCGATGTAACGACACTTGACACATCCTTTTAAATAAATAAATAAATAAAAACAGGTCCTCGCTCAGCATATGCCAAGGCACGAAGTACCTCGACGCTGATATTCTGCGAGCACCGTTTATAGAGAGGGCGTCCAGCCAGCCTTACAAAATACAACAAAAAGACAAACTTTATAAAATTACAAAATAAAAACAGACTAAAAACTTTTCGTTCACACCTTTAAAATACGTATTCAATTTGCATAAAAATTCTTTCACTTGGCTGCTTAATGGATTTCGTACAGGAAATTCACTTACAGTAGGAGTCATTTCACTAATATTTGGAAAACAATTACATAAAATTACACGTATCTGCTACCAGTACCGGGGGTGAAGTGAAGTATGTGAGCGACAAGGAAGCGGTGCATGGCGGACGCGCCGCGCTTCAGGCCGCTTGCTATAATAAACCATGCGCGGGACGCGCCGCGCTTCAAGCCGATTGCCACTCTAAACTATCGGTGTGCACTCACACAAATGCAATTCTCAGCTTAAGTTGAGAGGACTGTATACTATTTAACATAATGGAATAACGATCATTACTTTCATAAACATTAGGCACAACAAAAATATTATTTGCAAATTAATAATGTAGAATTGTAGAATAACGTCTACCGCTACATAATTATTTTAATCCACAGTCAGACTAGCTATAAATTTAACAAAATATCAGTTTTATCGGAATTAATTAATTTTTGAATCGAGTCACACGATATCATTCGATGACTTTGCGAATGCAGTACGATGATACGATTACTTTTACGTTGCGGCAATCACTAAAATTCGCTAAAATGACACTAATGACGTTTAAAAAGTGGCACGCTCGGCTTCATACAAATTTTGACACATGCTGCATCTATCCTTATCTGTGTTATAATCCGAATAATAAACAATCGAGCTCCATCTTGTGTAAAGGCGTTGCAGCGTTATTATATCGTGGATACATGCCACATATTTTTTGTGATATCCGCCAGGTGGCGTTGTTAACTCTGCCCATTAATAAGCACGCTTTGGTTGCGCGCGACACACGCTAGATGGCTCAGGCGATTGAGACGCGTATTTCTGTCCCGCGGTGTCCAGATTTTTTTTCCCTTCTAGACTACCCCGGGCCGCCGCAGCCAAAGCATACTTACCCAGTGTTGCCAGAAGGTTACTTTTGTAACCTTTTTGGTTACTTTTGAACTGCTGTGGTTACTTTTAGGTTACACTAATGAAAAGGTTACTTTTAGGTGATTTTTCAGATATTGTAGAATTAACTTTACAGGTTATTCAATAAACTTTTTACTTTATTAATAGTGACAATTTAAAAATTATGTCATAAAGTGCATTTAAACTTGAAATTTGATTTATTATTTGTTAAGAAAAATGAGTTTTAGCGAATGTTTTTCGATAATAAAACGCAAATCCATGAAACGTTTTTATACGACTGGTCACTTTTCGTATTTAGATGATCAATTGTATTCATTTTCCATCCATGACCAACCTTACACAATCATCGCTCAGCACCCCCCCCCCCCTATAAAGGTTACTTTTTATTTCAAAAAGGTTACTTTTTTTATATTTCTGGTAATTTCTGACTAGACCCGACTGGCAACACTGTACTTACCTGGCATAGGGGACACCGTGATCATGAAGGCGGTTCCCCCAGGGCGAGGCTGTTCCATTGCACTGCGGAACGGTTGACCCCTGCGATTATCCCTAATGTGGATAACTCGGATGCGTAATTTTTGGTAGTGGGGACTGCGTACGCGCCGTCCCCCCATACTATTTAACATAATGGAATAACGATCATTACTTTCATAAACATTAGGCACAACAAAAATATTATTTGCAAATTAATAATGTAGAATTGTAGAATAACGTCTACCGCTACATAATTATTTTAATCCACAGTCAGACTAGCTATAAATTTAACAAAATATCAGTTTTATCGGAATTAATTAATTTTTGAATCGAGTCACACGATATCATTCGATGACTTTGCGAATGCAGTACGATGATACGATTACTTTTACGTTGCGGCAATCACTAAAATTCGCTAAAATGACACTAATGACGTTTAAAAAGTGGCACGCTCGGCTTCATACAAATTTTGACACATGCTGCATCTATCCTTATCTGTGTTATAATCCGAATAATAAACAATCGAGCTCCATCTTGTGTAAAGGCGTTGCAGCGTTATTATATCGTGGATACATGCCACATATTTTTTGTGATATCCGCCAGGTGGCGTTGTTAACTCTGCCCATTAATAAGCACGCTTTGGTTGCGCGCGACACACGCTAGATGGCTCAGGCGATTGAGACGCGTATTTCTGTCCCGCGGTGTCCAGATTTTTTTTCCCTTCTAGACTACCCCGGGCCGCCGCAGCCAAAGCATACTTACCCAGTGTTGCCAGAAGGTTACTTTTGTAACCTTTTTGGTTACTTTTGAACTGCTGTGGTTACTTTTAGGTTACACTAATGAAAAGGTTACTTTTAGGTGATTTTTCAGATATTGTAGAATTAACTTTACAGGTTATTCAATAAACTTTTTACTTTATTAATAGTGACAATTTAAAAATTATGTCATAAAGTGCATTTAAACTTGAAATTTGATTTATTATTTGTTAAGAAAAATGAGTTTTAGCGAATGTTTTTCGATAATAAAACGCAAATCCATGAAACGTTTTTATACGACTGGTCACTTTTCGTATTTAGATGATCAATTGTATTCATTTTCCATCCATGACCAACCTTACACAATCATCGCTCAGCACCCCCCCCCCCGTATAAAGGTTACTTTTTATTTCAAAAAGGTTACTTTTTTTATATTTCTGGTAATTTCTGACTAGACCCGACTGGCAACACTGTACTTACCTGGCATAGGGGACACCGTGATCATGAAGGCGGTTCCCCCAGGGCGAGGCTGTTCCATTGCACTGCGGAACGGTTGACCCCTGCGATTATCCCTAATGTGGATAACTCGGATGCGTAATTTTTGGTAGTGGGGACTGCGTACGCGCCGTCCCCCCCGGAATCCTTTGAACGTACTGACTAGTTAGAAAGATACTCTAGTCTAGCTAGATCTAGCCCAAATCAATATCGATCGACTAACGCCGCGTGGATACGAAAACTTGACCCTGTTATGTCCGTTTCATTATAAACCAAAATAGAGTATTCCATTGCGATCACTATCGTGTAGTACAAAGTACCTATACTAAAAATAATTTGTTATTTTACTTATGACATCACATCGTCACGTCAACAACTCGCAAGACCATTACGGTTGGGCGCATATACCTATTTATTTCAAACTAGAAATTTTTGACTGAACTACCCAAGTAGAGGCGGCCAATCTATAGCATAGCATCTTTTAAATATAATTTTACTATCTTTCCGCCCGCGGTTTCGCCCTTGTGGAATTTTGTCTGTCACAGAAAAACTTTGTCGCGCGCGTCGCTGTATCAAAAACCGGGATAAAAACTATCCTATGTCGTTTCCCGGGACTAAAACTATCTACTATGCCAAATTTCATCAAAATCGGTTCAGTGGATTAGGCGTGAAAGAAAGACAGACAGAGTTACTTTCGTATTTATAATATTATAGTATAGAAGTATAGATTTCTAAGTTACTAGACATTTTTGACAAGACTGACTTTGAACTACCCAAGTAGAGGCAGCCGATCTGTAGCATTATAATAATCATTTTTAAAGACACATAAGATACATTTAAACTGAGGAAACTTTTCTGATTTCATGTAATATTTGTGTGATTATTTGTCTGTGTATTAAAATTGTTTGTTTCCCTAATATAAATCAATGTATACTAATACTAATATAATAAAGCTGAAGAGTTTGTTTGTTTGTTTACTTGAACGCGCTAATCTCAGGAACTACTGGTCCGATTTGAAAAATTCTTTCAGTGTTAGATAACCCATTTATCGAGGAAGGCTTTAGGCTATATTACCTGATGGTAATATAGCCTAAAGTATCCTTTAGTAGCCGTAGCTTGATCGCTACGAGTAAAAGGAGCAGAGCAACAATGAAAAATGTTGTGAAAATGGGTTTTCACGCGTACGAAGTCGCGGGCACAGCTAGTAATTAACCTTTAACCAGTGACATGACAATTTTATAACACTATAAGGGACATGACGTCTCACAGGCTACTACTTCGAAATCAAAAAAATTACAAAATTGCATGTGGATTATTTAAAATTGTGTTTGTATTTAACTATTAATATGTCAATAAGACAAATGGAAATAAATTCAATTTTTTTTTTATAATTACATAGAAAAAAAACTATAATTACCAATTAGTGGTAATTTTTAGCCTCAATTGACATGAGGTCCTTTTTTAGCATTTTAATGGACTTTATATAAATTTTATGTCAAATTTAATACCTTTTCCTTAAAATCTAATAATATAGATACCGAAAAAACATAAAAGCCACTTCTGAAAACTAAAAATAAAAATTCTGACACCCGCTCAATTTGGCATAAAATTAATGGCATTTTTTGCACAAAAGGCGAGAACATTGCAAACATATGGAATTGCAACACCCCGACACTCGTGTACTGTGGCGGCGTAGCATAGGTTGGCACCTGGGGCGACCCCCTCCCCCCTCCCCACCCCTCATAAGACCATAAGTTGGGTGTTCATATTGAGGGGGGCTAAGGTACCCCATAATGATTTGGTGTCTCCCAGAATTTTCGGGTTACCGATTTGAAGACGAAAGATGTTAGTACTAAGTCATGAGCTATATGATGACACGAATCGCACGCACCCCCTTATCATGACATATCAGATGCGACGTCCTTGTCATGCAGATGCACCTGTGGGTACTAATCTGCGCGACTGAGTTGTCACTCCGTTGTCACCCCCTGATGCTTGGCACCCGGGGCGGACCCACCCCCCCCTTTCGCCCCTCCCCCCACTGTCCGCTGTGTACACTGTCATTCTGTGTAGTTTAGGCAGACAAATACTGCATGCCCTTCGCTTGGCTTGACTTGTTTCAGGATGGAACAGACGGTCCATCGTTTGAACCTTGACGAGGTCCAAAAGGTTCAAACGATGGACGAACTGTTCATAATAATTTATTCTTTGATGAATTCGTGGGCTGAAGTTATCGTTTCCTATTCTTTTCTGCCATTTTGCACTAAAAATAAAAAATAGAGTGTAAAAGTTTTTGTATGTCAACTAGGGACATGTAGCCTCACAGGCTACGATCGATTTTCTAATTCGTATAACTTACGTGCAAAACAACCGATAATACGTCTGCCTTCTTCAGTGGTCGTTTTAGCTCTAAAACAAAAGCTACTAAGACGCTGGGTCGCGGCAAGCGAGGGGAAGTGGTCAATTCTAATAATTTGAAAACCATGCGACGCCTGTGAGACTACGTGTCACTGGTTAAAGGTTAAATAAAATGGTACAGTCGCGGAATGAAAAGGTTCGTCATCTTAGTGTCGGTTTTCGCTTGCACTAGGTACTGTAAGAATCAAACCTGCCAACATAACAGTGCAAGAAACAGTGCTGCTAACATTTAAATAAATATGACGTTTGCTAACGAATAAGGTTTTGCTTGTTTATTTTTCTATCACATCCAGTGCAATGCAATGATGACATTGACCAATTGACAATAGGTTTTTTTTTATTTAATATAAATAATAATGGCAGGTTGAACCAAGAAGAAGGTTTTAGTTTATCAATCATAATAATCTTCTTGACAAGATGAATCGTCAAACAACTTTGATCTGAATAATTTTGAACTTTACTGACGAACAGTTAAAGATTATTTTCTTTAACTCGAGATTATTCTGTAACATAGTTTCAAAAGGTAATATGTGCTCGCGATTCGTTGAAGGAATCAATTTTAAAACTGACGAACCTTTTCATTCCGTGACTGTACATAAGCAGCTCACCTTGTTAGCAGTATAATCCCGCAGGTCGCCCAGCAAGTAGGCACGGCCCGGGCCGGAGCCGTCCCCGCGTAGCACCGCGGCGCGCGCGCTTGTTCGTAACAGCTGCGTCAGAACCATTATCACCAACTGCGAACAAAATCCTACTAATATTATAAATGCGAAAGTTTGGATGTCATGATGTCTGGATGTTTGGATGTCTGGATGTTTGTTACTCTTTCACGCAAAACTACTGAACGGATTTTGTTGAAACTTTACAGTATTACTGTTTATAACCCAGATTAACATATAGGCTATAATTTATGACGATCTGTGACAAATTAAATTTCACGCGGGTGAAACCGCGGGCAAAAGCTAGTAGGGTATATAGTTCCAAAATACTGAACTGTCCTATCCACAGAGCATGGAATCGGCGCGCGACGATTCCATGCTCTGTGGTCCTATCCATGACATTGACAGTGGGGCGCCACCGTCAATACCGGATCGCTGGTTCCGATTTTTGCCATGTTGGAAACCATATAGTTGAACGATGGTAGCGCCCCCCTGTCATTGAGTTTGGTGAGACAGTTCAGCGTGGGTCATCTATAGTGTATTTTTGAAGCTGTCAAAATACGACAGCTTGAGGTTGGAACTCGTTGCCAGGGCCTTTTGAAACAAAAATGAATGTTCTCGAACGAACTGGAAAACTTAAATGAGGGCACCCTCACCCACTCGGACTGACAATCGGTAGTTGTGAGAGTCCTTGCGGGAGATTTTTGTTCAAGTGCAGAAGACTTTTGGTTGGTTGAAGGGTGGCAGTCTATAAAATGAAATGCTTCTTCTGTTGTTCGAATAGTAAGAGCGTTTTCGCACTACGTCTGATCCAAATCCAATCCAGTCCGCTGTAACGAGTGACGTCTACACCTACCTGCAGCAGCAGTACAGGCGTGTTGCAGTCGCTCTGTACTCCCGACCAGGACTCCTGTCTACTAACCTGTGTACTATAATGGGTGTCTGATAAAATAAACAATTTTATTATTATTTATTATTATAACCTGCAGTAGCAGCACCAGCGTGTTGAAGCAGTGAAGCGCCAGCAGCGCTTTAGTGAGAGGCCCGCGCACCGCTTCCACGCAACCCCGCGCGTGCAACGAAGCGGGCAGAAGCGGTGAGTCGCGCCAGATCTCGCGGCATTCACTCTGTGCTCCCGACCAGGACTCTGTCTACTGACCTGCAGCAGCAGTACAAGCGTGTTGAAGCAGTGCAGCGCTAGAAGCGCTTTAGTGAGCGGCCCGCGCACCGCCTCCACATAACCCCGCGCGTGAAGCGAAGCGGCGAGTCGCGCTAGATCTCGCGGCACTCGCTCTGTGCTCCCGACCAGGACTCCTGTCTACTGACCTGTAGCAGTAGTACAAGCGTGTTGAAGCAGTGCAGCGCTAGAAGCGCTTTAGTGAGCGGCCCGTGCACCGCCTCCACGCAACCCCGCGCGTGCAACGAAGCGGGAAGAAGCGGCGAGTCGCGCCAGATCTCGCGGCACTCGCTCTGTGCTCCCGATCACGTCCCTTGTCTACTGACCTGCAGCAGCAGCACCAGCGTGTTGAAGCAGTGAAGCGCCAGCAGCGCTTTAGTGAGCGGCCCGCGCACCGCCTCCACGCAACCCCGCACGTGAAGCGAAGCGGGCAGAAGCGGCGAGTCGCGGCACTCGCTCTGTGCTCCCGATCACGTCCCTTGTCTACTGACCTGCAGCAGCAGCACCAGCGTGTTGAAGCAGTGAAGCGCCAGCAGCGCTTTAGTGAGCGGCCCGCGCACCGCCTCCACGCAACCCCGCGCGTGAAGCGAAGCGGGAAGCAGCGGCGAGTCGCGCCAGATCTCGCGACATTCACTCTGTACTCCCGACCAAGACTCCTGTCTACTGACCTGCAGTAGCAGCACCAGCGTGTTGAAGCAGTGCAGCGCTAGAAGCGCTTTAGTGAGCGGCCCGCGCACCGCCTCCACGCAACCCCGCGCGTGAAGCGAAGCGGGCAGAAGCGGCGAGTCGCGCCAGATCTCGCGGCATTCACTCTGAAAAAACACACAAGATCGGTCGTTGAAAAATCTTGGAGGATCTCTTTGAAGATTTTCTTTGAAACGAGATGAATACTGAATGGGAGGTGCCTGGATGCGAGCGGCGCAGGACCGGTTTTTGTGGAAATCCTTGGGGGAGGCCTTTGTCCAGCAGTGGACGTCTTTCGACTGAAACGAACGAGATGGATACTGAATAGCTTCCATTGCTGTAGAAGTCATCTCATCTTGGGCACTGCTCTAAGGCCTCATACAAAGAGACAAAATGCTTTGCGTCACGTGTCGTAAACAGCTTTATTTGCAGTGGACAAAGCTATGGGAAAAAAGTTTTATCGCAATAAAAGTAAAAAATGTAAAAAAAATGTAACCTAGAGAGCTCACAAAATACAAAGAAACTAATAATGTAATTAGATGGTAATAATAATTATTCTGCGTTTACCTGCTGCAAGGGGTCGTGGTAGCAGGCTGCGAGCACCCTCGGAGTGCAACACGAGTACGGGGACACTGGAGGCAACACCTTGCCATCGGCGCCTGCTAACCTAAGGCACAGACAAATCACAATACTGTACAGCGCAATAAATTCACCGTGTACCGGAAAACGCAGCGTGGAACCTCCACCCACAAGGACCGACGACATCGTAAAGGTAGCAGGAAAGCGCCGCTACTAACCGCGCAACATGGAAAGCATTGGGAGAAGCCTATGTTTAGCAGTGGACGTCCTACCCAAGTAACATTTTACTCCATTTAAGAGTTCAATAGTCGTTCACATGTACTCCACAAGCTGTGTATGTCAGCTGTATACGAGCTGTATAGCTTGCTATAATGCTTTTATAGAACCAGTTTGGGCACAAATTAGACAGCTTTAAGTTCACTATGGCTGTACATTAGCAGTATAATAGCATTATAATAGCAGTTTAAGTAGTAACATCGTACTTAAGGCTGACTTACGGCACTAAAGGGGACGCAGTGTGAACCATACAACGTACGTGAGGACAATAAAGAGTAACAAGTGGCTAAATGCACAGCTTTCAAAGTTATAAAGTCCGACAAAAGTACTCCAATGCTACATAAAGTTCACGTGTGTCCTAAATTATTTCCACATTTTAATATTAGTTTGGTATTTGTACGTGAGTGCCAAGAGGAAACAACTCGGGCGGATAATATAATCATTTATGCAAATAATAACACGGGTTTTAAATACTTAATAATGTTAATGCCATTGGGAATGCAACTTTATCGTGAAATGTATACATATTTACAGCTAAAATATTTACGCGCCTCTGTAAAAACGCGATATTCATTTTAAAATATTTAAAACTGGCTGAGAGGAAATCTACAATTTTCAGTTTTTGATATTGTATTGGCATTATAATTATACTACGGTAATTAATTATAACATGAAACCAAAACTCAATCGCTCTATCTGCGAATTTTGTGATAAATCTGCATTAATTTTGGAGATTTATTTGGTAAATATTTTAGGTTATGTAGAACAAAATGGTGGAAATGAAATACGGCTATGTGAACTGTTATAACTCCAATTTAATGCGGTGAGCGTATATTAGGTTCACATGTGTTCTGTTAGAATGCTGTTATCTATATTAAGTTCCACATTTGTACCACTACAGCGCTAATGTCTATAAATTTATTCTAATGTGAACTTATGTACAGCTTTAAGATGTACCTAGTTCAGGTCAATTGTGTATCTTTAATTCTTTCAAATACTGAAATTTTAGAGATCCGCAATAAAAATTATTAATGTCCGTTAAATCGCCTAGCCCAGGTACTAATAGTCAAGTATGAATACCTAAAGCATCAGACGGTAGTGTTCCCGGTTTAAATTCGTTTATTATGCCTGACAATTTATTCAAAGCGGAATGAGGAATACGATTTTCAATAGCCCATGTTCTTATTTTTTTGCTAAAGGTTAAATAATTGTCTAAATCAAAATTGTATTCACTATCACTAGAACTGCAATCATCACACTCTGATATCTGTATATTTTGAAGGGAACTTTCAGGTTCAGGCATAATATTTTCCTCTGCATCATGTACAGAACCACCATAAATACAACTAAAAACAGGCTTGGGGAAAAGTGTAATAGAATATCACATTCACATTCATTTTCAGCTTAAAGCAAATAAGAGTAGTACTTGTGGACAAATAAACTGCTATTGATGTTAATGGACAACACATATAGTCCTTTTAACAGCCTACAGTGCACATGCGAACCATTGAAACACTTTTGTACAGATAGTAAAAAAAGGTTATTTTATTAACACAAACAAGTCCTACTACAGCTACTAGCTGTATAACAGTCTAAAACAAGTAAACATAACAGCCTTTGGCTTTATAAATGACCACGTGTGTTCTATTAAAATGCTAGCTCTATAACATCATACAAGTAGGCCGTTAAACAGCGGTTGCCGTATCTCTACCCTCCTATAATGCTCTTAGTCAGATGGCTGACTAAAGAATAGTTGTTAGAGTATTATAACACCAACAATCGTATAAAAGTATAACTCTACACTAGTCTACACTCCTATAAGTCCCTTAGACAGGTATAGGTGTAATTAATTGCAATAATACAGCTTATACATCACGAGTGAACTGTACTAATGCTTTAAGTACACATTGGAACTAAATGTGAACTCTTAAATGGAGTAAAATGTTACTTGGGTACGGCTGAGATGATGATGATGATGACAATAAATTCTTAACTAGTCCTAAATAACGTACATGTTTCTAGTATACCAGATCCAATAACGTTCTTGTAGCGATAAGTCTCTACTTTGGGAAGAAAAATTCGTTTTCCGACCATACAGGTCCGTAAGATTCACAAAATAGTGGCCTACCTAATATACGAGTATTTCCCTTACCCCATTTATAAACGTTTTAAGCAGGTTAAAAGAAAAGTGTTTCACGATATTTAGACCCATTACAGATAGATACATACCTCATAACTAAATCAGAGTCCTCATTGAGGAAGTCCATGTTGATCCACGGGATTTCGTGCCAGTCACTTGGCTTTTCCACGCCACAGCAGCTTAATTCCACCTGAATAATAGAGCCCCAATCAATAATTTATGTCCAAGAAAAAAATAATCTACCACTTTTTTGTCTTCGATGCTACACTAACCTGCATGGTATCCATCAATCGTTTCCAAGTCGGTTCAGTTAGATACTGCGATATGCCGATCCTTAGCGAAGACGACAACTCCTTCATTAGTGCCTACGAACCAAAAAACAGTAAACTGATGAAGGTAGTCGCACAAAACAATCGACATCTTTTTTATATATTTTTTTTTTTTGCTTTATGCTACAGATGTTCTGTCAATTAGGCTACAGATAATGTTCAGTCAATTTGTCTTATGTGGGATAACGGAACGCACTGCCTCAAAGAAGTCAATTTGTGACAGATTTTAAGAGTTAAACGTATTTTTTATGACACATCAGAGCAATGTTAATATAAAGAGAGAACCACAAAATATCTCACCGTCAAAGTGCCTCTGCAAGCTCCATACACCAACATGCCATTGAATGCGACGATGGTTCCACTAGCCAGCCAGATCCTGCTGGCCAAAGTAGCCCTGGACCAGTGCGGGCACTGCAGCAGCAGAGTGATGAGACGGAGCCCACTCGTGTAGTGGAGTTTCATGCAGTACGCTTGCAGCAAGATCAGTCCGTAGAGTAAGTATACCGTCAACTAGATAGGGATAAAATAGAGGGTAAGAGAAGATTGGGCGATTGTTCATCGGAGAAGCTCTATGTGGTGCAATAGCTACATTTGGGAAGTGTGCAAAGTTCTCTGAAAAGGCCTACATACAAAGAACTTGTAATATTAGCCTACAGATGACTAATTAGTACTCAACATGACCTTCCTTTCTTAATCAGGGTTTGGATTAATGTTAATGTAATGGTGCGTCCACATTGGGCGAACGGGCTCGCGCGGCACGCTGGTCATCCTGATCTTGCGTGAGCAGGATGTCGAGTTTGCCGCGCGAGCAGGTTCGCCCAGTGTGGACGCACCATTACGAAGCAAGATCCATTATGAGACGCACAGTAGACAATGACCATAATACAGCGGCAGTTGTGGGGTCGCGAGCTTCCCACCGACACTGCCTGGCTCCTGCTATCCGTACTGATCTATCTGTAATATCTCCTTGGACAAGTTACCTTGTGCACGTGTTTCAGCAGCAGCATAACCCTCAGCGACGTGTTGGAGCAGAAGATGACCATGCAACGCGAGACCACCAACTAGCTGATCAGTGGCACTGCCACCTGTCTCTGCCTGTCCTCCTTACTGAGTCTGTATCAAGTAAGAAGTCTCAGACCTTACCTTGTGCACGTGCTTCAGAAGCAGCATGACCCTCAGCGAGGTGTTGTAGCAGAAGATGACCATGCACAGCGAGACCACCAACTAGCTGATCAGTGGCACTGCCAACTGTCTCTGCCTGTCCTCCTTACTGAGTCTGTATCAAGTAAGAAGTCTTAGACCTTACCTTGTGCACGTGCTTCAGAAGCAGCATGACCCTCAGCGACGTGTTGTAGCAGAAGATGACCATGCACAGTGAGACCACGAGCTGTGCGATCAGCAGCCCGCGCAGCACCGCCGCCAGTTGCTGCCTGCCATCCTTACTGACTCCTCGTTACCAAGGGGTCACGGTCGTTACCTTGTGCACGTGTTTCAGCAGCAGCATGACTGCATGACCCTCAGCGACGTGTTGTAGCAGAAGATGATCATGCACAGCGAGACCAACTAGCTGATCAGTGGCACTGCCACCTGTCTCTGCCTGTCCTCCTTACTGAGTCTGTATCAAGTAAGAAGTCTCAGACCTTACCTTGTGCACGTGCTTCAGGAGCAGCATGACCCTCAGCGACGTGTTGTAGCAGAAGATGATCATGCACAGCGAGACCAACTAGCTGATCAGTGGCACTGCCACCTGTCTCTGCCTGTCCTCCTTACTGAGTCTGTATCAAGTAAGAAGTCTCAGACCTTACCTTGTGCACGTGCTTCAGGAGCAGCATGACCCTCAGCGACGTGTTGTAGCAGAAGATGATCATGCACAGCGAGACCAACTAGCTGATCAGTGGCACTGCCACCTGTCTCTGCCTGTCCTCCTTACTGAGTCTGTATCAAGTAAGAAGTCTCAGACCTTACCTTGTGCACGTGCTTCAGGAGCAGCATGACCCTCAGCGACGTGTTGTAGCAGAAGATGATCATGCACAGCGAGACCAACTAGCTGATCAGTGGCACTGCCACCTGTCTCTGCCTGTCCTCCTTACTGAGTCTGTATCAAGTAAGAAGTCTCAGACCTTACCTTGTGCACGTGCTTCAGGAGCAGCATGACCCTCAGCGACGTGTTGTAGCAGAAGATGATCATGCACAGCGAGACCAACTAGCTGATCAGTGGCACTGCCACCTGTCTCTGCCTGTCCTCCTTACTGAGTCTGTATCAAGTAAGAAGTCTCAGACCTTACCTTGTGCACGTGCTTCAGGAGCAGCATGACCCTCAGCGACGTGTTGTAGCAGAAGATGATCATGCACAGCGAGACCAACTAGCTGATCAGTGGCACTGCCACCTGTCTCTGCCTGTCCTCCTTACTGAGTCTGTATCAAGTAAGAAGTCTTAGACCTTACCTTGTGCACGTGCTTCAGAAGCAGCATGACCCTCAGCGAGGTGTTGTAGCAGAAGATGACCATGCACAGTGAGACCACGAGCTGTGCGATCAGCAGCCCTCGCAGCACCGCCGCCAGTTGCTGCCTGCCATCCTTACTGAACGCGAACACGCCCCACGCCATGGACCGACATCCTTTGAGGGCATGCTAGCTGCCTTCCTGCACAGAGAACAGAACGACCAAAGCGCATCAAGCATCTTCATAAACAATGAGGGTAGGTAGAGGAGCTTGTGGACAACTCAAGCTAGAAAAAAGGTTGTTAACTGAAAAGATTTGGAAATATGTGTCCTACCTTACCCCCAGCGGAATTTGAAACCGCAAACGCAACTTGCGTAAACAGAATGGATGGTCTTTAATGTACACCTGTGTAGGCTGTGTACAGCACCCAAAATTTTCAATCAGTGGAAACAACAAGTTGGAAGGTGCACACAATGTATATCGCTAGAAAGCAATCAACTCGAAGAACATTTACATAAAATAAAATGGAGAAAGGCGGTGAAGACTCTCAAATAAATTAATTAAAAATAATTAATAAAACACAACTTACCTTACATTACAATAACCCCACTGGAAAACGTAATCAAAACACAAATGACAACGTCAAGTCTACATTGTCAAAACGACGCGGGTATCTATTTTTTAAAATAACTTGAAAAAGTTCCCAATGCATGTTTTAGATTCCCAAACATTCCCAAAGTTGTGGTTGCTACGCGACGTTAAATCAAGATTTAACAAAACAGTCGTCAGTACAAAAAAACACCTGCTTTAACACAGATATTTAATTTACTTGTGGCTGATTTTACAAAATATTTTTGTTATTTTAAAGAAACTCTTTTGTGAATTGTATTTAAAAGAGTAAAGTGTTAAACAAATGTCACGTCAGTCTTTTGTTTTCCTTTGATAGGAAAACATTGGCTGTTATTTGTTGAAATATTTTAATTTAATTATCTTTGTCGTAGAAGTTAATTAAGCATTAATTCAGTGTTAAGTGCGTGTTAGTTAGTGCCGCCAATATGGCGGAAGGCGGTGCAAAAAAGAGGGCCAAAGTCGCTTGGAGCGATGACCTGAGTCATGATTCAGAGGAAGAACGAGGTAATTTCTGACGTTTAAACATTGTAGACAGTATCAAAGGAAAGTAAAAGTTAGAAGTAATCAACTTCTTCCCATTGCTTCTTCCCGCCTTAAAACGTTAGCGAACAACGTTAACTCCTCGACTAATTTATTTATTTACTAGCTTTCCGCCCGCGGCTTCGCCCGCGTGGAATTTTGTCTGTCACAGAAAAACTTTATCGCGCGCGTCCCTGTTTCAAAAACCGGGATAAAAACTATCCTATGTTCTTTCTCGGGACTCAAACTATCTCTATGCCAAATTTCATCAAAATCGGTTGCGAGGTTTAAGCGGGAAAGCGTAACAGACAGACAGACAGACAGACAGACAGACAGACAGACAGACAGACAGAGTTACTTTCGCATTTATAATATTAGTTGGGATTAGTTGGGATTTATTACTATTTCCCCACAGAACGGGAACGTCTAGCCCAACTCGAGCGGGAGCTCGCCGAGACCCCTGTCAAACCCACATACTCGCCCGAAGAGCTAGAGAAGCTGGTCGGCTTCATCATGAGGATGACCACTCTCTACGATCTCCGCGACGAGGACTGGAACGACGAGGCCAAGCAAGGCATCGAGGACTGGCTGATGGAGCCGCGAGCCCTCATCCTCTCAGTATACTTCAGAGGCGACAAACTCAAAGCCACCAGCGACATCCCTCTCACCCCAGTCTTTGACTTGACATACTTCATCAGGGCGCCCGATTTCATCTTCAAGATAGAATCGTTCCACGACGATATTATTTTCGGCACATTCGTGGATTCTGTTGAATCCAACATTATACAGATATTGGAGTTCGTTTATGCTCCTTACTTCTTTGCTATCACTTCTTGGCCAGACAGTAAGTAACTATCAATCATCAACCAATGAAATTGCATAATCTCACCATAAAGTCTTAACCATCATGATCAAAATTTCAGGTGTGAAAAGTGAATTCTGCTCCCATATTCACACATTCCTCGCTAAACTAACCGACATGTATTACAAAATGTTGGGTTTGACTGTCCTCTACATACCGCGAGAAGGGCAGCAGCTGACATTCGAAAAGGCCAGTGCTGATCGTGAGCTGGTGAAGAGATTAGAAGGTGTAGTGGTCTACTGGACACACCAGATTAAATCCTGTCTGGAAGATCAAGCGTTCGTCGCTTCACAGGACGAATTACTGTGTCCCAGCGATGAATATGACTTTTGGATTTACAGACGTCAGTTATTACCTATTAATACTTCATTAATAGCGGTTTCCATGGCGTGTTCTAATAATAACTACGTTTACAGATGAAAACTTGAGCGCATTGCGTCATCAACTAAAGAACCCGGCTGTAAGGCACATAACCAAAATTCTTGTCACCACACATTCAACTTTTATCCACCAGTTTCAATCTCTATGCGATGAAATAATTCAAAAGGTCAACGAAGCCACTTCCAACATTGAATTCCTTCAAGTGATAAAGCAACCTTGTGCTATTCTGGAATGCGTAGTCGATCCTGACGAAATTGCTAAACATATCCCACAAATTATCAATCTGTTTAGATTTATATGGATGGAATCGCCTTACTATAATTCTGAGGCCCGCATTACAAACCTTTTTAAGGCGTTGAGCAACCAGATCATTATCCTCTGCAGAACATACATAAAGCTGGATGAGCTTTTCGATGGCGAGACGAAGAAAGCATTGGGAGAGTTCAGTAAATGTATCGATTGCTGCAAGAAATATCGAGAGATCTATGACGTCATGGCCGAAGCTCACAACGATATTAATCCGGGCAGTTGGGAATTAGATACTGGGTCGATCTTCAATTACATAGATTCGTTTGTGCAGCGATGTTTCGATATGCTGGATGTATGTAATTGCATGATCATATTTGGGCGGTGAGTTTGCTCAAGTTTTCTTAAAATATTCGTTTCTCAAGACCCTTTCATTTCGAAATTTTTGTTCTTGCAGCATTGATGAGCTGGAGAACATAAACAAGCCGATGTTTGGGGGCGCTCGCGGTGACCAATTTGAAGCAAAGTGCGACCAGATTGAGCACATGTTTTATGACGCTTTGGAAAACGTCAAGAGCGTGGCCTCCACGATTCTGGATGTCCAGGCACCTTCGTGGTATGACGACGTGTTGCAGTTCAGAACCGTTGTAAAGGATATTGAGGTAAATCTTAAGTACAAAGGATAAAAAAGAAATAGAAACACATAACCACATTGAATACATGCCTGAAATTTAACTTTTACAGACAATAATAGAGAACCTTGTGGAATCGGTCTTTGAAGGAGTAAATCACGTGGAAGAAGCCGTCATTGCTTTATACTCCTTGAGCAATTACTCCAAGAGAAAGAACTTGAAGCGCATTTTCAAAAGAAAGACAGCTGAGGTTTGTTAAAGTAACCTACTAAAATAAACCTCTTTGCTAATTTGAGAAACTTTACGACGATACACAAGTTCAGGTTGATTGAAATACAAAATCCAAACACACTTTGTTTTAGGTCTGGGCAATGTTCAGCGACGAAGTGCAAGAGGCCAAAAAGGACATGGTATCCACACGCAGTCAACACCCAGCTGATCTGCCTTCCTTTTCGGGAAGAGCCGTAGTACTACGAATGAGGAAGAACAGGCTGGTGTATTTGAAGAAGGTAAGATTTTATGATTCATTCTGCTTCTGAATCTTGGACCGACCATTGGACTGATAAAACCATCCCTGCTTGTATCATATTAGCAAAGTCACTTTACCGCATACAGAAGTGGATTTATGCTCGTTTTCACCACCAATCCCTAATTTACAAGTGACCCCATTTACAACAAAATTTCTATTATGTATTTTTTAACATAGGGGTCACTTAAAAATTAGGGATTGATGGTGATAACGGGCATGAATCTTGTAAAAAAGTAAAGTTCGCCCCTAATTTCCAATTCTATTCTCTAGATAATGACTGATGCATCAGTATGGTTGCTGCCGTGCAGCAATTCTGAGGATGTGATTATGCACGTCAACAGACTTATGGGAGCCATAGACGTCGCTATAAGAGAACTGTGGATTTCATGGACGGTAAATACCCATTCCAGGGATTGGTATTTCCTTATTTAGTAGGCTAGTAACATTTTATTTCTTTTTACAATCAGCATAACTTGGACGAAAAATGTGGAGCAGGACTCAATAGAACACTGATGAGAAAAAGCGTCGAGAACCCTGGGTTGATGGAATGCAACATAGATGTGTAAGGAAAATCAAAGAACATAATATTAAATGCATGTAATGCTTTGGCCAATGATAATTCTAATTCACATAATGATGATTCTAGGAACATACTAGAACTAGGAAAGGAAGCAGCTCATTGGGAAAATCTAGGACTTGATATTCCTATGCATGCCTACGCGGTAAATAATTTCATGCTGATTAAATAACTCTTCGATAAAGATTCAGTAGAATTAGTTATAAAAATTCACCATTATCTTTGAAACAGGTTTACGCAAAAATGAAGACTGTGCTTTATGTGTATGAAAGCGTATTAGCTGTTGTTAAAGGATATAACAAGATTCTGGACTCGCTTTCAGACGAAGAGCGGTTGTTATTCAAGCCTCTGACAACGGTAAGTTTTTATTTACATGAGGTACAAAATAAATTGGCATCTGATTTGATTAAGTACCTATTCCGTCAATGAAAATAATTGATTAGCTTCTATAGTTATATGTTGAAACCAGGACAGGTAAAATTAAAGCTTGAAGAAACATATTAAAAATATTCTCATTTTTATTCTAATATCACAATGCAGAATCATAACATAATTAACCATCAAAATTAAACTAATATTATAATTAAAATTATCATAATCAGTCATAATCAATCCTAATAAACAATAATAAGATACAAATTATTATCACTAATTAAAAAGATAGAAAGAAGGAAAGAAGACATATTGAAAAGAGTACTAGGTAGTAGCAAAAATTATATCTTTAGCCTTCCGCTCAACTTAAACAACTGTCCAAATGACTATTCATGTCGGCCGATTCAATCATTTCTAAGCAACATGGACACGGTGTTTTTGTTCCTGTGGCATTAAAGGTCTGAGTCTCATCGAACATATCATCTTCATCATCATCAATCACTATTGTGTTATTAGCGAAACTAGTCGAAGCTCCTGGTTCAGGTACAGTACTGTTATCACTAAAGAAAGCTAGACATTCGTCCAAGTGTTCTGCCACTGGTTTGTTTATCACCTTACCACAGCAAGGACACTTCTGTTCAGTCAATGCAGAAACTATATCTTTACTACATCCAGGCTCTATTTTAACAGCAGGAACTTTAATGGCACATCCAATGTCATCCAAGAAAGAAGGCAGGAAACCACAATCAACATTTTTTTGTTCCTCTTTTACGACTACAAAATTATCCGACTTCCTAACGTGTTTATCGTAGTTCATCTTTTTAACAACAGCTTTAACTCTGTTGACATCATTCTGATCGAAACTGTTGACTGTTGTATTGGCTACAGGAGATATTCGTGCGTTTGGTGTGCTGTTCACATTGTAAATGTTTGTTAAATCAACAGTTGCAGTTATTTCAGGTTTAATGTCACCATTTTCTTCTTTGAACATTTTAAAGGGCGGAATTGGTGGCAGCACTCCAACAATATCTTTAAGGTTATTATTTACTGGTCCATTAGAACTTGAAGTGCCTGGAGTATCAATTACTTCTATGTTATCTTTACTTAACTTTTCTATAACATCTCTGTTTAAGCATTCATCTATGTGACTATTGACTTCATTACTATCTACTTTGGTGTTGCAAATTGGACAGTCTACTAAATTCAGTTTCTTAGCAACTATTTTATTATCAGTCTCTGTTAATTTAAAATCCTGTCCATAAACATCTTTCAAGATTGATGTGGCAGCATTCTTGAAATAATCATCAATCTTCTTCACCTTTGCAGGGGGAGACCCTGTCTGAATTGCATCCGCTTTATGTTTATTTGGTCTCTTAGTCTCGAGATTCTGAATTTGAACATTATTGGCAGCAATTTTGCTACTTGCAAGAATTTTATCTTTTGGACTATTTGGTAATGTGGGCAACTGCTTGTTAGCCCAAATGTTCCTAACGGCCTCTGCTACATTTCCTGAGCTAGTTCTTTTCCTGCCACCATCAACAGTTTGACCCTTACCAACGAATACAAGTGGTGGTTTTGATAAAGGTGGCTTTGAAACTGGACTGTTTGGAATGCTTTTTTGAGTTACTACTAGTGTTTTTCCTCCATTAGATTTTGTTTTCACAGTTGGAGTTTTGGGAACATTTTTCACTAAAGGTGTCAGAGGTCTCCTTACATCACCTGGTATATTATTATTGTTAACTGTTTGACTGTTGTTATTATTCATGTGCTTTGTAATGTCACCCATATTATTAGCTTTCTTTTCAGCAGCAGTCTTTTTGGTTTTCTTTTCAGGTTCTTTGATTTTCATGAATGTGCCTCCACAGGTTTTCTGATGGGATGCAAACCAGCAATCGTTAGGTCCTGGCGCTCTGTTCTGAGACCGACGAACAACACCAAAATATGGCCTTCTAGTTTGACAGGGACCATTACATCTCCACCAATGAGTTAAATATAACTTCACCTGAAAAAATAATAAATCTTCAATTAGTAACAATTTTGGAATTCTATTAAGGCTGGGTGCACCATCTTACTTTAACTTTGACAAACATAAAAAATCTGTCAAACTAACTCCATACAAATAACATCGTTAAAGTTACAGTCAAAGTAAGGTGATGCAACTCAGCCTAAGACGTTAAATGTTAAAGTGAAATGCAAAAAGCATTAGTGGAAAACAAAATAATGAAAACAAAATAAAAGATACATACCAGAATTTTCTACATGCAGTATAATATGGTTGTAAAAGTTGCTGTTAATGACCCCAAAAATTAGTATCAATTGCCCAAATGACTTGTTAGAAAACACTCACAACATAAAAAACAAAACAAAACTCAAGCAACAAATAATGTGCAAGACAACAAAAGTGGGTTAGTGGAAAAAATACAATTTGATTATGAAGTGCAAGAAAAATGTGCTACATTGACTTCTTGGATAACATTACAGTCAACACAGTAAAATAGTATGGATGCATAACATACAGCATTAAAAGTGCAAACAAGTTTTAAATCAAACAAATGCAGTGCATATTAGATAAATCAAATGGGATCACTTACTTCATCATGAAAGTCATGGTAGATGCTGATATTCAAACCAGCGGACTTGTTTATTCTGTGCATGTGAGCTTGAAAGTTTGGACCGTGGCCGTCCCTTTCTCTGTCTCTGTTTGTGATGAACAGGTATGCGTGGATCATCTCGTGGAGAAGGGTCTCGATCAGGTCTTTACGAGGACGTAGCTTGAGCAGTGGTTCGCTTAAAGCTATGTCGCAGAGCCCACCTCTGCCTTCGTATCTGAAAGTGTAGAACAGAACAGTTATTGATAGCATAACAGTGATGATCTTTGAAATGTAGTAAGTCATCATGTTATATACATAAAAACGATGATTAGCACTGGTCGGTCAGAGGGTACTAGGAACACAAATAACGAGTGATTAAATACAAAATGATACCTATCATTGAGCTGGAGCATACCACCATCTACAGCAACTTTTCAACTTATGGGTCAGAGGGTATATGATTTAATTACACTAGAAATGAATCTACAACTCACGAGCATATACCAGCACAAGAATACATCCGCTTGCTCCATCGAACAACAGCCCTGCTGGCCAGTTTCGCCCAGAAGAACACTTTGTCGAAGTGTATGAACAAAGTGTGGACATTCGGCGTTGGGTCAATCAGTTCCAGTTCAGGGTCGCCCAAATTCATTTTTGTGTCCTCATTCAGATTGAAATTAAAATAATATGCATCAAATTAATATAAAAAGGCTATGTTGTGTTTGGTTTGAAACTTTCGTGCTTTTCGAATCGTTGCACTTTTGACACTGACAGTGACAGATTGTTACTAAAGTTTTTTTCTTTACCTTTTTTTTGGAGGGGAGTAATGTAAATTAATCAAGTTATTTATAATATTATCACTTGATATTTTCAGCGTTATAATGTTTTCTGTAAATATTTTTTATAAAATGATTTTAATATTTTGAAAAAATATTTTAATCTTAATGTATTAATTAAAATGAATTTAATAAAATATTTCTAGGCATGTGAGAAAAAAGTGCAACCAGGAATAACAAAGTTAACATGGACTTCAACAATGTCTGATGCTTACATTGCTGATTGTGTCACACAAATAGGAGAAGTAAGTTTTTTACTATTACCTGTAGTTTATGTGAAGCTAAAAATTATAAACATTTGCCAATAAAAAAAAACAATTATTTTTTTACAGTTACAAGATTTTTTGACGACATACAAGAATTGCAACGTTAATTTAGTTAAAATCATGGAAAAAATCTGTGACACACCATTAGCAGAGTTTGATATTTACAATGTTTTTGAGATATCGGTTCTAAGGGACAAAATACGTGTTATGGAAGCAGTAGCTACTGAAAAAATCTTGGAAATGTACAAAGAAATCATTACCTATCTTGTTATAGTGTATGAAGGCTTTGAATCGTTTATATCACAGGTGAGTATTAATTTCAAAGATAAGGAATAGGTAATACATGGAAAAATATTTACTGACCTACTAAGATACTTAGTACTGTTGTAAAATAAAACTCTATTTTCAATTCTTTTTAGATGGCAGAACACTGGATAAAATATGTTCGACGATTTGACCGCTTGCTAGAAGATGCTTTGAGATTAGCTATAAAGGCCACTATGCAAAATATGTACAAATGTGTACACGGCGATGGTAAATATCTACCTACTTATTTTACTTCATTAATACGGTGTGATCAGCAATAATTTTGATACTTGTTTTAGGTACAATGGCGCCATCACCTCTAATAAAAATGAATTTGTATTTAGTTGGAAAAGAGATAGTTTATCTTCCAAATAAAAATGAGATCTATGATACTTTTACGACTCTTTTGGAAGAAATTGTACACATCATGAGTACAATCCCAAGATTATTTGAAAAATTCGCACTACCAGCTGGAGGATTGAAAAGATTTATGGAAGTTATACAAACTGAGCCCGATTGCAATAAGCTGCAATCATTAATTGATGCTGGTGAGCATGTTTGTAATGAATTTAAAACTTTCTATCGCCAGTCACTGGCAAAAGCTAAAGTATTGTCACTCGGATCAGTAGTAGCTTTGACGGTGGCACTAACTGGTGGAGTATTTAAATGATAAGAGTTATCGTACGTACTTAAACTAACCAGATGGCGCTACTAGCAAGTTCTGTAATTAACAGTGACAATCATGATGATCATGAAATGTTTATTAAATTTACAGAGATAGATTACAATATTAATCTGGTTCATGAACATATTCGTATGTGGGATCCATACTCCCATATTTGGAAAGTAGATAAAGATGAGTACATGATAAAGTACCGCGAAGAAGGGCATACTGCTGCTGAATTTGATGCCTTAATAATAAATTATAGTGATTTAGCTAATACAGTGCAGATACAAGAAACTGTGAATCAGGTAAGAGGGATGTTTTATTTTTTGGGACCAATTACAAACAAGAATAACTAGCGTGCAAAGTGCAAACTAACGTTAATATTGAAATTGCAGATTCATTTCATTACACTTAACTCAAGTGAGCTAAAAAAGTCGATAATAGCTCACTGTTTGGTGTGGCAGACCAAGCTTGGAGAACTCTTACGCAAAATCACTGAATCAGACATTGATGTTGTTTATGCATACGTTGAAAAAAGCAGTGAAGATGCAATGAAGGTAGATTAAACTATTAACCATTCCGTACACAAACTGCATAGTTTATTAGTAGATTCGATGCTGAAAATTAAATCGGCATTGTATTTTTTTTTTTAATAGATGCCGGCTGACTTGAAGGAACTTTCATCTGCAATGGCTACTTATGAGCGACTAATGTCTGACATCAGTAGATTTGAACAAACTTTTCCTCCTATTACCGATAAGATGATGACTTTAGCTAAGTTTGAAGTGGAATTAAGTTCAGATATGAAAGAAAGACATGAAAACATTCCAGTAATCTGGTCTGAATATTTGGTGCTTTTGGAAGAAGCTAAGAAAGCTCTGGAAATGAATAAAGATAAGTTTAAAGCTGAACTATTAGAGCAAGCTGAGGTATGTAGTGTAGCAAGTTAACCAAATATTTTAAATTACTTCTGAAACCTGGTCCTATTCCTGAAAAAACTTTCATCAATTAGGTGTTCAAAGAAGCTGCAAAAGATTTTTGTGAAGATTTCTATAAATCAGCACCTTGTAGCTCTGATGTCAGTGGCAAGGATGCTGTGGCACAACTGAAAGCATTTAGAGAACAGTTGAATGCACTGCGAGCACAAGAACAACAAATTCGCGATGGACTAGCTGTTTTTAACTTAACGTAATTTTATTTTTTCAATATTCATGATTATTATTGTTGTTCTTAATAATTTGATCATAGTTGCTTCTATCATTCTAATTTCACATTCACAACACTATGATTTTCTTCTTCATTACCCGTGGTATTACCTATTATTATGTTTCATGTGGTTTACCTAGGTGATTCACAGTTGTTTTTTGTACATATTAAGGTCCATCCAGATATTTTATGAGTTCAACATAATCCATAAGATACACATTGTCACTTCTATGTGTTATATTTCTTTCTGATTTCGTGGTAGGTTAGGTCATTATTTAATGCATTTGTAAAAAAAATACGCTCACAGTTCATTGGAAGTGTTCTGTAATTAATTCTATTGGCTAACTTTGTAGGACTCCAGTGAATCTGGATCTACAGAAAATGGAAAAGGAGCTGGAGAAGTTGGAAGAAGTTTGGGGCTTGGTATTCCAATGGGAGGATTCCTGGGAGAGATATAAAACACAAACTTTCTGGGAAATGGAGACAGATGAAATGGAAGAAAATGTCATGTTCTTGTTCAGGTAAATAAAAAAATTGGTTATGGAAATGGAAATTACCACAGTAGGTATTTAAATTTTCATACATTCACATTACGAGATTTCTTTTTTAGGAACTTTAATCGGCTTTCACGGCAGCTTAAGGATAAAGGCTGGGATATCATTGACACTACAAGAGTTAAGGTGGACGCTTTTAGGAGAACTTTGCCACTTATTGGTGATTTAAAAAATCCTTGCATGAGAGAACGTCATTGGGATAGAATTAAAACTTTAATGGGAGTGTGAGTGCTTCAGCTAATTGTTTTTTTTATTATCCATCAACCCTTCCCATCTCTTGATACTTTGACCGGGTGAATCATCTTCATAACTCTTTTACACAGAGAATTTGACCAAAATTCTGAAGATTTCAAGCTTGAGCTTATTATGCGTCTTAACTTCCAAGCCTATGCGGAAGATATTGCTGAAATATCAAATGCCGCTACTATGGAATTGAACATTGAGAATGGTCTCAAAGCTATTAGGGAAGTTTGGAGTAACACTACTTACGAAATGCAACACCACAGGGGCGATATGTATAAGATTAAAAACGTAGAAGACGTTATGCAGGTATTTTTTTGAGTAAATTTATAAATCAAAGTAGGGAAATAATAGACAATGAATAACCCGATTTATGTTTTATGCACATAGTTCCTCGAAGATCATCAAGTACAACTATCATCCATGAAGTCAACTAAGTATGTCGAGCCTTTTATAAAAGAGGTAGATTATTGGGAGAAATCCTTAGGATATGTTGCGGAATGCATTGAGGTAACTGTAGCCTGATTAAAGTTTTTTTGTTTAATGCAGCATGCATTTTAATTATTTCAATTTAAAAATTTAGATTTCACTACAAGTACAACGACGATACCTGTACCTTGAAAGCATCTTCAGTGGCGAAGATATACGAAAACAGCTACCTAATGAAGTTAAAATATTTGACGCTTTGACCGATGATTGGACAGAAATTACTAGCAAGTAAGGCAAGTTTTTTCAAACTGAAATAAATTGGATTTTTAGAAATGGTGTTATTGTAATTTTTATTTTCAGTATGTATGCTGGAAAAAATGCCATTGAAGCTTGTCTGTATAAACCTGCTCCATACGTATACAACAAATTGAACACAATGGTCGATAATCTCGATGGAATATTAAGAGCTTTGGAAAAATACCTTGAAACCAAAAGACAACTATTTCCGAGATTTTATTTTATTTCTAACGATGACCTTCTAGAAATTCTAGGCAATTCTAAGAAGCCGCAACTAATTCAAGTTCATTTAAAAAAGCTTTTTGATAATGTAAATAAAATTAGGATTGATAAGGTATGTGGGCTTTTAGCTTTAGTTCATTTTGTTTGTAATTACTTTCTTCCGAGGTATTTTTTTTCGTTTTGAGCAAAGTTTTCTTTAGATAAAAAGTTACAAAAAATGTTTTCACTCGTATCGTAAGTATGTATTGACTTTTCATTTTATGTGTGGTGGATAAGGACACAATGAGTAAAAAATTTAGAACATAATTATCTAAAACTTCCTGAGTATAGCGAAACTTACACTGATGAAATATTTGAATACTGAATGCCTTACTGCAAGCGAGAAGTTTCTTAGCTTTTGTTGATAGCCTCAACCACGGTAATACTATCTATACAGTATTCCAACTCGGCCATATTTTTGAAATAAATGTCAACAGTCGCGCGGTACGTCACAGTATGACAACATGCGATAGGGCTGCCCACCTACAGTACCCAGTTTAATTACATCTGCCCACTTAGAATTTCTATCTAGTTTTGTGATTGTATTTTTTTATTTAGTTAGACAAACAAAATAGTTTGTGAATGGAATAGGTTAAAAATGTGTGTTGTTTTGTGATTAGTAGATTTAATTTATTTAAAACTACTTAAATAATTTTGAAACTTTAATAATCATAATGATCTGTTACGTTAATTTCGGGCGAGCGAAGTCGTAGGCAAAAGCTGGTTTAATACAATATAATTTACATTTCAAATCAAACTGACTGAAAATGACAATTTGACTAGTTTTTGACCAATTTGACCGTAAATGACGGTCAGTCAAATTCAATCAGTTTTGTCATTTTTAACACTTGGCCACCGACGTCCATTCGGCACATTCGCGACACCCCCGACTTTTGCATACCGAGCGCATACCGAGATTTGAATTTCGAAAGAAAGTTCTTGTTTCGTCTGTTTATATGAAGTTACAATACTGTATGATATTATTACCGTGCCTCAACTCTTGTTGCGCGAGCTATTTTATTTAGGAAATATGTACGACATGAGCGCCATTTGTCAAAACCAAAAAATATCGCGTGACTGACATCTAGTATTTGGTAAAATTAGACAAAACTCTCAAATTCCAAGGCTGGGAATAAATAACCACGCAAAAAAAAAAAAATTCCGCGAAAAGTTCACATTTTTACGTGTTTGTTTGTAGCTATTCTTCAGTTTATTTTATGAATTATAAACATTAGCAATGAACCCGGAGGATATCGCTAATTGCCAGTTTGTACCCATCAGCTCAATAGTAAGTTAAAAACCTTTTGGTCAGTTCTAATTATGCTTATTTTTGAGGTTGTGAGAAATGGTAAAGCTGTTTTTAAATTGTTTTCCTGGTTTAATGGTAAATACTTTTGTTTTAGGAAAAAGCATTAAACTATGTTGAAAATGAAAAAGTTTTACGCTACAGCCTATGTAAGAGGGACCTTCTGAAATTGCAAACACACCACACTCAGGCTGTTAGAGCTTCTCTGAGAGAAAAGTTTTTGAAAAATGTGTACCACAAGGCGTTGCATCATGCTATTTATACGCACGACTGGAATAAACTTCTGTATTTCTTGAAACGGGCACCAATCTGGAAACAGGATAACCGTTTGCATGATATGCCACTCTATATCCGAGTAAGTATTTACCTATTCCTAGATATAATGCTAGTTAATTAAAATTAGCAAACATTACAGCTACAATTTTGACACTCAATGTAATTTTTGCCAACGTATCATCTCATATTGAAAACTTTATTTTTTGCAAAATTTTGTTGGATGAGTTTGTAATGACAAGAATTGATCATGATTGTCTTTATTCATGCTTTTACAGAGTCTCACCATCCTGCTAATGTATCACCCAAGTGCCAAAGCTCAAGACCTCCTCCGGACCTATTTCCACATGGTTTGCACTCGACGTTCGGAGCGTGAGAAGAAAGCGCTCATGAAAATTATACTTACACTGCCCGAGACAATTAGAGAACGATTGGGATTGAATAAGTTGCTTAGAAAAGACGATGATGATGATAATTAAAATTTACCTACTTATTTATTGGGACTGAAAATTGTTTAGTTTATTTTTATGTAAGAAGTGACTACATTTAAGTTTAATTTGTATTTTTTTAACTAAGCTGTGAATTTTGAATTAAGTTCTAGACATTAAGTAATTCTTGTGATGAATAAATTAATAATTTCTATGTTATGTTTGTATTGCTACAGATTTCTTGACGGTTTTCATTCTATGCAACAGTTTGAATGTACTAGTGCAAATTACCCATTTCAATATTAAAATCATTGTTAGGATAATATGTTTTAAAAGCCAACTGAAAATTTATGAATTTTTGTATTGTAACAATTTGGATAAGCTAACTGTCTCATTACAGAATGCCTTAGGCCTACCTGTGGCGAAGGCCATGATGTCTGACGACGGGGAGTGTATTGAGTGGAAGTACAACCTGGTGCTGGATGGCCCGGCCGAAGTGTGGCTGCTAGGCCTGGAGCACCTCATGAGGGTGGTGCTCAGAGAGGTTAGCTCAGAGAATCTAGTAGACTACGTAATTATTATTACTGATAGCATTGCTACCATGTATAGTAGAATCCCGATTATCCGGATCAATGAAAACCAGGGGTGTTCCGGATAATCGAAAATCCGGATAATCGATTTCAAAGTAAAATCAAACAATAATCATTTTTACAATAGAAAGGGTTTTTCAATACATCATTTTAGAGTCTGAAAATCTAAATTTTAGACCATTTCTTTTAACAATGAACTAAGAAGACGTCCGTACCATGTTACGGTGGCGGCGCCTTCGATTTTTATGGGTCCAGACCCGGAATCGGTAATCAGAAACTGTGAAGAATGAGTCCGGATAATCGGATATCCGGATAATCGAAGTCCGGATAATCGAGATTCTACTGTACCTTAATTTTGAGTTTCTGATATTTCGCCACTGTGGCAAGTGCCATGGTCATAGAGTAACTAAAGTTTAAAATTAAGGTACAGTCACGGAATGAAAAGGTTCGTCAGTTTTCAAATTGATTCCTTCAACGAATCGCGAGCACATATTACCTTTTGAAACTATGTTACAGAATAATCTCGAGTTAGAGAAAATAATCTTTAACTGTTCGTCAGTAAAGTTCAAAATTATTCAGGTCAAAGTTGTTTGACGATTTATCTTGTCAAGAAGATTATTATGATTGATAAACTAAAACCTTCTTATTGGTTCAACCTGCCATTATTATTTCTATTAAATAAAAAAAACTATTGTCAATTTTATTGGTCAATGTCATCATTGCATTGCACTGATGGGATAAAAAAATAAACAAGCAAAACCTTATTCGTTAGCAAACTTCATATTAATTTAAATGTTAGCAGCACTGTTTCTTGCACTGTTATGTTGGCAGGTTTGACTCTTACAGTACCTAGTGCAAGCGAAAACCGACACTAAGGTGACGAACCTTTTCATTCCGCGACTGTACATGATAGCAATCCCGTCAGTAATAATAATTATGTATGAAACAAGTTGTAGAACTGAAAAAAGGAAACTTTAAAAATCCAGATGGTAGTAGATTAGATGGGAGTTAGTGGTAGTGTCATGCTGTACTAGACATGGTAATGGGAAGCTGTGTGTCTAGTCGTTATTTCATGCACAACTTGTGCCACTCAACATGATCTTTATTGATGCTATACATTATGCGGGAATATGAAGCCGCGTTGCGCGCCATCTGGTGACGTTTCGGAGCATGTTGATTGTCACCTGTTACGCCTGAAACTATCTAGTAGATACACAGCTTAAACGTAATTATTATGTAGCCATTCTACTGTTATTTAATTTTTGGATTTGCAGCAATTGATTCTAACTCGCGCCGCTCTTAGGAAGTGTCGGTATCAAAGAGAGCAATGGATCAATGATTGGCCTGGGCAGCTAGGAATTACGTGCAGCAAGGTTGGAGCATTATTGTTATGAATGAACATCGTATTTAGAGATGGGTTTGTAGCCAGCTAGTTTGGATAATAACTGATTATTATCTATTAATAGCCATTATTAGCCATCCATTGGCTAGTAACCCTGCTATTAATAGTTTCTTACGTTTTTTCTTCCACCTTTAAAATCAAATCAATATTAAAATCAAATATTACTCAAAGAAACAAAAAAGAACTAAAAAACATCAATGTAATTTATATAAACGACATTGTAGTTAAAAAAGAATCTAAATATTATACAATAAAAGGAGAAACTGACTGACTTAGTGACAGATCAACACACAGCCTAAACGGCTAAACGTAGGCACTTGAAATTTGGAAGGGACGTAGCTTAAATACCGTAGAGGTGCACTAAGAAAGGAATTACCAAAATTCCCAAGGGAACGGGAATTAGCGGGAAAATCCTTTTGTATGAAAAATCTAAACCGCTTAAGTTAGACTAAGCTTTAAGTTTACTAAGGTACCTGCATGCCAAATTTCAAGCGTCTAACTTAAGCGGTTTAGATTTTTCATACAAAAGGATTTTCCCGCTAATTCCCGTGCCCGTTGGAATTTCGGGTATTCCTTTCTTAATGCACCTCTACGGTACCTAAGCTACGTCCCTTCCAAATTTCAAGTGCTAAATTTGTAAACTATGAAGGGATATGTTTAATCATTAGTATAACATTAATAGCAGGGTTACCATCTGAAATCGGCTATTATTGGCTATTTATGGCTAATAACTGCTTTTAATCCGTTACTAGCCAATTGCTATTAATCGGATTATTAGCACTTACCCATCTCTAATCGTATTTAATGGGTAGTGCTCTAAGAGCTCTTTGAATTAAGTGTTTCTGAATTCATAAAATTAAATATTGTGTCCGAGGCCGCGTCTTTGACATTTTTGAAAGTAGAATTTAATCTCTTTTATGTAAACTAGATGGCGCTGTGCTTACTTAGCCCGCGGTACCAAAGTATTTTTTCCGCGTTTTTTTTACTTTGCAATCAATGGTATTGATTGTTGTTACCTGCTGCTCATGTTATTGACTAGCTATTAAGCTGTCATTAATGGATAAGTATACAAATTTAATTGTCACCGACTGAGAGGTCGCCTGGCGCCAAAGGGTCGTGCGTTCCATTCCCACCACAGGCAATGTAGGTACACTAATTGTACAGACGACGGCACATCAACGTGAACACTGTGGTGTCTTATACATATAGTGGTAATAGGAGTGATATTGCAACAAAAATGTATAGTCTTATTTGCTGTTGGTTGTTGTACAAGTCATGGATTTATTGTTATGACAAGTTGGTCATCATCAGCCCTTTCACTGTACCTTAACTAGTAGTTAAATAAGTACCTTTAAGTACTATGGTTCCATCAAAATACTTGTCTCACAGATTCAGTGGACATCTGACTGTACAAGAACTCTATGTCGCTGCGAGCTCATGGGCGAGAAGAAACCCCTGAAAAAGCTTCGCAAGAAGCAGAATCAAATTCTGAGCACATTGCAAATGATGTCAAGGAAAGAAATACCTAAAATTCTTAGAGCTAAAGTCAATGCTCTTTGTGTGATAGAAATTCATTCCAGGGATACTGTTGATAGAATGTACAAAATGGGTAAGATAATATTTAATTTTGAAATTATTGGTTTTATCGCACGGAATAATATAAACGGTACAAGTAAGCAAAAACAAAGTGTACCAAAAAGGTTCTGGTTCAGTATGACTATAATTTGTGCTCTACGATGTTTTTCAGCAGGGACCTCTCAGAGTGAGAGATGATAGATTTTATCACGTTTTATTTACTTGCTTAAAGGCGTTTCTCAGGGAGGTATTTTGGGTCCACTATTATTACTTCTTAGTAAAGTCATTCTCACTTAGGCTGTATGCACGTGAGCGCATTCGAGTGGTTCTCCCAGCTGAAGTTCTACTGGGACCGCGAGCGGGAAGACTGCTACATCAGGCAGACCAACACCAACTCGATATACACGTACGAGTACATCGGCAACTCGGGACGACTTGTCATCACACCTTTGACTGATCGGTAACTTTTGACCTCATTCGTTTTTAAATGCGTAAGTGTAAGTATTGATATTGTCTATTTAGGACTTGAGTAGAGACTTTGTAAAGCTTAATTCCTTTCCATTGATCGAAATCCAGTTAGGTATTACATCTGATAAGGGTGGCCAGGTCGCTGCGGCCAACTATTTCATTCGTGGTATACTTACTCGTAAGTAAGTGCGCGTATTAGCTGCGCGACCAAATTCCTATGTCATTGGCCGCAGTCGCCTAATGCGCGGAGGCCCTATCTAAGAAACTTTCTGCCCAATATCAAGAGCGACCTTTGCGTGACATGTTTATTAATATAGTGAACGCCAGACCTACGTCATTTTATAAAAGCTGAAAGTTTGTCAGCGTATGCTCCCAATATAGGATTTAATAGGATATAATGTTGGTGAATTATGAAGTTTGGGTCATCGTGGCTTTGGGAGCTACCCTAAAAAAACTGTCTGGCAAGGAGTTGGAATTGTCGAAACTGTCTGGCTGTTGGAGAAACGTATGACTTATTAGAAGTAATTTAGAAATCCAGTAGATCTGGACGCTTACTAACTAAGCCCCTCCTCTTCCAAGCTGCTACATAACCCTGACGACGGCTCTGCACCTGTTTCGCGGCGGGAGCCCCCAGGGCCCCGCCGGCACCGGCAAGACGGAGACCACCAAGGACCTGGGCAGGGCCCTGGCCAGATGGGTGGTGGTCACCAACTGCTCAGACGGCCTCGACTACAAGTCCATGGCTAAGTGCTTTTCTGGTGAGAATTTGTTGTAATAGCTTTAAACAATCCATAAGCTATGTGGAACAGGATGCGTTTTGTAATCTTAACATTTGGATCGTTTTTTCAATAACTAACAGATGAGGCGTGTAAACGTAACATGCATACATGATCGTAGGTCTTTTACTCAAAATAATGGCTGATAATACAAAGAAGCTCAAAGTTGCACAGCGTGCTATGAAAAGGGCTATGCTCGGTGTTTCTTTACGAGATCAAATCAGAACTGAGGAGATACGTAAACGAACTTAAGTCACTGACATAGCCCGACGGATTAGCAAGCTGAAGTGGCAATGGGCAGGGCACATAGTACGCAGTACTGACGGCCGATAAGGCAGCAAGGTTCTGGAGTGGTGGCCACGTACCAGAAAACGCAGCGTGTGACGTCCACCCACAAGGTGGACCGACAACCTGATAAGGGTAGCAGGAAGGCGCTGGATGCAGGCCGCTACCAACCGTGCGATGTGGAAGTCATGCGATGATCAGTGCGATGGGGAGGCCTATGTTCAGCAGTGGACGTCCTATGGCTGAAATGATGATGATGAATGGCTAACAATAGCCACTTTATAAAAGCGAGATATCTATTCTTTGGCGCTTCTAGGAAGGCTTAAGGCAAGCAGTAGACCTACCTCTATAGCCACCTAGTTATTGTTATCCACTACCCCAATTGCGGACCTTGAAATGGGTAGTTTTTATGGAGATTCCCCTGCCTTGTTCGTTTGGGCATGTCGGATCAGATCTTTAGGATATTCCCTTGCTATTTCCGCTCCTCCAGTTAGATCTTGAACTCCCAGGCATCGCCCAAAGCGGTTGCTGGGGCTGCTTCGACGAGTTCAACCGGATCAACATCGAGGTGCTGTCGGTGGTGGCGCAGCAGATCCTGGCGCTTCTGCTGGCTTTGTCGCTGTTCCTCAAGCGCTTCGTCTTCGAAGGCTGCGAGATCAAGCTGGACGGAAATTGTGGGATCTTTATTACTATGAATCCTGGGTGAGTTGGTTTGTTTTGTTCAGTCGCGCAGGAATATTAGAATAGAATATATCGAGGTGCTGGCGTAGATCCTGGCGCTGTCGCTGTTCCTCAAGCGGTTCGTCTTCGAAGGCTGCGAGATCAAGCTGGACGGGAACTGTGGGATCTTCATCACTATGAATCCTGGGTGAGCTGGTTTGTTTTAGCCAGAAAAGCAGGAATATTAGAATAGAATACATCGAAGGGCTGTCGGTGGTGGGGCAACAGATCCTGGCGCTTCTGCTAGCTTTGTCGCTGTTCCTCAAGCGGTTCGTCTTCGAAGGCTGCGAGATCAAGCTGGACGGGAACTGTGGGATCTTCATCACTATGAATCCTGGGTGAGTTGGTTTGTTTTGGTCAGTCGCGCAGGAATATTAGAATAGACTATATCGAGAGGCTGTCGGTGGTGGCGTAGATCCTGGCGCTTCTGCTGGCTTTGTCGCTGTTCCTCAAGCGGTTCGTCTTCGAAGGCTGCGAGATCAAGCTGGACGGAAACTGTGGGATCTTTATTACTATGAATCCTGGGTTAGCTAGTTTATATTTGTCGAAATATTAAAATCTATGATTATTGACGCCCAGCTTAAACCTTTGTTCCTAGAAAGATGTTTCACAGATGTTGTCGCGACGTAGACGAGAAGAGTAAGGAATGATTTTTCGATATTCAACCCCTAAGCAATAGTGACCGAGTTTCTTGCGCTGCTTCTTCTCAGCACTGGCCCATTTATTTATTGTCCTGAAGCAGTGGTGGGGTTAATACTGGGACGTGTAAAAGTGCTTTTTTAAGCCTATTTACAGAAATAAATGAGTTTTACTGAGTTTTACTAAGGGGAGGGGAAAGGATATTATAATTATTTGGCGATAACAAGTATTCCTTCATTCTCCTTATCGTCTTTGATAGGTCGTAACTATTGCGGTCTACTTCCCTGAGATTATCTTTGTTTACCCTTCAGTTATGCCGGGAGAACGGAACTGCCTGACAATCTGAAGTCGATGTTCCGGCCCATCGCTATGTGTGTGCCGGACTCTCTCATCATCGCTGAGAACACATTATTTTCCGACGGATTCACGGCGTATAAGATCAACGCCAAAAAGGTTTGGTTACATTTCAGTTATGTCAAACGCGTAGCTAATCAGAACCAGGGTTTTAATAGTCGCCATAAAATAACTGCTTGCACATAATAATATGTTAAATGAATATAACTTAACAACTGTGATACGTACTCATTTATATTGACCTACTAGCTTTCCGCCCGCGGTTTGCGCGCGTGGACTACATTATCTACATATTTTACGGAACCCTACTTTTTTCCAAAATAAAATTTAGCCTATGTTACTCGCGGATAATGTAGCTTTCGAATGGTGAAAGAATTTTTAAAAACAGTCCAGTAGTTTTTGAGCCTATTCATTACAACCAAACAAACAAACAAAGTTTTCCTCTTTATAATATTAGTGTAGATATACCACAAAATTAAAATTCACCCCTCACCTTTCCCCAATAAGAAGCCACAATGTTTACCTGGATCGAAACTGTAAAAATGTCTCTTGGTTTTTTATCTACATTGCCTCTAAATTCCCGTTATGTCCACTGGTGGGAACAAGTCTAGTGGTGGAGACAACGGGAATAAACCACATTATCTTTCAAAAGGTTTCTGCCGGACAGCTTTAGGCACCTTTTTGGGCTCCGTAACCCTTCTTGTCTTGTCGACAACAAACCTACACAGCGTCAGCCCAAAACTCCGCCACAAGAATGGCGTTGTCAGTAACCTTCATTAAATCTTCCTGCGTGCAGTTGTTTGGGCACGCAGGACACGAGACATGTGCTTCGTCGACTGGGGAACAAAACACTTGCACTCCGTAACCCTAATGCCTATCACAGGTACCTAGCAAACGGGCGAGACAGTGCTCTCGGCCGAGCACTCGGTGTTAATGAACATTACGCCGAGCGCTCGTGTATGTGACTCGCTCACCCAACTGTCTCGACCGAGTAAACATTTTACTGTCTCGCCAGTTTACTCGGTATGTGTGATCAAGGCATAAAAAGGAACGTTGCGTTCCGCCAGGTGTTCACGCTGTACCAGCTGGCGATGCAGCAGCTGTCCAAGCAGGATCATTACGACTTCGGGCTGCGCTCCATGGTGGCGCTCCTGCGGTATGCCGGCGTCAAGCGCCGCGCCTACCCCAACCTGCCCGAGCAGGAGGTAATTGATTTATTTGACACTGTTTGTTTTCAGGTTTTTCATTTTCTTTGCATGGTTTAAGGTACTAGTCGCGTTTGGCAACAGTCTGTTTCTCACATATTTTTACTACAGCAGGAATTGCCATTTGAAAAAAAGAAAATTGCCTTAAGTAGGGTCGTGGAATAAATAGTCCACGACCGACTGATGACGAATTCAATTCAATTCAATTTTGTTATTGCTTATTAAGTGTTTACAATTGGGTCAAATGAGAATGAGCATGATTTATATTCAGAAGCATGGGATGTTGTATTTAGATAATCTTTCAGCTAGGAGTTGCTTGCTACCCCATTCGGAATCGAGCGAGACCAAATAGGGGGCAAATGACTTTCTCTATTGACAATGCAACCTATTGCTTTTCTCTCTAGAGTTTTTTTGCCTTGTCTCCTAAATAGTTTTATATCTGGCACTTAGCCAGAAGGATATCTTAGACTTGTCATGCTCACTAAAATGTCTCTGGGGTAGTGGCGTGTGAGGCGGGTCGTTACATTCCCTATAATATGGTCGAGTGAAGCGATGGCTGGTTCACACGTCATGTCTGTGAACAGGCGCTGTCTTCGGGGACTGGTCAAGGAAAGATATACCTGACATAAAATATATATGTATCAAAAAGCAACAATTAACCTAGAAATTAGCATGGCAATAAATAAATATATTCAAAACTGCCATGCGGTCTCGTGCTAGATGGGCGTCTTAAAGGCCACCTATCAACGGGAGCGCGTGGTAAGTAACTTGCTTCTGAATGTATTGTAACTTCCTACTTTTTTATATTTTTAAACCGGCAGACAGTGGTGACTGAGTTTGTTGCGGCGCTTCTTCTCAGCACTTGCCAAATGTTTGTCTCGAAGCGCTGGTAGGGCAAAAAAAGAATGAGACATGTATAGGCTCCTTAAGAGCATTTGACGATTTGCAAGAACTAATTTAATTAGTCTAAACAAATAAAGAAAATTTTGATTTTGATTTTATTGTAGATGGTTATTCTGGCCATGCGCGACATGAACGTGGCGCGACTGACGGCGAAGGACGTGCCTCTGTTCGACGGCATCATGCAGGACATCTTCCCCGAGGTGGCCGTGCCCACGCTCGACTACGACATGCTGGAAGCCGCCATCAGCGCCGAGATGCGTCTGGCCGGCCTGCAGCCCATGCGCGCCGCGCTGCTCAAGGTCATCCAGGCCTTCGAGACCAAGGTGAGTCCTGCTGAGACCAAGGTGAGTCCTGCTGAGACCAAGGTGAGTCCTGCTGAGACCAAGGTGAGTCCTGCTGAGACCAAGGCGAGCTCCTGCTGTCTGTCCCCAGGATAGCTGGAGGCTGGCGGGGCTGCAGCCCATGCGCGCCGCGCTGCTCAAGGTCATCCAGGCCTTCGAGACCAAGGTGAGTCCTGCTGAGACCAAGGTGAGTCCTGCTGAGACCAAGGTGAGTCCTGTGTCCCCGGGACAGCTGGAGGCTGGCGGGGCTGCAGCCCATGCGCGCCGCGCTGCTCAAGGTCATCCAGGCCTTCGAGACCAAGGTGAGTCCTGCTGGAGTCCCCGGGACAGCTGGAGGCTGGCGGGGCTGCAGCCCATGCGCGCCGCGCTGCTCAAGGTCATCCAGGCCTTCGAGACTAAGGTGAGTCCTGCTGAGACCAAGGTGAGTCCTGCTGAGACCAAGGTGAGTCCTCCTGAGACCAAGGTGAGCTCCTGCTGAGACCAAGGTGAGTCCTGCTGAGACCAAGGTGAGTCCTGCTGAGACCAAGGTGAGCTCCTGCTGAGACCAAGGTGAGTCCTGCTGTGTGTCCCCGGGACAGCTGGAGGCTGGCGGGGTTGCAGCCCATGCGCGCCGCGCTGCTCAAGGTCATCCAGGCCTTCGAGACCAAGGTGAGTCCTGCTGGTGTCCCCGGGACAGCTGGAGGCTGGCGGGGCTGCAGCCCATGCGCGCCGCGCTGCTCAAGGTCATCCAGGCCTTCGAGACTAAGGTGAGTCCTGCTGAGACCAAGGTGAGTCCTGCTGAGACCAAGGTGAGTCTTGCTGAGACCAAGGTGAGTCCTGCTGAGACCAAGGTGAGTCTTGCTGAGACCAAGGTGAGCTCCTGCTGTCTGTCCCCGGGACAGCTGGAGGCTGGCGGGGCTGCAGCCGATGCGCGCCGCGCTGCTCAAGGTCATCCAGGCCTTCGAGACCAAGGTGAGTCCTGCTGAGACCAAGGTGAGTCCTGCTGAGACCAAGGTGAGTCCTGCTGAGACCAAGGTGAGTCCTGCTGAGACCAAGGTGAGTCCGGCTGTGTGTCCCCGGGACAGCTGGAGGCTGACAGGGCTGCATCCAGGCCTTCGAGACCAAGGCGAGTCCTGCTGTGTGTCCCGGGACAGCTGGAGGCTGGCGGGCTGCAGCCCGTGCTCCAGGTCATCCAGGCCTTCGAGACCAAGGTGAGTCCTGCTGTGTCCCCGGTACAAGCTGAGGCGGGGCTATGTGTGTCTGCAAATTAGACGCATAAGGAAGCGCTGCAGTGACGCCACTGTGCCGCGCTTGCCACTACTAGTTTTCATTCAATATCTAGAAGCGCAACAGCCGCACGTCTTTGTCACACTGTCAAAGTCAAAGTCAAAGTCAAAATTTCTTTATTTGTTTAGACTAATAAATAGTTCTTACAAATCGTCATATGCTCTTAAGGAGCCTCTACATGTCTCATAATCTTTTTACCCTACCAGCGCTTCGAGACCAACATTTGGCAAGTGCTGAGAAGAAGCGCCGCAACAAACTCAGTCACCACTGTCTGCCGGTTAATATAAATAAATAGAAATAGTAGTAGTAGGTACATCGTAGGACTTTGGTAATGGCGCTGCAACTGCGCATCTAAAATTCTATAAAAACTATGAGTGGTGCAGCCAGCGCGCCACAATGCTGCCACTGCAGCGCTTCCTTACGCGTCTATTTTGAAGGCGCCGTCTTATATATCTCGTGTGCATCGCCCTTTGCAATCCAGGCGTTTAAGACCTAAAGGTGACCGCTTCGTGCGGGATACTGCGATTGCGACATACTGGAGCCGGCAAATAAATGCCCACTGCCACTCGATCTAATCTGATGAAAATGCAGGTTCTCTAGTTGAATAAGGCTTTTGTTCAGCAGTAGACTGTAAACGTCTCATGGTTGAAACGAAAACACTAAAAATTCATCCTTATTATAATATCTTGATCTTCCGATAGAACTCCCGGCACTCGAGCATCCTCCTTGGCGATACCAACACTGCCAAATCTGTATCCTGGAAGATGCTAGCAGCAACACTCAGCCGGCTACATCGAGAGAAGGTTCCCGGCTTTGAAAACGTGCAGCTTCATCCAATGAACCCCAAGGCGTTAACGTTGGGCGAACTCTACGGGGAATATAACCTGGCTACCGGCGAGTGGAAGGATGGCGTGCTATCGTCGATCATGAGGACTACTTGCCAAGGTGATAAGGCTTAAATTGATTTGTCATGACTTGGACCCCAGCGTGTATTTAGTTGTACCCCAGCGTGTATTTAGTTGTACCCGATTTCATTTTTCTGTGTTTATAGATGAGTCCCCTGACCAGAAGTGGATCATATTCGATGGGCCAGTTGACGCGATTTGGATCGAGAACCTCAACTCTGTAATGGACGACAACAAGCTGCTGACTTTGGTCAACAGCGAGCGGATTTCTATGCCTCCACAGGTACAGTAGATAACCAGTTTTACAACAGTTTTACAATAGCTCTTATTACAACATAGTTTATCTTCTGAAGACTTTTGAATAGAAGGTCTATTTGACTTACGATTAGGAACTTCAAAGGTTCCCGCCTCTTGTGCCCTTTGCTGTAACTCCTGTGTACCGGATAACAAGAGTGGTCAAATCAAATCAAATCAAATTTCTTTATTTGCGTAATTCCAGGTACATAAGTGGTCCTACATAGATTTGGTAGTTTTCACTGAAATTTGCTCGAACTAGGAAGCGTGCAAATATTAAAAAGAGTAGTAGACTTTATATCGAAAATAATACCAATTTGAGTTGGTATTTTTTTTTTAACATGTCATATTACATTAATTGATTAATAACAAAAAACTAATAAATTATCATTAATTAAATTATAAACTAATACAGAATGTCATATTGAATAATTATTGTCATATCATATTGAAAATGTCACCTCAGGATAATAATGTACTTATTGGATGTCACTTAACATTACAATTAAAATATTCATTTAATGAGTAGAACGACCTCTCCACAAGCCATGCATGCAGTTTGGTTTGAAACTGAGATCCGCTAAGCCCTCTTAATTCTACTAGTCTTACTTAGTCAACTAACTAAATGTGAAAATCGCTCCGTACTTCTGTGGTTGAGGATTCCTTGTGCAGATCGCTTCTATCTTGAGTCTGATCATCACTACCTATCAGGTGAGACGAAGGTCAAGAACTCATTGTGTTGTTTCTCCAGGTGTCTCTCCTGATTGAGACGCTGGATCTTGCGGTGGCATCGCCAGCCACTGTGTCTCGTAACGGCATGGTGTATAACGACTACAAGGACTGGGGCTGGTGGCCCTTCGTCAACTCCTGGCTGGATACCATTGACGACCCCGAGTATAAGGAGAATGTGAGTCTGCAAACTTTCCTTTATTTATTTACTTTAACCGCCTCTGTAGGTAGTCTAGTGACTAAGACCACCTGCTTCAGGCGCAGAGGTCCCGGGTTCGATTCCCAGTGGGGGTAGATGTTTCTGTTCGGTTTGGTTGGTGGTAGGGCTTGTTCTAAGTCCACCTGGCTTTCTACCACCATCTTACCTAAGTCTGTCGCCATAACAACAATGTTAACAGCATTGTTGTGTTCTGGCAGTTAGAGGTAAGATAGCCAGTTCCTCCGTGGTTGAGGATTCCGGGTGAAGCTCGCTTCCACCTTCGGCCTGATCGTCACTTACATCAGGTGAGATACAGGCCAAGAGCTTCCTCGTTGTGGATAAAAAAAAAGAAACTTATAAAGCTGCTTGAAGGCTTACAGAGATTCCAAAGCGCCAACAAGTTGCATGACTTCTATAATTTCCCTTTTTCAGGGTGGCTGTCTGTTAATAGCATGCGCCCAAATCCTACTAATATTATAAATGCGAAAATATGTGTCGATGTTTGTTACTCTTTCACACAAAAAAAAGTATTATTGTTTATAACCCAGAATAACATAGGCTATAATTTATGACGAACTGTGACAAACTAAATTTCACGCGGGTGAAGCCACGGGCAAAAGCTAGTTGTTATAAAGTAGCACACGTCGCCCATGCTTAGACATAGTCTATTTTATTGTAGCTACGTCGCCATTTCCTCAACATCCTGACGCCAGTTTTGGAGCTGAAGCGCCTCGCTTTGGTAGAGGGCCAAAGCGTGCGCGGACAAGAGCTCACAGGAGTGCGGTCCATGTGTCGCTTGCTGGGCCAGTGGCCCGCGCCCGGGCCTCCGGGACCGGAGGAGGAGGACAACGAGACCTTCTCCAAGATGCGGTTCCTGTTCGCGTAAGTTTCATTATCATCATTATTTCAGCTACGGGATGTGTACTACTGAACATAGACTCCCCTAATGATTTCCAGATTAGCCAGTTGGAAGCGGCCTGCATCCAGCGCCTTCCTGCACCCTTTATAAGGTCATCTGTCTATTTTGACGGTTATTATAGCGTAGTCAGTCTTCTACATCCTGACGCCAGTTCTGGAGCTAAAGCACCTCCTCGCTCTAGTGGAGATCTAAAGAGTGCGCGGACAAGAGCTCACAGGAGTGCGGTCCATGTGTCGCTTGCTGGGCCAGTGGCCCGCGCCCGGGCCTCCGGGACCCGAGGAAGAAGACAACGAGACCTTCTCCAAGATGCGGCTCCTGTTCGCGTGAGTTGCATTATTATCATTTCAGCTACAGGACGTCCTATGGTGAACAAAGTAGTCCACTGGTCTTACCCAATGATTTTCAGATAGGATTGGAAGCGGTTTGCATCTAGCCCCTTGGGCCTTCGTGCACCCTTTATAAGGTTATCTGTCTATCTTGACGGTTATTATAGCGTAGCCAGTCTTCTACATCCCTGATGCTAGTTGTGGAGCTGAAGCGCCTCGCTCTAGTGGAGGGCCAGATCGTGCGCGGCAAAGAGCTTCTGGGATGCTCTTGTACGTGCACTTTCTCTAAAATGCGGTTCCTTTTCGCGCACGTAATATCGTAGTCAGTCTTCCACATCCCTGATGTTAGTTCTGGAGCTGAAGCGCCTCGCTTTAGTGGAAGGCTAGGGCGTGCGCGGACAAGAGCTCACAGGAGTGCGGTCCATGTGTCGCTTGCTGGGCCAGTGGCCCGCGCCCGGGCCTCCGGGACCGGAGGAGGAGGACAACGAGACCTTCTCCAAGATGCGGTTCCTGTTCGCGTGAGTTGCATCTTCATTATTTCAGCTTCAGGATGTGTACTACTAAACATAGACTTATTTCAGCTTCAGGATGTCCACTATTGATCATACGCTCCCTCAATGACTTCTAGATTAGCCAGTTGGAAGCGGCCTGCATCCAGCGTCTTCGTGCACCCTTTATAAGGTCATCTGTCTAGCTTGATGGTTATTATAGCGTAGCCAGTCTTCTACATCCTCACGAGAGTTCTGGAGGAGCGTGGGCAGGAGCTCACAGGAGTGCGGTCCATGTGTCGCTTACTGGGCCAGTGGCCCGCGCCTGGCCCTCCGGGACCGGAGGAGGAGGACAACGAGACTTTCTCCAAGATGGGGTTCCTGTTCGCGTGAGTTCACTTCATCATCATTTCAGCCATCTATAGGCGACGTCCACTGCTGAACAAAGACTCCCACATTGACTTCCAGATTGGATTGAAAGCAAGCGGTCTGCATCCAGCGTCTTCATGCACCCTTTCTAAGGTCATCTGTCTAGCTTGACGGTTATTATAGCGTAGTCAGTCTTCTACATCCTGACGCCAGTTCTGGAGCTAAAGCACCTCCTCGCTCTAGTGGAGATCTAAAGAGTGCGTGGGCAAGAGCTCACAGGAGTGCGGTCCATGTGTCGCTTGCTGGGCCAGTGGCCCGCGCCCGGGCCTCCGGGACCGGAGGAGGAGGACAACGAGACCTTCTCCAAGATGCGGTTCCTGTTCGCGTGAGTTTCATTATCATCATTTCAGCCATAGAGCGTCCACTGCTGAACAAAGACTCCCACATTGACTTCCAGATTGGATTAAAAGCGGTCTGCATCCAGCGCCTTCATGCACCCTTTATAAGGTCATCTTTCTAGCTTGACGGTTATTATAGCGTAGTCAGTCTTCTACATCCTGACGCCAGTTTTGGAGCTGAAGCGCCTCGCTTTGGTAGAGGGCCAAAGCGTGCGCGGGCAAGAGCTCACAGGAGTGCGGTCCATGTGTCGCTTGCTGGGCCAGTGGCCCGCGCCCGGGCCTCCGGGACCGGAGGAGGAGGACAACGAGACCTTCTCCAAGATGCGGTTCCTGTTCGCGTGAGTTTCATTATCATCATTTCAGCTACAGGATGTCCTATGGTGAACAAAGTAGTCCACTGGTCTTACCCAATGATTTTCAGATAGGATTGGAAGCGGTTTGCATCTAGCCCCTTGGGCCTTCGTGCACCCTTTATAAGGTTATCTGTCTATCTTGACGGTTATTATAGCGTAGTCAGTCTTGTACATGCTGATGCTAGTTTTGGAGCTGAAGCGCCTCGCTCTATTAAAAGGCCAGACCGTGCGCGGCAAAGAGCTTCTGGGATGCTCTTGTACGCGCACTTTCTCTAAAATGTGGTTCCTTTTCGCGCACGTAAATATCGTAGTCAGTCTTCCACATCAATGATGTTAGTTCTGTAGCTGAAGCGCCTCGCTTTGGTAGAGGGCCAAAGCGTGCGCGGTCAAGAGCTCACAGGAGTGCGGTCCATGTGTCGCTTGCTGGGCCAGTGGCCCGCGCCCGGGCCTCCGGGACCGGAGGAGGAGGACAACGAGACCTTCTCCAAGATGCGGTTCCTGTTTGCGTGAGTTTCATCATCATCTTTATTTCAGCTTCAGGATGTGTACTACTGAACATAGACTCCCCCAATGATTTCTAGATTAGCCAGTTGGAAGCGGCCTGCATCCAGCGTCTTCGTGCACCCTTTATAAGGTCATCTGTCTAGCTTGACGGTTATTATAGCGTAGTCAGTCTTCTACATCCTCACTCTAGTTTTGGAGCTAAAGCGCCTCGCTCTAGTGGAGGGCCAGATCGTGCGCGGCAAAGAGCTTCTGGGATGCTCTTGTACGCGCACTTTCTCTAAAATGCGGTTCCTTTTCGCGCACGTAAATATCGTAGTCAGTCTTCCACATCCCTGATGTTAGTTTTGGAGCTGAAGCGCCTCGCTTTAGTAGAGGGCCAGAGCGTGCGCGGACAAGAGCTCACAGGAGTGCGGTCCATGTGTCGCTTGCTGGGCCAGTGGCCCGCGCCCGGGCCTCCGGGACCGAAGGAGGAGGACAACGAGACCTTCTCCAAGATGCGGTTCCTGTTCGCGTGAGTTTCATTATCATCATTATTTCAGCTTCAGGATGTGTACTGAACATAGACTCCCTTAATGATTTCCAGATTAGCCAGTTGGAAGCGGCCTGCATCCAGCGTCTTCGTGCACCCTTTATAAGGTCATCTGTCTAGCTTGATGGTTATTATAGCGTAGCCAGTCTTCTACATCCTCACGAGAGTTCTGGAGGAGCGCGGGCAAGAGCACAGGAGTGCGGTCCATCCATGTGTAGCTTGCTGGGCCAGTGGCCCGCGCCCGGGCCTCCGGGACCGGAGGAGGAGGACAACGAGACCTTCTCCAAGATGCGGTTCCTGTTCGCGTGAGTTTCATCATTGTTATTTCAGCCATAGAGCGTCCACCGCTGAACAAAGACTCCCACATTGACTTCCAGATTGGATTGAAAGCAAGCGGTCTGCATCCAGCGTCTTCGTGCACCGTTTATAAGGTCATCTGTCTAGCTTGACGGTTATTATAGCGTAGTCAGTCTTCTACATCCTCACTCTAGTTTTGGAGCTAAAGCGCCTCGCTCTATTGGAGGGTCAGAACGTGCGCGGCAATGAGCTTCTGGGATGCTCTTGGCCGCGCACTTTCTCTAAAATACGGTTCCTTTTCGCGCACGTAAATATCGTAGTCAGTCTTCCACATCAATGATGTTAGTTTTGGAGCTAAAGCACCTCCTCGCTCTAGTGGAGATCTAAAGAGTGCGTAGGCAGGAGTTCACAGGAGTGCGGTCCATGTGTCGCTTGCTGGGCCAGTGGCCCGCGCCCGGGCCTCCGGGACCCGAGGAAGAAGACAACGAGACCTTCTCCAAGATGCGGTTCCTGTTCGCGTGAGTTTCATTATTATCATTTCAGCCACAGGATGTCCTATGGTGAACAAAGTAGTCCACTGGTCTTACCCAATGATTTTCAGATAGGATTGGAAGCGGTTTGCATCTAGCCCCTTGGGCCTTCGTGCACCCTTTATAGGGTGATCTTTCTATCTTGACGGTTATTATAGCGTAGTCAGTCTTGTACATACGTACATGCTGATGCTAGTTCTGGAGCTGAAGCGCCTCGCTCTATCGGAGGGCCAGACCGTGCGCGGCAAAGAGCTTCTGGGATGCTCTTGGCCGGTACTTTCTCTAAAATGCGGTTCCTTTTCGCGCACGTAAATATCGTAGTCAGTCTTCCACATCAATTATGTTAGTTCTGGAGCTGAAGCGCCTCGCTCTATCGGAGGGCCAGACCGTGCGCGGCAAAGAGCTTCTGGGATGCTCTTGGCCGGTACTTTCTCTAAAATGCGGTTCCTTTTCGCGCACGTAAATATCGTAGTCAGTCTTCCACATCAATAATGTTAGTTGTGGAGCTGAAGCGCCTCGCTCTAGTGGAAGGCCAGAGCGTGCGCGGACAAGAGCTCACAGGAGTGCGGTCCATGTGTCGCTTGCTGGGCCAGTGGCCCGCGCCCGGGCCTCCGGGACCGGAGGAGGAGGACAACGAGACCTTCTCCAAGATGCGGTTCCTGTTCGCGTGAGTTTCATTATCATTATTTCAGCCATAGAGCGTCCACTGCTGAACAAAGACTCCCACATTGACTTCCAGATTGGATTGAAAGCGGTCTGCATCCAGCTTTATAAGGTCATCTCTATCTTGAGGGTTAATATAGCTGCTGAAGATAGACTCCTCCTCAAAAGTAGGAGCTGACAGAAGTCGTCCATGATAGCCTGCTGGCTAATGGCTCTCAAAATTCAGAAGAAGAATGTCGAAATTTAGTTTGAGTTTCTAGTGCCCGTTTTTCGGGCACTCAGACTAATAATTATTCTTAAGTGACCCCTTTGAAACCAAAATTCCTGTTATGTGCTACCATATACAATGCAGCAGCTGTAACGCAGCACGAAGTCCGGAATGTTACTTTAGATGTTACCTAGAGTGGCAAAAGTAGGAGCTGATTGAAGTCAGGTCTATGGTAAACTGCTGGCTAATGGCCCTCCAAGATCAGATGGAATAATCTAGGTTTTCCCTAAAATATTCTTACAGCAAAGTTTTACAACATGATCTGTAGTTCTAAGGGCTTACGCTAAAACTCGCGTGGGCGCCCGCACGCGTATCTGAATCTAAGAATGTGTGGCGCGGGCGTATGCGAAGGGTTTCCACACTCGCAGCGGATTGCACGCACGCATTGGAAGACCGGAGCGCGTGCGTGCCGCAAGTTTTGGCGTAGGCCCTTGAACGGCAACATTGTTTCTTGTATGGGCAGTGCTGCAGTGGTTATATTTCTCCTCGCTAGCATGATCTGGTCAGTGTGCGCTACGCTGGAGGACGAGCCGCGGCGCAAGCTGGACAACTGGGTTCGCGAGCACGAGGGCGTGTTCCCGCTCAAGGACACGGTGTACAACTACTACTAGGAAATACCGCCTGGCCGCGAAAATCTATGTCCTAACCTTGATCAGTCGTTGGGTGCTGTAGGGTCAACAGAGACTGGGAGCTAGGGAACGGTTCGCAAGGTGTATGTGACTGGGGAACAGGTGGGGGAGCAGTGTAATGCGGCACTAAGCCCGGAATGTTACCTTAGTGGAATGATAGAGTGGCAAAAGTAGGAGCTGATTGAAGTCAGGTCCATGGTAAACTGCTGGCTAATGGCCCTCCCAAGTCCAGATGAAGAAAATATCTAGGTTTTTCTATGATATTCTTATGGTGCGTCCAGACTGGGCGCACGGACTCGCGCTGCACGCTAGTCATCCTGCTCACTCTGCTCTTGAGTGAGCAGGATGTTGTACCTAGTCTGGACGCACCACTACAGCAAAGTTTTACAACAGCATGATCTGTAGGTCTAAAAGGGCCTACGCTAAAAATCACGCGGCGGGCGCCCGCACGAAAAATAGTAAGAGCAGCGCAGTGTGGCGCGGACGCATGTGACGGTTTTCGGTCGGATCGGAGCGGGTGCGTGTCACAAGTTTTGGCGTAGGCCCTTGAACTGCAACATTGTTTCTTGTATGGTCAGTGGTAATATTTCTCCCCGCTAGAATGATCTGGTCAGTCTGTGCTACGCTGGAAGACGAGCCGCGGCGCAAGCTGGACAACTGGGTGCGCGAGCACGAGGGCGTGTTCCCGCTGAAGGACACGGTGTACGACTACTACGTGGACGAGCGCCTGCGCCAGTTCAAGTGCTGGGAGGAGCGGCTGCCCGACAACTGGCGGTTTAACCCGGCGTGAGTCTATCACCCAGAGAATGTATATTTTCACATCATTTATATTCCCTCCTCTCTTTCCCACTTCTCTTTACTACTTCTACTTCCCTTCTCACTTCCTCATCTCTCTTTCCCACCTTTTTTTTCTATTAATTACTAGACGGGTCCAAGATCCGACTTGGCAGTGACGTCATATGGGGAGCGCAAATGTATCAACCCTTATTGGCCAATAGCCGGGTGTATACAGAGTGATCCACCAAGGTAGAATCGGTGCGCGGTAGATCATCCAGTGTGGCCCCAGCTATTGGTAAATAAGAGGTTCTGTATTTGCGCCAGTTAAAACTTGGCTAGAGCTAGTGGCTAGTATAGCGCCAACTAGTGAGTGCTTATTGGAGTTGAGTAGTTGACACTATTAACGAAAACTTAATCTAAGACACGACATCCATTTAAAGCTTTGAAATCATTCAAGTTCGTGCACTGAAGACGTCTTTTAATAATAAATTCCCACAGGCATGGGTTCCATAACATCTTGGTGCCCACATTGGAGTTCATCCGGGTGCAGATAGTGGCCCTGGATATGCTGAAGAATGGCTACGGAGTCCTCATTGGAGGACCTACTGGCACCGGGAAGACTTTCCTCATCCAGGGGACGCTGGCTAACTTGGATCCTTCTAAGTAAGTACCTATTTGCAGAGGGCGTGTTAGAAGTCAACGCCTCCTTTTTAGCCTTTTTCGGCTACGTGGGTGTAGGCCTCCTTTAGTTCATTTGTTCCTTTTACGGTCTTGAGCAACTTGATCCACTTTATTCTTGCTGTGTTTTTTGTTGTCGTGCTACGCATCTGCTAATCTGCTTTCCTTCTCATCTGATCTTCCTTGTACTCGTATATCGGTCTCAGCAGTATGTCTTCAAAAGTAACTAAGAAACCATCAAAAGTTAAGATAAGGTTCTTTACTACAATACTTGTAAGATGTGTGGCACTTCTCTACAGCAGAATCAATAAAGTTTTCACTCATTCCTTTAGGTACAGTCAGCAAGTAATAAATATGTCGGCGCAGACCACAGCAGCCAACGTCCAGGATATCATTGAGGCACGTCTTGAAAAACGGACGAAGGGGAATTACGTGCCCGCGGGGGGTAAGTGGCGATATAATGTTGCTTTTATATTTTATTTTGGAATTCAAGTGCTTGATTTGTTGTAATTTTATTTGTGGCCACGCCTTCTCCTGTGTATTTCCATCCAAATCTTTTAGGAAAAGGGAGACGCCTTTTCCTTTTTCTTCAACATCCTATAACACTCACTAAAGTACGACCAACTAGCAGCGATACAAAAGGTCGATTCGACTATCGAGTTGACAATATATTCTGTCTCTTCCCATCTTGTGTATTTGTCGTAATGTCTCGTTCTCCCGCCAAAATATGTCAAAGTCAGACGGGTTCACCCATGACATTGGGTTTGTTTACATTTGGTATCGCTTCTCGTTGGTCGTACTTTATTAGACAATTTATGATCCCGAATGAAAGGATGGTAGGAAGGTTCTAGGTGGGTCCCATTTGTTACATTGCACACAATAGACGAAGAAAAAGCGACTTTTGGTCAGAGGTGTTGATTTGCAGCTATGTACTGTTTTGTCAAATAAATACTTCTTGCAGGCAAGAAGATGATAGCGTTCATGGACGACATCAACATGCCAGTCCGCGATGAGTACGGTTCGCAGCCGCCGCTGGAGCTGACGCGGCTGTGGCACGACTACGGCTACTGGTTCGACCGCGCCAAACAGTGGCGGAAGAACGTCAAGGTATACTTGTATGCTGTGATCTGACCTATCCCGTGAAGAGATGTCAAGAAGAGAGCGCAAAGGAGCAAACAGCATTAGATATGCCTAAACTTTTAACTAATTCAATATCCCCCAAAGGTTGTGTTATATAGAGGTTTTCTCCTCTTAGCCCTGATGAAACAGGACCTTCGGCCCGCCATAGCGGGTTACGTTCTGCTCTATGCCGCTGCTACAACGAGAGCCTTGCAAAGCATGGGTCCGGGCAAACACCCTGCTAGCCCCCGCCTGTGAGGGTTTTTAAAGCTGTCCCCTACATCGTGACCCGGGAAAATGCCTTGACGACCCCTGGCCTACTCAATGAAGAATGTCNAATTTACAAAATATGACAGGGACAAACGATACATCTATTTCACATAAAAAAGTACAATCAATTAAAGGTGCGACAATAAAACAATTACCTACAAAACACAATATAAACAGTTAGAACGAGATAGAAAGACGATCACTATACTTGTTTCACGTTACACAAAAAATAGTAAAAAGTAGGGTACACAATAAATAATTTAGAAGAAGATAGCCTAACATTACAATATACTTGTTTCACACAACATAGAAATACATGTAAAAAGGCGGTAGAATAAATATTAATATTAAGAAAGTTAGACAAGGACAGCAAGAAGTTACAATGTTTCTGTTTCACACGACACGGAAATTATACATAAAAGAAGGTACACAAATATTTACAAGTTTCAAACTCACCCGCATCTACGGTTATAAAACATAATATGAAATTAGGTCAAGTTTCTCAGTCAGGAGCGCGCCGCAGTGATGCTCGCACGTATGCTCAAGGTTTGTATGTGGCGGCTGCCACATCTGTCACCATTAACTGGATTGTTAACATGTTATATTTTAATAGAAATTGTTTGTATTGTTTTTAAACTGTTAAGTGCAATAAAAAATATTTAACAAAAACAATGTTTACTGACCACACATTATTTTGTCTGTGTTCATATAGTGTAGGTATTTTTAAGTCATGCCTTTCCCCACCTTATGATTAGTACATGCTGCTGTTTTTAGGTCAACATTCAAAGTCAAAGTCAAAATTTCTTTATTTGTTTGGACTAATAAATAGTTCTTACAAATCGTCATTTTGCTCTTAAGGAGCCTCTACATGTCTCATAATCTTTTTACCCTACCAGCGCTTCGAGACCAACATTTGGCAAGTGCTGAGAAGAAGCGCCGCAACAAACTCAGTCACCACTGTCTGCCGGTTAATATAAATAAATAGAAATAGTAGTAGTAGGTACATTCGATTCAGGAGCAGTTCACTGAATTTACCATGCATTCTTGTATGGTGTATCTTATAAGAATGGGTATACAAGATTGCGTGGTATATTAAACAAGGTAGTGACGTGCTAATATCTAGACTTACATATTAAGATACTAGTAGAAATGACTCGCATACATAAATTTGAATAACTTGGATTGACCAGTCCCCGAAAGCAGCGCCTGTTCACAGACATGACGAGTGAACCAGCCATCGCTTCACTCGACCATATTAGAGGGAATGTAACGACCCGCCTCACTCATTAAACTCTTCAGTACATAGCGGGTTGCAATAATAATCTAGTAACTGACAGAAATATCATTAAGTTCACAATCATACTAATAACAGGATTAAACTAACGTATTGAATTTCAAAAGTCAGTAGGGGCGGCAAAAATTGAATGGCCTACTAGCGGCAAATTTCTAAATCCGCCACTGGAGTTATCGCGTAACAAACATAGAAAAAAAAACATACGGGTCGAATTGAGAACCTCCTCCTTTTTTGAAGTCGGTTGAAAAACAGGCAAAATTTTAAAGTTTTTGACATTTAGTCAAACTGTCACTTGTCAGCTGTTGTGCTGATTTTTTGTTGATGATTTATTTAAATTACACGCATGGACCTATAAAAAAAGGCGGACGGAGTCTCATCAACAAAATACTGTGACATTAGGTTACACCAGCTCGCCTGTACGTACAGGCCGGCACGCACACATTCACACCCTGTTACACTACTTCGAGTGCAAACTTCACATAGTTGNGGTATTTTTGAATGAAATAAAAACTAATGTATTTGTAAATGTAAAAGCTTAACTGTAACATAGGTTTCAAGTGATTTTGCATACCTAGTAACATTCTCAATTGCGAGTTGCCCGATAGACCCACCGAGTTGATGTAACCTGCCATGAGTTAGGTTTTTGTTCCCTAAAGACTGGGGGCGTTCCCTATCCGAAACCATGGGTACGTGTCCGATGGCATATCCAAAACTGCACATCATCATTTCAGCCATAGGACGTCCACTGCTGAACATAAGCCTCCCCCAATGCTTTCCATGCTGCCCGGTTGGTAGCGGCCTGCGTCCAGCGCCTTCCTGCTACCTTTATGATGTCGTCGGTCCACCTTGTGGGTGGACGTCTCACGCCGCGTTTTCCGGAACGCAGCCTCCACTCCAGAACCTTGCTGTTCCATCGGCCGTTAGTTCTGTGTACTATGTGCACCGCCCCTTGCGGCAAGGGCCTTGCCACTTCTTGCTAATCCATGCACATTTAGTCCGTACTATACCTATACCTGTCTTGTCAGGATATGGTGCTTTGCGCGGCGGCCGGTCCGCCAGGGGGCGCGCGCTCACCATTACCGCCGCGGCTGCTGTCGTGCTTCCACGCCTTCTACCTCACGGCGCCCACGCACCAGATGCTCATCAAGATTTTCGGCACCATGCTGGGTCAGCACCTCAGCGATTTTGACGAAGAAACCAAGTCTTGTGGTGAGTCAAGTGTTGCAGGTCCAGCTCGGGAACATTCTAGAACAGTTGACGTGACGTCAGACGCGGCTGCTGTCGTCCACGCCTTCAACCTCACGGCGCCCACGCACCAGATGCTCATCAAGATCTTCGGCACCATGTTGGGTCAGCACCTCAGCGATTTTGACGAAGAAACCAAGTCTTGCGGTGAGTCAAGTGTTGCAGGTTCAGCTCGCGAACATTCTAGAACAGTTCACGTGACATCAGACGCGGCTGCTGTCGTCCACGCCTTCCTCAAGGCGCCCACGCACCAGATGCTCATCAAGATCTTCGGCACCATGCTGGGTCAACACCTCAGTGATTTTGACGAGGAGACCAAGTCTTGCGGTGAGTTGTGGTCCAGCTCGCGAACATTCTAGAACAGTTGACGTGACGTCAGACGCGGCTGCTGTCGTCCACGCCTTCCTCATGGCGCCCACGCACCAGATGCTCATCAAGATCTTCGGCACCATGCTGGGTCAACACCTCAGCGATTTTGACGAGGAGACCAAGTCTTGTGGTGAGTGTATTCTAGCTCGCGACGTGACGTGACGTCAGACGCGGCTGCTGTCGTGTTTCCACGCCTTCTACCTCACGGCGCCCACGCACCAGATGCTCATCAAGATCTTCGGCACCATGCTGGGTCAACACCTCAGCGATTTTGACGAGGAGACCAAGTCTTGCGGTGAGTATATTCTAGCTCGCGACGTGACGTGACGTCAGACGCGGCTCCTGTCGTGTTCCACGCCTTCCTCACGGCGCCCACGCACCAGCAGCTCATCAAGGTCTTCGTCACCATGCTGGGTCAGCACCTCAGCGATTTTGATGAGGAGACCAAGTCTTGCGGTGAGTGTATTCTAGCTCGCGACGTGACGTGACGTCAGACGTGGCTGTTGACGTGTTCCACGCCTTCCTCACGGCGCCCACGCACCAGCAGCTCATCAAGGTCTTCGTCACCATGCTGGGTCAGCACCTCAGCGATTTTGATGAGGAGACCAAGTCTTGCGGTGAGTGTATTCTAGCTCGCGACGTGACGTGACGTCAGACGTGGCTGTTGACGTGTTCCACGCCTTCCTCACGGCGCCCACGCACCAGCAGCTCATCAAGGTCTTCGTCACCATGCTGGGTCAGCACCTCAGCGATTTTGATGAGGAGACCAAGTCTTGCGGTGAGTGTATTCTAGCTCGCGACGTGACGTGACGTCAGACGTGGCTGTTGACGTGTTCCACGCCTTCCTCACGGCGCCCACGCACCAGCAGCTCATCAAGGTCTTCGTCACCATGCTGGGTCAGCACCTCAGCGATTTTGATGAGGAGACCAAGTCTTGCGGTGAGTGTATTCTAGCTCGCGACGTGACGTGACGTCAGACGTGGCTGTTGACGTGTTCCACGCCTTCCTCACGGCGCCCACGCACCAGCAGCTCATCAAGGTCTTCGTCACCATGCTGGGTCAGCACCTCAGCGATTTTGATGAGGAGACCAAGTCTTGCGGTGAGTGTATTCTAGCTCGCGACGTGACGTGACGTCAGACGTGGCTGTTGACGTGTTCCACGCCTTCCTCACGGCGCCCACGCACCAGATGCTCATCAAGATTTTCGGCACCATGCTGAGTCAACACCTCAGCGATTTTGACGAGGAGACCAAGTCTTGTGGTGAGTGTGTTCTAGCTCGCGAACATTCTAGAATAGTTGACATGACGTCAGACGCGGCTGCTGTCGTTCACGCCTTCCTCACGGCGCCCACGCACCAGCAGCTCATCAAGATAAGGAGATATGTAAAGTGCCCCTTAAGGGCTACCTTTTTTTTACTGTTTTTTGACAAAATTGAATAAAATATTTTTGAATGATTTAGACCAAGTCTTGCGGTGAGTAGAGTTCCAGGTCTAGTTCGCAAACATTCTAGAACAGTTGACGTGACGTCAGACGCGGCTGCTGTCATGTTTCCACGATTTCTACCTCACTGTCATTTTTCTTTTGCAGGCAAAGTTGTGCTAATAGCCACGATAGACATGTTCAACAACATCGTGGCCAAACTGCTGCCCACACCGAGCAAGATGCACTATCTGTTCAACTTGCGAGACATTTCCAAGATTTTCCAGGTAAACTTACATAAGTATTTAAAGTCGATTTTTTATGGGCCTATTCCACTATTCCCCGTTGACAATCCCCGTCAACGGGAATTAGTGAACTTTTTGTCACTATTCCCCGTTAACGCCAATTGGAGCTTATAATGGGAAATAATGAACTGGAAAGTTCATTGATCCCTGTTATATTAGGATTTTATTTTGAACGTAAAGTATTATAAGTTCCAATGTAACGTTAACGGGGAATAGTGAACAAAAAGTTCACTAATCACCGTTGACGGGGATTGTTAACGGGGAAAAGACTTTTCCACTTAGTGGAATAAGCCTTTTATGGTAGAAGTTCATTGTTTTCTGAAATGTAATGAATATTTTTTTTATTGTGTAGGGATTGCTTCGAAGCAACAAGGACTATACTAACACCAAGCCTCGTTTCCTGCGGCTATGGATCCACGAGTGCTTCAGAGTGTTCTGCGATCGGCTAACTGAAGAGAAGTTAGTAATTTTGTACCCTTAGAAAATGTAATAATGCAACATAATATTTCCACTACCAGTAGTGTAATATTTCGAAGTCAAATCAGCATGAAAGTTGGGTTTCTCCATTAGACTGTTGTATATTGACATATTTTTTCACATCAAGGTCTATCTCCTAGAAAGATATTACCAATTTGAATATGATACGAATGTTACTTTTGAGCACAATTATTATCAACTAGCTTTCTGCCCGCGGCTTCGCCCGCGTGGAATTTTGTCTGTCACAGAAAAACATTATCGCGCGCGTCCCTGTGTCAAAAACCGGGATAAAAAGTATCCTATGTCCTTTCCCGGGACTCATACTATCTTTATGTCAAATTTCATCAAATCGGTGGTCTAGGCGTGAAAGCAAGACAGACAGACAGAGTTACTTTCGCATTTATAATATTAGTAGAGATTTTAATTAAGGTTTAAGATCTGTAAAACGTTAACATAGCGATTACCACGAATATTATGGCTAGGTAAAGTCCAATTTTGATCACAAGTTTCGAAGCTAAATCTCGAACCCCTATCGCAGAGATCGCGACTGGTTCATGAACCACATGGGCGACATGCTGGGCAAGCACTTCGAGCTGACGTTCCACGCGCTGTGCCCGTCCAAGAGCCCACCCATCTTCGGACACTTCCTCAACCCCTTCGAGGTCTATGACGACCTGAATGACCCTGCTGCTCTGAGGAGGTGAGAATACAAATAATATTTTTTTCAGACACCAGGTTCCTTAGTTTTTGTGATGATAGGTTAGGCAGACGAGTTTGTGACGAGGATATCAACTGGTGTGGATTTTTCGCCAGTGTCCTGCAGAGGGGTGCCTTATCGATCTTTTTAGGAACACCAACAGCAATAATACAATGTAGGCATAAAGTAACATTTGTCATCATCCCTCTGGTCATTTAGTCTCCACTGCAGGATGATGACACACTCAAATTTACCATAAACAAAAGGCAGGATTTCACCTTTATTAGGAAAAGTGTTATGTTCGCATATTTCTTCTTTAGTCACTTCTTTCGACCTCCTTGGGAAGAGTGTGGGTGCTTCTATTCTACTCTAATGATTTTGTCACCGCCAGGTATATCGCTAACCAGATGGAAGAGTACAACAGTTGCCCGGGCGTGGTCAAAATGGACCTCGTGTTGTTCAAGGACGCGATAGAACACATCTGCCGCATCGTGAGAGTCGTCTCGCAGCCGAGAGGCAACGTTCTATGCGTTGGAATAGGTACAGTACTGCAGTTAGTAATTTTTAAGTATAGGACAGTATGAAACGTTCACAAATCTTTCATCATCATCATTTCAGCCATAGGACGTCCACTGCTGAACATAGGCCTCCCCCAATGCTTTCCATGTTGATCGATTGGTAGCGGCCTGCGTCCAGCGCTTCCCTGCTACCTTTACGATGTCGTCGGTCCACCTTGTAGGTGGACGTTCCCACACAAATCTTTATGGAGCTGTATTTAGCTGTCTCATCCCACAACCTGATAAAGCTAACTGCGCACCGCGCTGGAATGCGACTCTCCCTCGTACTTACGCTTACTAACGAGTGTCGTTGTGACGTCACGGCAGCCAGCTGCGCAGTTAACTCGACCGAGTTGTAGATTACATCCGTATTTAGGGTAGGGTTACATCGATAAATGGTGTGTCACTTGAATGAAGTAAAGACAAAATATGAATTTATTTAAAGGTAGGTATACCCAACATTGATGAAACAAACGCTGGCCATAACAGCGTATTACACTTGAAAATTTCGACGGGTTCATCCAGTGTCTAAGTAGCTCAGGAAGAGCAGTCGCCCGGCAAGCGGAAGGTCGTGGTTTCAATTCCCGCCTTAGGCAGTTCGATTTTTTCAAGTTATTTATAATTTTCAAATGAATGTATAAGTGCTGTATGTCTCAACCAGGTGGTTCGGGCCGTCAGAGTTTGACGCGCGTGGCGTCTTACATCTGCGAGTGCAACTCCTTCCAGGTGGTCGTCACGAAGACCTATGGCATCAAGGAGTTCAGGGAAGATCTCAAGGTTTGATTAATTTAGCTATACGCTAGTGTTACCATACCCGTACTGCAAACAGTAAACTGTTTAAAAGGAAAGTTAAAACTTTCCTCCGAGATAAACTTGAACTTCATTGGATGGGTTTTTATCAGCAGTCAAGCTGTATACCCTGGCAACACAGGAGTTGCAGCGGTGGGAATTTATAGTCTCGCACTGCAGCCTTTCTCATTAATGGAGAGAAGTGGAATGGTGATGGATTGTGAAGCTCGCCACCACATCATCTGAAGTGACGACCACAACCACTTTGTCAAGAGTCTACCAACGTAGAAGAAGTGTTAGAAACTTTGAAAAACATATTCATTTCGGCAGTAAGATTCTGGAGTGGAGGTTACATAACGGGAAACCGAGACCGAAGACCTCATAAAGGTAGCAGGAAGACGCTGGATGAAGGTCACTACCAACCATGCGATGTGGAAATCATAGAGGAGGCCTATGTTCAGCAGTGGTCGTCCTGTGGCTGAAATGATGATGATGATTCATTTCGGCGCTAGGAGCATGGATACTTTAATTTAGAGAAATATGCTTTTAAAAAACCTAACTTGCTTCATCTTTAAGTAATATCGACACTTATTATTAAATTATTTACGTCCTTTGTAAAGATATTATACACATCGTGCGGCGTGGACTCCAAGAAGACGACGTTCATATTCTGCGACACGCAGATCGCGGAGGAGTCGTTCACCGAGATCATCAACAACCTGCTCAGTAGCGGAGAGATCACCAACCTGTACAAGCCTGATGAGTTTGAGGATGTTAGTAGCCGTAGATAGTGCTTTAATAGTTCAAAAATACGAAAGTATTAGATCTCAGTACTTCTATTACAAGAGCAGAATGACGTAATGATATCTTAAACTGTTACATAATAAAGTCGTCCATTGTGTAAGTATCTGTCGACCAACTGTTCGAAATGAATTTAATTTTGCAGATAAAGGCTTCTGCTTTGGTAACAGTCCACAAGCAACTTAGGCCGCGATCGATTAGTGGCCCTTCTTATCATATTTAGTTTAATTAATGACAAGCCTTGTCTGTTCTTCGGTAGGCATGTTAAAACTGCATTCGTCTAATATTGCAGTATCAGTCGTCAAGCCTAGTCTGAAGTCTTAAGGCTAGATGGAATCTGACAGTAAGGTTTACTGTTTGCCTTCTCACCCACCCACTTTTCCATTGATCTGCACTATACCCGGTTGGGCTATTAAGACTTACAATGAGGCCTGTGTCCTGTACATGGCTCACTCTGCCCCGCAGATAAAGCAAGGCCTGGAGAAGCCGATGAAGAACGCCAACATCGTGCAGTCGGCGGAGGCTGTGTACCTGTTCCTTGTGGATCGTGTGCGCGCCAACCTGCACATCGTGCTGTGCTTCAGCCCCATCGGGGACGAGTTCAGGTGACGATGATTTGAATTGGACTTTAATGCAATGGAATAAGGTTAAGGGCGTGTGTTGACGAGCTGGTTTCTGCCGGGTCCGACTTCGGGCCCGATCGGGTGAAAACCGGGTTGGGATCGTGCGCGCGACGTTTCAATTTCTTCCCGAACCGGCCGGACCGAGTAGAAACCGGCTCGTCAACACACGCCCTGAAAATATGTTGGGACCTACACTGAACCTTACTGCCTAAATAAGGATCATCATTGTGCGGGGAATGGGTGCTCAATAATAGTCGGACTCCAAAATCGTAATGACCATTTATTTTCCCAAAACGGCGGTCTTATATACACAAAATTTACAAAATATGACAAGGACAAACGATACATCTATTTCACATAAAAAAGTACAATCAAATTAAAGGTGCGACAATAAAACACTTACCTACAAAACACAATCAACAGTTAGATCGAGATAGAAAGACGATCAATATACTTGTTTCACGTTACACAAAAAATAGTAAAAATATCTTCTAAATTATTTATTGTGTACCCTACGTACACAATAAATAATTTAGAAGAAGATAGCCTAATATTACAATATACCTGTTTCACACAACATAGAAATACACGTAAAAAGACGGTAGAATAAATATTAATATTAAGAAAGTTAGACAAGGACAGCAAGAAGTTACAATGTTTCTGTTTCACACGACACGGAAATTATACATAAAAGAAGGTACACAAATATTTACAAGTTTCAAACTCACCCGCATCTACGATTATAAAACGTATCATGAAACTAGGTCAAGTTTCTCAGTCAGGAGCGCGCCGCAGTGATGCTCGAACGTATGCTCAAGGTTTGTATGTGGCGGCTGCCACAATCGTCAACATCATTAACAGCCACAGGACGGCCGATGGGGCAGCAAGGTTCTGGAGTGGGGGCCACCTACCGGCAAATAAAGATCATTCACGATGACAAACCTTTTTATGCAGGAACCGCATCCGTCAGTACCCCGCGCTAATCAACGCGACGACAACTAATTGGTTCTTGGAGTGGCCGCGCGAGGCGCTGCTGGAAGTGGCGTACAAGTTCCTCGAGGGCGTGGAGTTACTGGCCTCTATTACTGGGCCTAGGGTAATAATATCTACTTTATTTTAAACTAGCTTTCCGCCCGCGGCTTCGCCAGCGTGGAATTTTTCAGTTTTTATGTAACCTAATTTTTAAAATCGATACCGATAGTAGATCCCGATTACCCCTTACAATGAAGAATGTTCACTAATTTTGTTTTTTAGCTTTCTGTATTCTCTGTTAAAAATAAAAAATACACGTGAATGAATTATTTCGATACGTCAATTAGTTTCCAAGATATTGAATTTTAAAAGTGCGGGCGGCGGCCGGCCCGCCATTTTATGCGCGTGACGTCATATTACAGTGACTGGCTCATATTTGTATGGGTGGAATCTTGCAAGCTGAATTAAGACCCACTTCTGGGCAACCGATTAAGCTGAAATTTCGCATACACATGCGATTTGGATGACCATGCAATATTATGATGACATGGAGCTGATCTGATGATGGAGCTGGAAGGTGGCCATAGGAACTCTATAATAAAACGACTTAAATCCATCGAGTTTGGGCTCGTTAGTTTTGTACGGATGAGTACTTTCATTCTATATAGTAATCAGGGTCTGATGATGGAGCTGGAAGGTAATTCGCAATAAAACGACACAATCGCATCAAGTTTGGGTTTGGTTCAATTTTAATTTCTGTGATGGGTCTGGGTGTTAATATGTATAATAAGCATAGCTGGGCACCGTTAATCAAATAGTTAACTTCGTTAATCGTTAAACCGTTAATAAAAAAATTAACTTCGTTAAACGTTAAAACGTTACATTTAGTAAGATTTAACGCAAGTTAACGTTAATCGTTAATCCGTTAACACACGATAATAAAACGAAAAACCGGCCAAGTGCGTGTCGGGAGTCACGCACAAAGGGTTCCGTACCATTGATGAAATTAAAATTATTATTTTTTTAATTTAAGTTATTTGTATTTTGAAAGATTACGCGGTAATAAGCGGTTTACGTTTTACGAGGTATTAAAAAAACTACTTGCTAGATCTCGTTCAAAACAATTTTCGTTGTTAGTTTTTATAGTAATGTACATCACATGTTTTTTTTAGATTTTTCATTTTCTTATGTTAGAAGTTATTTGGGGGCAACTTTTTTCCACTTTGGAAGCGTCTGTCACGCAAACTATTCGGTTTAGAAAAAAAGTATTTTAGAAACCTCGATATCATTTTTGAAGACCTATCCATAGATAACACGTATGTGTTTGATGAAAAAAAATTTTTGAGTTTCATTGCTAAGTATGGTGAGCCCCCAATATTTATTATTATTTTTTATTTTTGCATCAAAATCTTAATGCGGTTCACAGAATACATCTACCTTCCAAGTTTCAACAGTATAGCTCTTATAGTTTCGGAAAAAATGGATGTGACATACGGACGGACAGACAGACATGACGAATCTATAAGGGTTCAGTTTTTTTGCAATTTGGCTACGGAACCCTAAAAAGTAATTGTATGCAAGGTTCAAATAATTTCGAAAGCTTGTAGCGCAAACATAAAAGAGGAATAAATTCCGTGCGCGATTTTTTGAGGATAGCTATATATTACACTAGCTTTCCGCCCGCGGCTTCGCCCGCGTGGAATTTTGTCTGTCACAGAAAAACTTTATCGCGCGCGTCCCTGTTTCAAAAACCGGGATAAAAACTATCCTATGTTCTTTCCCGGGACTCAAACTATCTCTATGCCAAATTTCATCAAAATCGGTTGCGAGGTTTAAGCGGGAAAGCGTAACAGACAGACAGACAGACAGAGTTACTTTCGCATTTATAATATTAAGTTGGGATAGCAACGATGACCCAAACTTCATAATCCACCAACATTCTAACCTATATTGGGAGCATACGCTGACAAACTTTCAGCTTTTATAAAATGACGTAGGTCTGGTGTTCACCAGCTCTTAGTCTATAGTATCTCAATCTCAGAGCCTTGGTTCAATTACAATACAATTTAGCACCAAAGTGCTCGAAAGGACAAATCCAACAAATCCAAATTCGATAAGTTTCCACCGTTTCATTTAGGAATTCCTATGGCCACCTCCTGACTCCATCATCAGGACCCTGGACATCATCTAGTACTAAAGTGCTCGAAAAGAGAAATCCAACGAATCCAAATTCGATGCGATGCCGCCGTTTCATTTAGGAGTTCCAATGGCCACCTCCTGACTCCATCATCAGGCCAGCTTAATGGTACCATAACATTGAATTTTCATCGTACTTACATAAGTATACCAAAGNTGACCAGTCGTATAAAAACGTTTCATGGATTTGCGTTTTATTATCGAAAAACATTCGCTAAAACTAATTTTTCTTAACAAATAATAAATAAAATTCAAATTTAAATGCACTTTATGACATAATTTTTAAATTGTCACTATTAATATTTTTTACTGAATAACCTGCAAAGTTAATTCTACAATTTCTGAAAAATCACCTAAAAGTAACCTTTTCATTAGTGTAACCTAAAAGTAACCACAGCAGTTCAAAAGTAACCAAAAAGGTTACAAAAGTAACCTTCTGGCAACACTGCATAGTTGACACATTTAGGCGGCGAAAAATAAAACAAATAACGTCATGTCTTGTGTGGTGAAATGGTGTAAAAACCGTTCTGATCGAACGAATAAAAGTCAAGGAATCACATTTCACAGGTAAACTAATAATTCAATCACTTATTTCCCGATTTTATAAACATTAAAATATTAAAATCAAATGTCATTCACCCGAAAAAAATNAAGTCTTGCGGTGAGTATATTCTAGCTCGCGACGTGACGTGACGTCAGACGCGGCTCCTGTCGTGTTCCACGCCTTCCTCACGGCGCCCACGCACCAGCAGCTCATCAAGGTCTTCGTCACCATGCTGGGTCAGCACCTCAGCGATTTTGATGAGGAGACCAAGTCTTGCGGTGAGTGTATTCTAGCTCGCGACGTGACGTGACGTCAGACGTGGCTGTTNTGGATTCAAATAATAAGAAATTGTAACAACGACAACGATTGGATCCCAAGCAAACGTTGTGTCATTTGCAGTTGTCACTTTGAAGAAAATGACTTATATACGACTAAAGGAGGACGCCGGCGTATTGTTACATATGCATTGCCTCAAAAGGTTAATTAAAATCTAAACTAAAGCATTTATTTTGAAACTTCAAAAGTTTTAAATAAGCTTAATGAAACTTTTCCTCATATTTTTTTCCCAAATCTACATGACCTGACATATCTGCCGATCTATGTTTTTCTTAAAATAAATGGGTAAATTGTTTTGGCTAACATGGCATCCCTAAATTCACTCACACAATAGACAAACGCCAAAATTTTGCGTCACAGTTTTGTTGTAGCGCGAGTTCCGTCCGCCTTTTTTTATAGGTCCATGATTACACGATTAATAACAAAAAAATCATGTATAAACTTAAAAAAAAGGGACATGAACTAAAGGCAAACAGCTACACATATTTTTATTTTTTCATACCTATGGGTTTTATCCTAAGGAAGAAAATGGCACCACAGGTATACAGGTGACCCAAAATTCTGGAGGTACCGGATGCGTTGATAAGGCTTAAAGGTTATTTAAAAATAACTAAAACTGGTCATATCTCAAAACGCATGAAACTTTTTTTTTATGGACATAAATTGTTAGATTCGTCCTAGGCGAAAAGCGAAACGACTGAGAAGAAGTGTGTATGAGTTAATAAAGTATTGTTTGTTTTTCCCCAGGATATGAACCTGCGACTGGCCTTCGCCATAATATCGTCAGCATGCTGGTCAGCCTTCCAGCACGGTTACAACACTGGAGTCATGAACGCCCCGCAAGCTGTAAGTAACTTCATCATCATTTCAGCCACAGGACGTCCACTGCTGAACATAGGCCTCCCCCAATGATTTCCACATCGCCCGGTTGGTAGCGGCCTGCATCCAGCGCCTTCCTGCTACCTTTATGAGGTTGTTGATCGTCCACTGCTGAACATAGGCCTCCCCCTCAGATCATAGAAGGGGCCTCCCCTAATGATTTCCACATCGCCCGGTTGGTAGCGGCCTGCATCCAGCGCCTTCCTGCTACCTTTATGAGGTTGTTGATCCAGCTTGTGGGTGGACGTCCTGCGCTGCGTTTTCCGTTACGTGGCCTCCACTCCAAAACCTTGCTGCTCCATCGGCCATCAGCCTTATGTGTTTTTGACGTAATAACAATGAGATTAATTTTGGGAGATTATTCTTTTTCTTGTCGTGGCGACAACAAACCTACACAGAGTAGCCCAAAACTCCGCCACAAGAGTGGCGTTGTCAGTAGCCTTCATTAAATATTCCTGCGTGAAGTTGTGAATTTGTGTTGAGAATATTCTATTGTGACAGAAGCTCAGTGGTTAAGAAAGCAGACACTAGCGACTCTTCAGCATGTGGACGATTCAAGCCCTTCATATAGAGAACTCATCTTTCTGGACGTGGAAATTCACGGTACTCTACTCAGAAGTCGTGCTAGAAAGCTAGCCGGTTAGAGAGACAGGTTTGACCAGCGTGAGGCACTCCTCACGCTGGTCAAACACTTCCACTTGACACTTCCAAATCTTCCATTTGCCTCATATGGTCTATTTTGAGCGTAAACGAACTAAAGTCGCTGACATAGCCCGACNAACCTTTTCATTCCGCGACTGTACATTAAAATATTTATAATCATCTTTAATGCCTTCATAAAACTATCGGTAAACGTGATTTCATCATCATTTCAGCAATAAAATACAAGGCGTTGACGTGATTTAATAAAAAATATTGATAAAAAGTTAACTTTTCCTTTGTGATGTTGAATTTTCAGATGGTAAAGTACCAAAATACTCCTTCAGAACTTCATAGAAGATCGCAAATCTATCCGCATAGCAATGTGTAAAATCGATGATAAGTTACTCCGAACCCAACTTTAGTAGGTGAGCTTAATACCTCCCGAATATCTCACGAAAGCTGATATTGGAGTTTGAATCTCATTTGACGTAGGACTCGTTGGAATAAATCGACTTTAAAAACAATTTTCATTAGTCCAAGGACCTGAGATTGGTTTCTCGAGATGTAGTTATCGAATCGAGCGAGTCGAGCGATTTTACATTGTTGGGTAAGAATTTTAACTAGTGGTTTTGATAGTCGGAACTGTTTTTGAGTAGAGAGAGGGAATTGCAAGATGCTTCTTCTTGATAAAGTTTTGATTCAATACTATAAGTGATGGATTATTATCATCTTTGTCATGAAATTTAATAATTTCGAATAACGGAAATAAAGAAATTCCAACGTAGGGGAAGCCCGGGCAAACTGAATAACCCAGGTAAAGCGGATAAGCGATTTTTCTGGAACACAATAAGAGATGGCTTTACAAGTTGCGGCTGCGTAGACGAGTGACCCCTCTGACTACGCCATGACAGTTGATTCAAAGCGACTGGTGCCTTTCGTTTATTTTTGTGACAAAAAAATTGTTTAGTGTGTTCTTCTTACGATTTTCGATCAGGTTTGTTCTCATTTCATTTGTTTTTACTGTTAGCTAACCCAAGAACGATTTAGTTTTGCAGATTAACAATGTTTTCTAGTAATATTTGTAATATTAGTATTACATTAAACCGGTATTGAAATATTAAGAAAAGGCATGTTTAGAAATACACGTTTTGGGCAAAGCGGATAGGGCAAAGCGGATAACTTATCCTTGTATGTGTAACTGGTATTTTATTTTTCTTTTCTTTTCTTTTCAGAATAGTGTTTAAGTATAAACGTAAAACAAATAAGAAACGTTAATGGTATTAACTTCTACACCAGTTAAAAGCAAACAAGCAATAAAATACAAAAAAAATGATAGTGAAATGGATCCACCCATAGAGGACTAGATCCAATACTCAGAGTGCCACCGTTAGGCACATTAAAATTGTACGTTATATGATGAACTGGACAGTTATTTCTGCGATGACTGCCAGGTGTTACTGCCTAATATGCTATACCCGACGTAGCTTATCCACTTTACCCAACCGGGTCGGGTAAAGCGGATAATGGACGAGGTTTAGAAAAAGTAATAATTAAGTATGAAGATATTATATTTTGCTACTTTTAACTTTACAATTGCAATTGTGATTATATGTGCCATAAATGAAAACAAAAGGTTGTTCCTAAGTTAAGTATTTCTGTGTTATTTTTTTGTTTTTCCTTAACTTATCCGCGCTGCCCGGGCTTCCCCTACGTTTTAAGAGGTTCGTCAATTAGGAAGATATTCTAGAAGTCACTGACTATATTAGCCAGTAAGACAAAAATAATTTTCTATTGAAACACAAATGTCAGAAATTTCAGGTGTATGCCAATTATTGCAGGGTTGATGTTTAATTTGACCGGACTATATCTTTTGCGAAGATATTGTGCCTACCTAATAAATTCTTGTAACCTTATGAAATAAAAATCGATGTTTTAGCACTTATCTACTAATAAGGGAATAAAGGTATCCTAAAGGAAGTGTCATTGCTACTATAGCAAGTTTTTAACCGACGAAAACAATGACGACCTTTAAATTTTTTAATCTCTTTAAAACCTTTCTAAAATTGTCCAAAATGGTGCTATAATCACAAACTTACAAGCTTTATAAATTAATTTCCACATGCGCCACAGCCCGGAATCCCGGCTCCGACCAGTTCCGCGCCATTACAATAGTTCCCAACTAACTTCTCGCGGGATGAAGGATTCATACACTGCCAACTTTGGTGCTTGTGCAATCTCCAAAATTGTCACACTGAGATAATGTGTGGTTCCGCTTTGGATTTAATTTTGGAACTGGTATAGGGACTGACAGAAAAGACCGTTAGAACAGCTTGATATTTAGTTACTATATCACCATCATCATCATCACTTCAGCCATAGGACGTCAACTGCTGAACATAGGCCTCCCCCAATGATTTCCATGTCGATCGATTGGTAGCGGCCTGCGTCCAGCGCCATCCTGCTACCTTTATGATGTCGTTACTTATTTTTTAAGAAAATGTATACCTATAAAGAGTTCAGGATTTATTAGGACTGCGGGAAGTGTCTGGATGCAGGTAGCTCCAGAACGGTTATTGTAGAAATCTTTGGGGGAGGTCTTTGTTGTGGACATCTTTTGTCCACTTTTGTTTACATCTATAAGGAAGGCTTTAATTCACAATCTACTTCATTAAGCGTCTCCGAAATACTTTTCGCTTGAGTACTACTGAAATTGTATGTATATATTGAAAATATTGAAATTAACATTTATAAAGTTACAGGGTGTTGCATTTGAGCAGTAGAATTCATCCTTTTTGTATGATCTACACTTATTCACTTAAAGCGACACCCTGTACAAAAGCAATATACGGATAACCGGAAGACAATCGCTTCGTTTGCCTTTGTTAAAATTCCAGATGCTTCCTCTTCAAGTTTTTCATTTATAAAATCAATGGAAACTCTCAAAAGCTGTCCGGGACTGAGCAGTCTCTAATCAAACATTCCATCTGAGCCCTCCGGGACTTCGGGTCCCGATCCGGAGATCCGGGGATCCGGGTGCTTTATCCGTATAGTTTGGTGCAATACAACACTTGTAAACATTGCGTTTGCGGGTGAAGGTTGACAGAGAATTGAAGAATTTGGTTGACCAAAAAATCTTATGAGAAGATATTTTAGGGTTTATCTGGGGGCACGGCAGTGCCCCCGCCAAGTCGAGCGCGAAGCAAACACTGCCGTACCATCTTTACTGGAACCATTTCGCCGCATTTTCAGGCCTCTATTTGAGAACCTTTGGATAAGACCAGAACGCAGAAATTTTCGTCATCTAGTAAGCTATAATCACATACTTAAAATCCAAAATTTCAAGTCTGTAGGTCATTTAGTTCCGAAGTTAAGCGAAAGCAAAGTTTCGCATTTATGACACTCACTCACTCACTGATGATCATCAAAATAGAACTAGTACTTCCCATTAACTTAGAGAACTGAAATTGGGTACAGAGTTAGGGTTTAATGGCCACATAAAGGGAAAACTATAAAAACTAGGAAAATCTAAGATCTGGAGTAACACCACATTCATAAAATCAATAGCTACTAGCGCCACACCGGCACCGTGGTGTTCGCCTGTACTGCTCACCGCTAGATGACGCTAGCACTTTGAGCGTCGATTTTCTGCATCGTGGTGTCAAGATTTTTTTCCTTTCTAGACCCCCCCGTCGATTAAGTTGAATGTTGTGTAATTATTTGCATTTCGTTGATTTCGTTTATTATATCGTGAGGTTCGCTAAGGTTAAGTTATTAAAACAATTTCTGATTTGTTGTCCATTTTAAAGGTCGTTGAATTTATTTGTGTTTAATATCTTAAAAAAAATGTCGATAATATTAAAAGAAAAGACGACGACGTTAAATAATTATGCCACTTTCTACAAAAAGAAGTGAAATCCCACCAAAAACATTCTGTAAAAAACTAGCCAAGTCTCGATGGAGCTGCTTGTTTATCTCTAAAAAGTAATGAAATCTAGACAAAGTCTTGCCAAGTCTATGGTTCCTTACTGCGATTTCTTTATTATTACTTAGTTAATGTTGTGTGACTTGGCCGTTGAACAATCTTTATTAAGATAATCATACATAAGTATTATTGAAATACGCAGCGTTATTAAGCCTACAATTGACTGGTTATTGAATCAACGTTTTCCAAGTGCAATTTATTTTCCATCGTCAATGGGTAGCGGTTCTGGCGACAGATTGGTGCAATGGTGTCATGGAGCATCTGGTTTTGTACCCTTCAACGGCCAAGTCACACAACATTAACTAAGTAATAATAAAGAAATCGCAGTAAGGAACCATAGACTTGGCAAGACTTTGTCTAGATTTCATTACTTTTTAGAGATAAACAAGCAGCTCCATCGAGACTTGGCTAGTTTTTTACAGAATGTTTTTGGTGGGATTATACTTTTGAAATGACATGTCGTCCCTCGCATGACTAACTATCCTATCTCAGTTTTGCCACTTTCTCAAAACCACGGGTTTTCAGTTAGGTCATTTCAAATTTAGTTTCTGTTTATACTTTACGGACCTCGTGATAGGAAAAATAGGTACATACAGATACGTGAGTTAGAGAAAATCGTAGACAATGGAAGCAGGAAAAAATTGTAGTCCGTTAGGACTTGAGTTATTATCAAATCGCCAAAATACTAAGATAGGATAGTTAGTCATGCGAGGGACGATGTGATTGGTAGAAATATGACTTCTTAACAAAAAACTTATCCCATAACGTCCACATAAAATATTATTTTTAACGGCAGAAAAGGTTTCAGTTATGTAGGTACCAGTATCACCGTTTTAGGATTTACAGGACTTACGCCCGTATTCACAAACGATGCTTGCTTAAGTGAAGCAGCAACTCGAACGTACAGCGTTGAATAGAGCTCTGTGATTGGTTCATGTTCGTTCGTTCACGCGCACTGTGCGACCTCATAGTAATGTTTGTGAATACCGGCGTAAAAGCAAGTGCTAGTTTTATTAGAATAGAGCGCACCTACATAGAAGATATTTTTAAGCAAAATAGCACCTTATGTGGCGGACACAAACACAATAAATTATGGAACTAGTACGGAACCCCTAGAACTACTGATAGTGTATAACCGATGCCTTACTAAGACCGTGCTAAGACTGACGTTAGCACCTACTAAAACACTATTGGATTTCGAAGGTATTTCAATATTACACCAAACACCGATCTTCATCTCCAATATTGGATTTCAAATTCAATATGGGAAAGCATTTGGTTGAGCAAAATGAAAAATAAATATTCAAATTCTTTATTAGTAGGTACCTACCTACCTGCTTATTGTGTAAGGGCCCTTTTTAGGGTACACACGTTCACACTCTATAACCATTTTGGGACAATAATATCGGGTAATGGAAGTGGTGGAAGAAATTCAGTATTAACTTACTTTTGTGAGAATTTTATTTAATAGAGGTTACAAGAAAACTGGATTTAATCAGTGCGAGCTTGACAGGTAGAGCACACACTGCCTAGTTATTTAAATACACATGACTGCATAAGGTAACTCTCGTTCCATAAAATAGATAAGTAGATAGAACACACTAGACAAGAAAAGAAAGAAACATTTTAGCCAGATGAAGCTCGCTTCCACTTTCAGCCTGATCGTCACACTTAAATTACCATCAAGTGAGATACAGGCCAAGAGCTTCCTCGTTCTGGATAAAAAAAACACGGTAAAACTTAGACAGTCTTATTGCTACAGAGCGATATGTTCCAGAAAACCTAGAGGACAGTTGTTATAAATCTATATCTATACTTATAATAAATCTGTAGAGAGGTCAATTCTGTACATGAAATATATTTTCAAAATAACTATCAGGGGGTGATTAGTAATCGATACTGATGCCAAAAATGCAATCAGTAAAATTTTTGTCTGTCTGTCTGTCCGTCTGTATGTTCCTTATAGAAACAAAAACTACTCGACGGATTTTAAAGAAACTTGGTACAATTATTCTTCATACTCCTGGGCAGGTTATAGTATACTTACGAATTCCCACGGGAACAGGAATTAGCGGGAAAATCCTTTTGTATGAAAAAATCTCAACCGTGTAAGATAGATGAAGGGGGTAAAACGAAATCCACGCGTACGAAGTCGCGGGCGGCCGCTAGTATATAAATAAAGCAATTTAACAGCATTGTTGTGTTTCCGCAGGAGCTATGACAGCCTCTGTGGTTGAAGATTTCGGGTGAAGCTCTCTACCACATTCGGCCTGACCATAATTTACCATACCAAGCCAAGAGCTGAAGCACTTGCGGTGTGGTGTCTTGAAGGTGAACCTTTTGTGGGTAAATAGAAAGACTTAACTTAAAACTGGACTTGCAGTAGTCGGAACGAGAGGTGCTATCAATTTTTTTAAAGATTCAGTGATGTTATTTTCTTGATTTGTCAGATGACTATCAACACCTTTTCTACCAAAACCACCCCCATCGTCACGTGCGCGTTAGTCTTTGACAATCAGCAGCCGGACATCCGTGTCTACCCTCCATCTCTGACTCAACTTATCACTTTTATTTGTGTACGTGACGCACTTGAAATCTTTACATTATTCAGCAAACGTTTCTACTCGTATATTCTAGACTCTAGACAGGCTGTGCCGAAGGATACTGCTTGTGTAAGTGGAGTATAAACAAATAATTAATAAGCTCATTATAAAGAAGCCGATTGTAAACGACAGTGTTAGGATAAAAGATAGGTATAGACCGTGATATTATTTTGAAACTATGTACCAAAATAAAGGTTTTTTTAAAAACCTGAAAATAAAACATGAGGATTGCTTTAACTTATCAATCGCTGTAACTATTTATTTCATAACGATGAACGCTGTGCAATTTGGTAGATGAGTGAGCGCTATTTTTCCTTCATGGGAATTTGCGAAACAAAACATGTAGGCGTATATTATTCATGTAGCAGTGTAAGATCCTAAGAGATCAAAAATCAAATAGAAGGTAAAGTATATTAAAATAATTATTTATACCATGAGTAAGTATTTTCTTCAAGGAATGAGGTCAAAATTACGTGTAGTTAATATAGTTACTTACTCATGTTCACCAAACCTCGAAGATTAAGGTTACTCGTTTACTTTAACAGATACATGTGTAGCTAATCAACAAACAATAATTAACTCTCATTAAAACTTCCGTCGTCAAGATGCAACTTTAACAAGATTGTGAAGTTAGTTTAAAATTCCATCTTGGGTCCTAATGAAGGAGCATCTTAACTAAATTAATTTCCTATAAGCGCCATTGCATCCACTTTGTCGTCAAAATGCCAGCGCTTTAATTAAAAGGGAAAGAGAGATAGATGGAGGGTTAATATTTTGCTGTTATAAGCTTGTTAAAGCAGCTTACACTTTGTCGTTTAGCTGGAAGATTAAAATGGAAGTGCATTTTCAACTAGCGTTGTTGCACGAATGATTGAGTGTCGGAGCTCGGAACTGATTCGTGAGTTTTCTGAAATAATTTTGGATTGAAAATTTATTGTAGGTACAGGTATACCTTTGTCTGTCTGGCTGGTTTGTTTGTCTGTTTGGCCTTTGTCCAGCAGTGGACGTCATTTGGCTGAAACGAAAACGAAACAGGTATACATCTACTCATCTATACTTATAATAAATCTGTAGAGAGGTCAATTCTGTACATGAAATATATTTTCAATATAACTATCAGGGGGTGATTAGTGATCGTCTGTCTGTCTGTCTGTCCGTCTGTATGTTCCTTTTAGAAACAAAAACTACTCGACGGATTTTAACGAAACTTGGTACAATTATTCTTCATACTCCTGGGCAGGTTATAGTGTACTTAGGAATTCCCACGGGAATTAGCGGGAAAATCCTTTTGTATGAAAAATCTAAACCGCTTAAGTTAGACGCTTGAAATTTGGGAAATTTGGGAAATTCCCACGGGAACGGGAGTTAGCGGGAAAAAACATTTCGCCCATTTGCGACGACACTGTGACATCTCGACATNTATTTTGTTTTATTATTTTGAGGGTGCTATCAATGAACGTTGAAGGACAATAATTTAAACAAAATTGAGAAGAAAACAACTATTTATTTATCGGTTTATGCCATGATAACATTGGAATAAACCGATGAATTTGATGATTACAATTAATAAAATTACTTGTAAATAGTGACTTAACACTTTCACAATGGCGGAATGGCGAGATGATTTGCGGGCGGGTGCGGGTGTCTCCTTCTCTCGCTTTCGGCTCGGGCTCTAGTAACTCGGTAACCGATTAAAGCTGATTAGCTGACTGTTTTTACTCTTTCAGATCTGTATGATGCGTTCTCGGTTTTTTTTTATTGTTTTCGGTTGTTTTGCTGATTCGATTCGATACCAAGTATTTTTGTTTCGATACCGATTATGTATCGCAAAATTGATTCGATACAATAAATACTTGGTATCGAATCAAAAGTATCGAGTACCTACTCGTATTTATTAGTATCGGAATATCCCTAAGCCCGACGGATTAGCAAGCTGAAGTGGCAATGGGCAGGTCACATAGTACGCAGAACTGACGGCCGATGGGGCAGCAAGGTTCTGGAGTGGAGAAAGAGAGCGTGCTCCTGCATTAAAAACTTAATGGCCTGATGATGAATCCTCATTTCTTTTGCAGATAATGTCAAAATGGCTACAAGATGACGCTCTAACGGGCACGAATTCGACTCTCTACAATGCGACTGACGATCCAAAAGTGACCACGGTCTGGTCCATAGCTGTCTCCATCTACTGTGTGGGTGGCATGATCGGGGGCTTGCTGACAGGATTTGTTGCTGACAGGTCAGTTTTACTATTGCCTTTGTCCAGTCATCGTCAAATAGTTCGTGACTAGGGTTGCCAGGCGTCCGGCTAAGCCGGACATGTTTGGCTTTTTACGGTCTTGTCCGGCCAAATATTGTGTTGTCCGGCTTTTGGTAGGCTTTTTATTGGGCTGCCGCGCCCAGGCGAAAGTCGAGCCACAGAATAATATGAATAAGCTCACGCATCAGGATGTGATAGTAGACACTCACGAGCTGACACTAATTGCACCTTTTGCTAAATGCACCATTTTGGACCTGGCAACCCTATTCGTGACACTAAAGTGGCCTAAAAGTTGACAGGAAAACCTTATTTCAGGAACAAAAACGTATTGCGAACTAACACTCCTATTCACAAAGGATGCTTGCTTAACTGAAGCAGCAAATCGAACGCACAGCCTTATAGAGCTCTGTGCTTGGTTCGTGTGTATCCCTGTGCGTCCACGCGCACTGTGAGACCTCATAGTAATGTTTGTGAATACGGGCGTTTTATTGTCTACGTTAATTGGGTGTCACGAACTATATATTTGACGCTGACAGTCCTTCACTGGTGAAAACCAAGAAAAAGTTACGAAATCCGCCAGCGAGGGACAACACTACTGAAAGCTGGTGGAAAATATAATATAATCTTCACCGTTTTAATCCTAAATTATTTCAGCTAGTTTTGTTATAAAGTTATTGTTTTTTTTTTTCAGATTTGGAAGAAAACGCGGGTTGCTTCTGAACAATATATTCGTGTTTATTGGGGCCGCGTTGGAAGGAAGCGCGAAGGCTGCCAACTCAGCCGAGATGCTGATCGTTGGAAGGTTGGTAATAAAATAATCATAGACCTGCCCCAGAGTAAATACAAATGAGTAGGTTATCTTCATAGAAACGCACCGAGCGCGGTTTGTATGTGAGCGCGCGAACACGTATGTGGCGCGCACGCACACACTGACAAAATTCGGCGCAACTCCCCGCTAATCCACTAGAGTAAATACAAATGAGTAGGTCATCTTCATAGAAACGCACCGAACGCGGTTTGTATGTGAGCGCGCCAAATACGTATGCGGCGCGCACGCACACACTGACAAAATTAACCGCGCTCGGTGCGTTTCTATGAAGATGACCTACTCATTTGAATTTTGGTACTCTGGCAGTAATAACATTTGGTTAGCCACTAAAAGCAGCATTAAAATCATTTGGTTGGCCAACAAATACTTGGTTTGCATTAAAAACAAATCGTTCAGCGATCCTTGTGTCGCAAATAATCTTGATAATGTTCAGCAATTCAATCACAAAACAGGCAGCATATAAATAAACATTCAGTAGGTAATAAAATAATCATAGACCTGCCCATTCATAAATTCAAAGCTTAAGGGCTATATTTCAACGGGACACCATAGCGGCGCAACCAGTCGCGCTACCAACAAAATGTATGCAGCTTTGCGCAACCAAACGGACACCAGGTGAGTAACTCTCTATAGAGCTGCATACATTTTGTTGGTAGCCGGCGACTGGTTGCGCCGCCATGGTGTCCCGGTGAAATATAGCCCTAAGGACGTAGCACACTTAAATCAACCTAGTAAGGAATCGCAACCGATACGTTTCATCATCATTATTTCAGCCATAGGACTGGGATGTGGGTGGGATTCCACTGCTGAACATAGGTCTCCCCAATTCTTTCCATGTTGATCGATTGGTAGCGGCCTGCATCCAGCGCCTTTCTGCTACATTTATGGAACGTCGGTTCACCTTGTAGGTGGACGTCACACGCTGCATTTTCCAATACATGGCCTACACTCCAGAACCGTGCTGCCCCATCAGCCATCAATGCTGTGTACTTTGTGCCCTGGCAATCCACTTTAGCTTGCTAATCCGTCGGGCTATGTCAGCGACTTTAGTTCGTTTACGGATCTCCTCATTTCTTATTCGATCTCGTACAGAATAGCCCTTTCCATAGCACACTGTTGACACTGTGCAACTTTGAGCTTCTTTATGAGTGGCGCGAACTAGTGAGCACATTTTGTTGTCATTATTTACTATGACGTTTGTGTTGCGACCTCAGACAATGTTTTTTGTTTTGTCTGTCTACACACACATTAACAAAGAGCGTTCTTTGTTTACAGTTTTCTTACCTGAATTAAATGACCGGTCAAGTTCGAATAAGTCTCAAACAATGGGTTCTGTACCCTGATTTCTATAGGTCTAGCGTTTAACTCAGGCAGTGCCTGAGGTATTGGAGAGGCACGGGAGGGGTGACATTGACATTATGACGTGACAGAGCATACAAATGAGGGCTATCTATAGTTTTTATACTTAAGAGTTGGCACCCCTGGCGATTGACAGGACCTTACTCTACAGTGGCGCCATCTTGATGAGTGCAAATGCGATAGTCCTCCTACCACTTTCGCGCTCACCAGCTGGTGCTACTGTCTTCGCTACTAGCAAGTGACAGGACCTTACTCTACAGTGGCGCTAACTGGTGAGCGCTAAAACGATAGCCCTCATTTGAAGGAGATCTGAAATCTCGCTGACGTTTGACTTTACAAAAACACCCTCCCGTGCCGTTCTCCTACCTCAAGATTTAATTGAGTTAAGCGATAAACTTAAATAAAGAAAATTCATTGTTGAAACCTTAGGGAGGCCTTTGTCCAGCTGTGGACGTCATTTGGCTGAAACGAACGAAAGAAAATTTATAATCCCTGCCACACTCAGATCGTTTTCATAATAACATGACTTTCTGAGACCACACGAACAAAAATCTGGTATAGGTATTACATATTTACTTTACTATGTCATCATCAGGCCATTTAGTTTACCAGAGGCAAATGTAGGATTTGTCCTACACTCCCCACGCTGCCGCGCTGGCCAGACGGGTTGGGGAGGTCTAAGTTCGCATATTTTGTCCCTTAGGCCTGGTTTTTTGATTCGTAGTTAAAATAACCAATGGTCAAGTTTGACAGATGTCAAATGACAAGTGGTTAAATATCAGAAAAAAATGTTTTTCGAACAATGGTTAGCTTGACTTTTAGTACATTTGTTAACTATTAGTTAACATTTTGTTAATATTTAACCATTAGTAGCAAAATTTAACAATTTGTTATTTTAACTACGAATCAAAAAACTGGGCCTTAGTCGCCTCTTACGACATCCACTGGAAGAGTGGGGGTGGTTCTCTGCTCTGGCGGAGTTCTATTCTGATTTTGGCATTTTTATTACGGAACCCTAAACAACCAGCTTTTTTTCATACTATTGTTATATTCGTCCTCTCTGACCCGAGTGTCTCAAGAGTCAAGACTGTATAATTGTTTTTTTATTGAAATAAGACATGGGTGAAGTCAAATCTTCCATTTGCCTAAGGTTCTAGAATTAAAACACCTCCCCGGGTTCGCTCCGTCGCAGTAAAATCGACCGGGTTGTTGGGTCGGGCCTTGATATAAGTTTTTTTTAAAGATTATTAGTAATTTGTAATTTAGTCCCGTTAGCCTCTATTGGTAAGCTAAATATGCTTGTGTTACGAGTGGGCTCACCACAATAGTCGAGCGGCGGTGGGATTCAAACCCGCGTTCCTCGGATCGAGTCGGCCAGTCCGACCCCTTCACCACGGTCCTTCACCGTTCGACTATCGTGGCTTCAAGTAATTCTCTTGCTACCTACCATTGCCATAAAACTCTCTGGGACGGCCATGTTGACTCGCTCATAAGTATGTCAATTGACATGGTGTCAAATGCACTATTGTAATTGAACCCACGGTCTCAGGTTGGTGATCGGCGTAAACAACGGATTGAACGCCGGTCTGGCGCCGATGTACTTGGCGGAGATATCGCCAGTGTCGCTTCGAGGATCGGTAAGTTAAATAAATTATAAATTACATACTTATAACTTGAAAAAATCGAACTGCCTAAGGCGGGAATCGAACCCACGACCTTTCGCTTGCCGGGCGACTGCTCTTCCATCTGAGCTACTATTTTAAACACTGAACCCGTTTAAACTCCGCCACTCAAGTATTGTTCTAGGTTTTTGGCACCCTGTGCGTCCACGCGCACTGTGAGACCTCGTATGAAGTGTTAGTCCAGTAATGGCCTAGCTAGACTACCATTGTCTGATTAAAAACAACAATTTATGAATTCGCAAAAGATTATGAGACATGACTTTAAGGTTTTTTTCTTTAAATATTTGACGATTTGTTAAGCACTAGGTTTACTTAATAATCTAAATTAACTCAAAGGTGACTGACTGACTGACTGACATAGTGATCTATTAACGCACAACCCAAACCACTGGACGGATCGGGCTGACATTTGGCATGCAGGTAGATGTTATAACGTAAGCATCGGCTAAGAAAGGATTTTACGAAACTCCACCCCTAAGGGGGTAAAACGGGATTCACGCGTACGAAGTCGCGGGCGGCCGCTGGTAGCAAATAATATTTGTAGAAATTTTTGATTTTGACTGGCTTTGTATTTTTTGTTCAGATAGGAACGGTCTACCAGCTAGTCATCACGATGACAATCCTTCTCTCGCAAGTCCTGGGGTTGACATCAGTCCTCGGCACCGAGACTGGTTGGCCATGGCTGCTTGCTGTCACTGTCATCCCAGCTGTCATCCAGTGCGCAACGCTACCCAGGTGCCCGGAGTCGCCTAAGTACCTTCTGCTGAATAAAGGACAGGAATTGCACGCTCAGAGAGGTAAGAATAGCTTACCTGGATTAATCTTTAGAGCCACATACTTTTAGCATCGGCGATTCAGCTGCTTTTAGAAGCTGCTACAAATTCCACACACATAGCTCGGAGAGCTGATGGCCGCTGGGGCAGGAAGGTTCTTGAGTGGCGACCACGAGCCGGAAGACGTAGCGTGGGCAGGCCTCCCACTAGGTGGACCGACGGTCTGGTGAAGGTCGCGAGAGGTGACTGGATGCGAGCGGCGCAAGACCGGTCTTTGTGGAAATCCTTGGGGGAGGCCTTTGTCCAGCAGTGGACTTTGTAATGTCAATGTGTATCATTTAGTACCAAATAAATATTTTTTTTTTCTTTCTTTCTTTCTTTCGGCTGAAACGAACGAAGGTACGAACAAACAAATTCCACACCGCACACTGAAGCCTAGGCACAGACCACCGATTTTTTATCCTCGGGTAACTCGCTCTCAAAATCGGTGGTCTGCGCCTGGGCTAAAAAGCAACAGCAGTCGCTAAAACACGCGATTTCGATACCGCGTCCGAACGCATGTAGTCGAAATAGCGATGCTGCATCGATACAGTCGCAAAACTGCCGATCGCCGATGCTAAAAGACTTCTAAAGTAAAAAGTAACATGTCTGAGCTGTGGCCCCGAATATTTTGAAAAATCGTTTCGTCACTATTACGTGCTCTGTGGGACTAGACAAAGTGCAAATTATAATCGTAAACCAGTCGAAAAGTGGTCGAAAAGCCCTTTTTCCAACCGACTTCAAAAAAAGGAGGAGGTTCTCAATTCGACCCGTATGTTTTTTTTTTCTATGTTTGTTACGCGATAACTCCGTCAATTATGAACCGATTTGAACAAATCCATTTTCGGCGTTTAAGTAATACCTCAAGGGTGGTCCCATTTAAATTTAATAATAAAAAAACCGGCCAAGTGCGAGTCGGGCTCGCGCACAAAGGGTTCCGTAGCAGCAAATATAATAAACTTATTATGTCAATTTAATCAACCTATCTCAAAAACTATAAGAGATACTTTGATCAAACCAAAAATCGTTGAAAGAGTTAATTAGCATGCATCACCTCTATTTTTTTTAGAATTTTATACCCCGTAGTTATAAAAATAGAGGGGGGGGGACATACTTTTTACGACTTTGAGAGCTGATATCTCAAAAACCGTTCACTTTAAGAAAAATGTTTTTTAGAAAACTTTATATCATTTTAAAAGACCTTTCCATTGATACCCCACACGGGTATGTACATCGAAAAAAAATTTTCATCCCTCAGTTACATGTATGGGGGGCCCCACCCCCAATTCTTTTTTTTACTATTTAGTGTCATAATTTTGTAGCGGTTCATACAACACATATTCCCATCAAATTTCATCACTGTAGTACTTATAGTTTCCGAGTAAATCGGCTGTGACAGACGGACAGACGGACAGACGGACAGACGGACAGACGGACAGACGGACAGACGGACAGACGGACATGACGAAACTATAAGGGTTCCGTTTTTGCCATTTTGGCTACGGAACCCTAAAAATCAGGAATATAAAGTTTGCTTACCCGTATTTAGCAAAATTCGTCCATAACGTCGTCATTTTCTGGATCATATCCGTTTCAAAGAGTGTGGGTATGATTTCTTGGCTAAATAAATAAAATAACTCGTCGCCATGTGTGGCGCCACTCGCGTTATGAGAGCCCACACTCCGCTTCAATATGTTCCTTCTACCCTCATAACCAAATAAGTAATGCCACACTGGTTGCTCACTCGTCTGCATTATGAGATTCGTTTCTTCTACCGGAGGGTAGTTATTAAATGGCTCCCCATATAATTTGGATATCTGTGGTATGGTCTTTGCTGATATCTCGTTTTCACCCATGTACAGTTTTTTCACTTTTTGAGCTACATCTTTCCGTACTTCGTCAGATGGAAATTCCAAGTCTTTTGGAAACACCATTTCGTAATCGACTTTTTCTAAATAATGTGTGTTCTCCATACCAGCAAATAACAATCCTTCTTCTGTATTAGATCCTATAATCATAGGCACTTTATTGTATTTTCCATCTACTAAGATATTGTAAGGCAAATCTGTCAAAAAAGGTTCTTCTCCTTCTATAATTTTCTCAGCACACGGCGAGAATTGTATTTCTGATAACATTATTGTAGTGCCTTCTAATCTTGGCACTCTTGCTACGACCAAATCTGAATCACTACTGTTCATAAAAAACTTATGTATTTCATGAGGATCTTTGCTATCAAGACCCATTGCTTTGGCATGCAAACTGGCCTGAAAGACTTGGTCAAATTGGAAGACAAAACCTGACAGAGCAGAGCCACTTTGCGCGATAGCTTTGTGGAAGAGGCCCTTGGACATTGGCGAAAGGACGTGCAAAGCAACAGAGGCTCCTCCAGCACTCTCGCCAAAGATGGTTACATTATCCGGGTCACCGCCGAACGCCCTGATGTTCCTCTGTACCCACTTCAACGCTGCTACTTGGTCTTTCATGCCTGCGTTCCCTGGGGCTGCCTTGATACCCAAGCACAAAAACCCTTGAACATGTAGCCTGTAGTTGAAAGTGACTAGCACAACTCCTTTACTTATTAAGTAGTCTGGACCATACACGAACCTTGATGCTGACCGTCGGAAAAATGCTCCTCCATGGATAAAGACCATGACTGGCAAAGGTTTTTCTGGTTCATTATTTGTGTACAAAGGTGTGTAAACATTGAGTACCAAGCAATCTTCCTGGCCGTTCGTGTATTTTGACCCGAGAGACCACGTTTGTGTGCAGCGTATGTGATCGTCAATCGCTTCAAATACTCCATCCCATTTAGGCTCAGGACCAGGTGCCTGAAATGTCAATGCAATCAGGTAGTGAATATGGTGAACGTTAGTATACCTAGCTATCAAGATAATTATATTTTTTGCTCAATGTCCGATCATTGGGGTAATGGACAAAGCAGAACAATGCCAGCCAGTTTAGGTCAAGGTATCGAGAATCGAAGAGAAAAGTAATCGAGATTAGTGGCACCCTTTCAGATTTATCACATCCCCAAAATTTTATAGTAAGATTCTAGACACAACATTTTAGTGCTCTTTGCTATCTGGCGTCTAAAGTGCCTCCATGATGTCTCGCTCAGTCCCGTGGTCTACGTGGTTAAGCAGTTATCACACCTGGCATTCAGTGATCTCATCTACGCATCTAGTATCTTCTCCTTCTTGCCTCAAAGACGCTATTATCAGATCATAATCTGAATCATCTTGTTTTATCTAATGTTTTATCTAACCTGAAATCGCTGTTGTACAGTGGCGTAGGGAATGGCGAGGTAACGCGCGTGCGAGCCGTCGGGAGAGACGGAGCCGCGCAGCCAGCCGCCGCTCACGCGCACCGGCGGCGTCGGCTGCCGCACCAGCCGCGCCGCCCACAGCGCCCACAGCACCACCCACTTGCTGCGACCGCGCATGCCGGCTTCTGAAAGCGAACATCATCATCATCATCATCATTTCAGCCATAGGACGTCCACTGCTGAACATAGGCCTCCCCCAATGCTTTCCATGTTGATCGATTGGTAGCGGCCTGCGTCCAGCGCTTCCCTGATACCTTCATGCTGCGTTTCTCGGTACGCGGCCTCCATTCCAGAACCTTGCTGCCCCATCGGCCGTGAGTTCTGCGTACTATGTGTCCTGCCCATTGCCACTTCAGCTTGCTAATCCGTCGGGGCAAAGCAAACGTCACTCAGCATTCATCATTAAGTCTCCATTGCAGAAGTAGGTCTCTAATCAGAGGCAAAATAAGGGTTTTGCCCTCGCTCGCTAGATGGTTTGGCCCAAACCCCCAAACCGTTTGGGGTGGCCTGACATTCCACATCACGCACTTGCCACTCACGTGCATGCCGGCCTGTGAAAGGGAACATCAACATCATCAAATTGAGTCTCTATTGCAGAAACACGACCCCCTCTTTAATCATTAAAGGGAACATGACTTTTGGAGAAACTTCTTCTTTCGTTGTTTACACCAGAGGTTTTACAGTGTCAAGTCAGACAAAACTGTGCCAGCTTTTCTGCAGAACTCATCATTGAGTCTCCATTGCAGAAGCACGATACCTTCTAATCTGAGGCCAGATAAGGGTTTTGCCCTCGCTCGGTACATGAAACTATAAATAAATTAACTTATCTTGTAAATAACGATAACGATTTACTAATTCAATAAGCTTGCTTTGTCATAAAAGAAATACTCGTATTTTAAGTCTCTTTAAAAGGTATGTGTATTGAATGTGACTTATAAATTACTGAAGTAAAAAAATAGTAGAATGTACTAAGAACTTGGCTGTAGAACTTCATGCCTTTGCCGATACAGAATTTGTGATTTAAAAATAAACAAGAGCTCTACCGCACTGACGTATTTCTCCTCCATGCGCTCTACCGTCTCTTGACGACTTCTAGTAAATGAAAGAGACAGATACAGAGAAACAAAAAAATTATGTAGCTCAAATAATATTTGACATTGACACTGTCTTTGACGTTTCTATTTGTAAATTTTGTGATAAGGTAGGAGCCTAAACATATCTACTAATAAAGGGGTGAAATTCAGACTAGTTTTTGATACCTAGGTCTCTATTTCTCTGTATTATTAAACTGTGTCAACAAGCACAAGAAAATCAAATGCCATTTTGTTTTGATTTCTATTGTTGTTTTATTCAGACTTAAGTTTGTTCATTCCGTAAACAAGCTAGGTAGGTAAATGTTTATTGGTTAATATAACAACAAACGAATCAAAATATGTAAATACTTACTTGAATTCCAAATTCAATCACAAGAACTTCTCTATTACTATAACCTAACTGATTCTGTCACTGAAGTTATTTACCTAGTAATTTTATGAGATACCACTGGTCTATTTAATTGCCACAACACTCAATATGTTTAGTATAATATAGATAGTTTATTAAAAATTATTTATTTGAAGTTTATTGTTAAAGTCACCTTTCGCAATGGAGCATTTCATAATTACTTGCTTTGCTCATATTTCGTCGGTGCTATGACAACCTTGACAGTATGTTAATATTACCGAGGTATGACTATAACCCAAAGTCCATGTCGGATGATAACAGCATATTCGACCTTGTCCGAATATTATTTTGGTTCTCCGGTCAACAAGAACATAAGTATACTTACGCTCGTATTCACAGACGATGCTTGCTTAAGTGATGCAGCAAATCGAACGCACAGCGTTGATAGAGCTCTGTGGCTGGTTCATGTGTCACCCTGTGCGTCCACGCGCACTGTGAGACCTCATAGTAATGTTTGTGAATACAGGCGTTGTTCATGTATAAATATCTGAGCATTTTAGGGAGTTATGCATTTTATTAAGTGAATAAGTGGCAGTAACGGTCTCACATAGGGCCATTGGTAGGCAAGTATAATTATTCTAATTGAATTCTGTAATACTCTTAACTGAAATGAAAACAAAATATACACAATGTAGCAGCGTCTTACATGGGAATCGAGAGAAAAACCCATTCATAATATACATCAAGGAAGACTTAGATATTAAAAAACTTATTATGTCAATTTAATCAACCTATCTCAAAAACTATAAGAGATACTTTGATCAAACCAAAAATCGTTGAAAGAGTTAATTAGCATGCATCACCTCTATTTTTTTTAGAATTTTATACCCCGTAGTTATAAAAATAGAGGGGGGGGGGNAAAAAAAATTTTCATCCCTCAGTTACATGTATGGGGGGCCCCACCCCCAATTCTTTTTTTTACTATTTAGTGTCATAATTTTGTAGCGGTTCATACAACACATATTCCCATCAAATTTCATCACTGTAGTACTTATAGTTTCCGAGTAAATCGGCTGTGACAGACGGACAGACGGACAGACGGACAGACGGACAGACGGACAGACGGACAGACGGACAGACGGACATGACGAAACTATAAGGGTTCCGTTTTTGCCATTTTGGCTACGGAACCCTAAAAACAACCCCAAGGGTGGAAAATTGGGGATGAACTTTTTTATACGCAATATCTCCGCCGATTATAAACCAATTTGAACGATAATTTTTTTGTTGAATAGGTATTATCAAAAGGGTGGTTTCATGCGAATTTGAAGAAAATATTTTACCCCCAAGGGTGGAAAATTGTGGATGAATTTTTTTATACGCAATATCCGCCGATTATGAACCAATTTGAACGATTATTTTTTTGTTGAATAGGTATTATCAAAATTTTTTAATTTTTAGTTTTTTTTTTGTGTTCACGCATTTGAAGTCGGTTATATTTTTTTTTTAAAGTTAATTGTATGGAGTTTTGACGGATTCGATTTTCGATTCGATCAAAAAGTGCGTTTTGTCTAGGGGGGCTGTGGTCACCAGTTGGCGACATGGCGCCACTATAGAGTGAAATTCAGACCTCATCCAGTACTTTTGAAAAAATAAATTAAATATCAAAATATAGATGGCGCTGTATACGTTCAGCTTGTAATTAGTACATTAACTTAGCGATAGATGGCGCATGCATAAGTAATATTATTTCATATTCATTAAAAATAACATTTTATACTCTTCTTACAGCTCTGAACTGGCTCCGAGGCGATGTAGCGGTTCACGGTGAAATGGAAGAAATGCACCAGGTGAGCAGAATCATTACAATTTCATATTATGAATTTTCTATATTTTTTAGAAAATTTATCAATGTGTTTTTAGTTATTATTTCAAAAAACAAACCGGGCCGTGCCCACCCCGAATGATCTAGTACCCCACGATTCGTCTTTAGTACACACTCATGGGCTATGATACTAATATTACTAATATCATCCTCCTTCTCCAGGCCCCCTTGAAAAATAGTCTTAGAAATTACGCTAATGGTGTCAAATAAAAACTGTTTCCATCCATCTATGTTCCAGGAAGCCGAAAAGAACAAAATAAGCAAGAAAGCGACTGTCAGAGAACTCTTCAGTAACAGACAACTCAGACAGCCTCTTCTCATAGCAATGGTGGTGATGGTAGCTCAACAGCTGTCAGGCATCAACGCTGTTATATTCTTCTCCACAGACATCTTTAGGAAGGTTAAATTGGATAAGGCGCAGTCGCAGTACGCTACCTTGGGTAAGACCTGTTTTATCATCATCATCATTTCTGCCATAGGACGTCCACTACTGAACATAGGCCTGCCCCAATGATGGCCGGTTGGGAGCGGCCTGAATCCAACGCCTTCCTGCTACCTTTATGAGGTCGTCGGTCCACCTTATTTACTTGCGATTAACTTCTTCTTAAATTGAGGTGAATCTTACTTAATACTAAAAAGTTACCACTTTCTAAGTAATAAATGTTTTTGATTTGATTTGATTTATTCTTTTTTATGCAGGAATGGGCGCCATGAATGTCGTGATGACAGTGATCAGTCTGTTCCTGGTGGAAGTAGCTGGCAGGAAGACTCTGCTGCTGACCGGTTTCAGTGGGATGTTTGTAACCACCATACTGTTGTGTGTCTCCAATATGTATGTGAGTATCAAATTGTAGCTGTCTATAAAAACTTAAGGATGTAGCAAACTTATCAACCCGGAAAAGAATCGTAACCGTATCAACTCGAGGCGGTCAGTATTCTTTGTATGAAAGAAACTCGATACTGCAACGCACTCTTATCCGCACCGTAACATAAAAGAAACGCCTCGCGGTCGACAGCGCGCGGAAGGCGATGACAGCTCGCGAAAGGCAATACGGTGTTGGTCGTCGTTGATAATTCTGTTCTTGCAGATGATTTCAATTTTTACTAAACCGACTCATAATCTTTCATACCCTCTGGGTGCTATGTTTCTAAACTGATACAACCCTCCTCAATAAAAAGTAAATAAAGGGCAATTATGTAATGCCAAACGTTCAACCTAATATTATTACTAGTTTCAACGTCCGCGTCCGTTCATTTTGGTCCAATATTTTGCCAGACTAGACTAGAATAGACTGTCAAATGTCAATGTTACTGAATTGGAACATGTTTCTCGCTCTTCTTCTCTAGCTCTCTAATCTTTATCTCTAATAATTAAGCCTTACATGTCTACACTTGCCATTCAACATCAGGACATGTTGTTATCCTATCGTTTCATGTTCCAGACTCATCTAGTGTGGGTGTCGTACGCGTGTATAGTTCTGGTCATCCTTTTCGTGGTCATGTTCGCCGTCGGTCCTGGCTCCATTCCATGGTTCCTTGTGACTGGTAAGTGATAACTGGAGGAGAATGCAATTATGGCATTAAGTTAATCCTTTTGTACTCTATTCAAGGTGCTAGCAAGTTTAACTAAAAATAAATTGAATTAATAAAGTTCCTTGAAGACCCTAGTAAATAGGACTAATGTAGACACCTACTACTTTATGTCACTTGTCTGTTGATACAAAGTTGTAAGTAGTTTTTTAGCCAATTCATTTATTATTTAAGAGCGATAAAACTTTATAATGTGCACATTATGTGTTCATCGTAGTACCTTAAGTAACTTTAGGTAACTGGAGCACATCAGTTTTTATTCTGAACAGCTTACGTAATAAATTATAGCTTTTAATTATTATTTTTTTATGGAAGTAAATAAATTTAATCTGTGGTTTTCAGAGTTGTTCAACCAATCCGCGAGGCCTACTGCGTCATCTGTGGCGGTGACCGTCAACTGGGCCGCGAACTTCATCGTCGGTCTCAGTTTTCTACCAATATCGGTACGTAAACAGAAATATAGATGGCGTTACTTAGGTATTATAAGTTGAGTTTAGTTTATTTTACTTGACACTAGATGGCGAGTCACGATTTCTTTTTCCCCTATGGCTTGCATGTATGCACATGTGTCAAGTTGACTGCTTTTAATGGTGAACAAATTAATGAAAATTAACATTTCAAAAAATTTTTTTAGTTGGTGGTAAATCCTGTTTTTTTGTTACAGTTGGCGCTCGGTTCATACACTTTCATAATATTCGCAGTGCTGCAACTATTGTTCATCATTTTCATATTTTTCAAAGTGCCCGAAACGAAAAACAAGACTGTTGAAGAAATAACTGCCATGTTTAGACAACAAATGTAGAAATTATAAAGTTTTTAAACAATTTTGTACTTAAATATTGACATCGTAATTTGATAAGGCAATTTAAAAACTTGTCACAACAACGTGCTTCCTAATTTTTAGTTTAAGTGGTCCAATTTATTCATCTATCTCTCTTATGCCAGCATTTAGTAAGAAGTTGAAACTAGATTTTTAAAGTTGTGAAGTTGACGAATTTATAAATATTCTAATTTTCGACAATAATATGTACGTTATGTACACAACCAATTTATATAAACTTTTGTAGCAGTTTCGCTATGGGATTTATTTATTATTTTTTTGTCAAAATGTAGTATTAAAACATATTTGACTCAAATTTTAATGAAAGTGTAGTATAGATCACTTACACCGAATGTTTGAATACCGAACACACAAATAAGGGAGTATACGCAAGACTTCAGCGCGACAAGCGTACACAGTTTCAAATATTTGCTATTTGCTTGTATTGATCGCCTCAACTGTTGCCGCGAGAGCTATCCTATAGCGTTAATAATGTTAATACTCTATGGAACAATCTCAGTGAAAACTTTATTTAAGAAAATGTTTAGGCTTAAGAAAAAGGTTTATTTTTGCATTTGTATGATAAGTTGTCTGAATAATTTATTTGTATGATCAGTGGGAAAGCAGAAGTGAATACTTAAAAACTGACATGACAAAAACATCTATTTAACCTACACAAACTAATTATTTAAAGCATTTTGATTGTTCCCATGTCATTTTAAAGCATTTGATCTGTGTAATTAATTTATTTTTAGTGGTAATGAGAAGAAATCTCCAGTCGTATGATTAACTTTTATACGAATTAAATGTTTTTTTAAATAATTAAACATGCAACGTCTTTTATTTTATTACTAGCTTTAGTCCTACTTTAGTCCGTGGAATTAACATTTCTATTACAGAAAGATACTAAACTAATTTAAATTATTCTATTTATTGGTGATAATAATCCCTCCAGTAGTTTTTGAGTTTCACAAAAACAAAGAGAATGCATCTTTATTTAATTGCTTTGGCATTAGATGAGTAATAATAACAATCATTTACAAATTAACTTTCTTAGCGGGAAATAGAAAAACATTTTGGTGACTTTTACGGAGGAGGTTCATATTCAGAAAATATAGATGGCGTTTTTTAATTACGACAGTCGCTCGTCTTTGCGAACATTCAGTTTGACAATGACAGTTCTTGTCACAACTCACAAACACCACGATTTTTGGACGATTTTTCTACAAAAATATTTTAATCAGAATGGGGGGTTAGAAAACTTTATAAATGATTGTAATCACAATAAATACAGACCGGTTAATACAAATAGGTGTGGCTGCAGCACGTTGCAATTGTAAAATGGACGAATACTTCAGCTCCACTTTGGACAAACTTGTAAGTTTGTTTTCTAATTTGATTTGTAATTTAATTACTAAAGAATTAAAGATATCTGCTTTTTTAGCTATTAATTAAAAGCTATATCTGTTTATAATGTATATTAATATTTATTATCTCATTTATACTACTTATTTAATTGATAAATCCAAAGCCAACATTTTATGATTCAAAAGATTTAAAGTACTTACTATAAAGTGCTAAGCTTATTCAGCTTTTCATTAAAAAAAAACTAACATTAGCTAGCAACGTCCTTAAAGCTCATTTTAAATGTAAACATTAAATTACAAGTTTATGAAAATTTCGTCGATCGTTCGTTCGTTTCAGCCAAAAGACGTCCACTGCTGGACAAAGGCCTCCCAAGGTTTTCCACAATGAACGGTCCTGCGCTGCCCGCATCCAGGCTCTTCCCGCATCCAGGCTCTTCCCGCGACCTTTACCAGATCGTCGGTCCACCTAGTAGGAGGCCTGCCCACGCTACGTCTTCCAGCCCGTGGTCGCCACTCGAGAACTTTCCTGCCCCAACGGCCATCGTCTCTACAAGCTATGAAAATTTATTTTTGCTTTTACAAAAAAAAAACATTTTAGTATTTTTAATCTGTTGTATGGTACCCATAGTACAAACTTAGGTACTAGTTATGCAGTTTTGAGTTGAGACTGGAGTGTGAAATGTAGTTTATGTACTAAAGAAAAATATTATTTACTTTTAAGTACCATACTCTGTCCACTACCAACCGGGCAATATGGAAATCATTGGGGGACACCTATGTTCAGCAGTGGACGTCCTGTGGCTGAAATGATGATGATACTCCAACTGTGCCTATAATATGGTAATTGGAACAAAAATACCAAAGCTTAAAACTTTGTCTGTTTTATTTAAAAACCTATTTAAAACATGCCTTTATAAAATTAAGAGTTTACCAAGAATAGGACCAATTTTACTTATCTACTTATTTGATTTATAATATAATTTTCTAAGAAATTAGTCATGGTCATCTAGGCCATTGTTACTTGCTTGATAACACTACATTGTACTTTGTAGGTATAAGTACTAGTATTATATTATCTGTGGTATAAGTAACTCTTATCAGATTATTGTAAATTATAAATAACTAGAGCAAATTATACAAGGTGTATTACAAGTATTTTTAACCGACTTCAAAAAAGGAGGAGGTTATTTAGCATTCCCAGTTGCCCTTGCCCCACCAGTATCATCCCCATGGGGGGCCATTCATTTACGGAAGACTATTTTCGTTAGTTTTTGACCCCCTCCCCCCTACTATAAGAAAAAATTAGAATAGTCCGCCCAGTGTTTCATATTTATTACGTAATCATCTAAAAAGGGGTCTCCAAACTTTGAAGTCTTGGAGCCATAGTATTTTTTTCGGTATGTTGCAAGGGCCATAACAATTTTAATTTTCTGCCCACCTATGCAAAAATAGGTGACGACTACTACACAAGCGGGGAATTCCCGGGAGGCGCAGTGCGGGTGGAGCGGGTCCTTTACCATGGAAATAGAAATCGTTTACCTATAGAATCCGGGCAAAACTTGGCAAACTTTTTCAAAGTATAATTTTAACTTTGCGCATTTTTGTGATCTTACGTAAGAACTATCGAGACTCCCTCCCACCCCCATGTAAGAAAAATTAGACCCCCTTCAAAGCTGCACTGCTTCAATTTGCCCTGCCCATTGCCACTTCAGCTTGCTAATCCGTAATAATTATTATTATTTCAGAAATCGAACAACTATGGGGAATTAAGCATAATACTGGGCAACGAAAGCTGCGATCTAGATTCAGCGGTCAGTTCTTTAGTCTACGCCATATTTTTACATTGGCAATACCAACAAATAAAATGCAAAGGTACCTACCTAATTGTATTTTACACTAGCTTTTGCCCGCGGTGTCACCCGCGTGAAATTTAGTATGTCACAGATCGTCATAAATTATAGCCTATATGTTATTCTGGGTTATAAACAATAATATATTTTTATTTTATTTGAGTGTGCACAAAAATAAACAGAGACGAGGATATGTATAAAGACGACATTTTCGTCCCAATCATCAACGTTGATAGAGACGATTTTGGCTTGAAGACTGAAGTGGTGTACTTTTTCAATGAACATGGTATCACAGCTGAGAAGTTGGTGTTCAGGTAAGTGTTGCCATCATCATCATGCTGAACATAGGGCTCCCCCAATGCTTTCCATGTTGATCGATTGTTAGCGGCCTGCGTCCAGCTTCCAGGTTTCTTCTGCCAGTTTTTGGCTATACTTTCCTACAGCACATGTAAATGTACTTTCTGCTGACTTATTAACTTAATAATAGGCAATGGGCAGGGCACATAGCACGAAGAACTGACGACCGATGGAGCAGCGAGTTTCTGGAATGGTGGCCTTTTACCTAACGCACAACCTGACCCACAAGGTGACTAAAAGGTAGCAGGAAGGCGCTGGATGCAGGCCGCTACCAACCAGCAAATCTGGAGATCATTGGGGGAGGCCTATGTTCAGCAGTGGACGTCCTGTGGCTGTATGGGCGTACCCAGCTTCTGATTTAGGGGGTGTGGTCAAGTCATACCCAGCTTTTGGTTTAGGGGAGGGGTGTTTGAGATTTTTAGGTCAGATTGTTAATTTAGCTCCTCCAAAGCGATTTCCAGGAGGGGGCAGGGTATCTGCTCTTCTGGGTACGCCCATGTGTGGCTGAAATCACGATGACCATAACTTCTTTCAGAAACGACTTGGACCTTCAACAGCTGGTAACAACTAAAAAGGCCAAAGTGGTCTTAGTAGACCACCACACCTTGTCAAATAACGACAAGTTCCTCGCCCCCTTCGTCGTAGAAATTATAGACCATCGGCCCATAGACAAGTCGTCATGGGGCTACAAGGAGGACACGAGGAGCACCATAGAGACGGTTGGCTCTTGCTGTACGCTTATAGCCCAGAGGATTAAGGATTTAGCCGCTTTGGTGGCCAAAGATGTGGATTTTTTTAATGCCTACCCAGTATGCAGTGATATGTTGCACAGTGAGTTACCTTTTCATAAATTTTTAAGATTAATTAGAAAAAAATGTTTGAACGCGCTAATCTCAGGAGCTACTGGTCCGATTTGAAAAATTATATTCGTGTTGGATAGCCCATTTATCGAGGAAGGTTTTAAGCTTTAACATCACCCTAAAGCCAATTATAATACGGGTGGAGCAGTAAAGAAAAATGTTGCAAAAACGGGAAATGTAATTCAAACTATTTTCTACCGTACGTAGACGCGGGCACAGCTAAAGCCCGGTCTGTAAGCACGTAGAATATTGTTTAATGACCCCAAGCTACCCATCCTTATCGCTCGGGCGTAATTATTTTACGAGCGCGACAGCAACATAATTACTCGCGAGCGATAAGGATGGGTAGCTTGGGGTCATTGGACAAAATTCTACGTGCTCACGGACCAGGCTTTACAATGATGACGCTCGGATTGGTCGGGTCATGCTCCCCGCACCCCGCGCTTCCCTCGACCCCGCAAGTCCTCGTGGAAGAAACGAACTATAATAATATTATTTTCGTCATCAGGTACAATAATATTGGACACAGTGAACTTCTCCAAAGACCTCAATAAGGCCACACCACACGATGAGGACATCATACTCTTCTTAGAGACCCTGCTCAAGCCGAGCGACTATGAAACGGAGAGGTATGTCCCTTTTAATTTGAAATCCCTACTTCCCTATCTAAATATAACTCAAAGGTGACTGACTGACATAAGTAGTGATCTATCAACGCACAGCCCAAACCACTGGACGGATCGGGCTGAAATTTGGCATGCAGATAGATGTTATAACGGGTAAAACGGGATCCAAGCGTACGAAGTCGCGGGCGGCCAGGCAGCTAGTTAATATTATAAATGTGAAAGTAACTCTGTCGGTTATGCTTTCACTTTGTGCTAGAAGAAAGTCGAACCTTAACTTCGAACTCCTATGTTCTTCTGAATAATTTCGTTGCGGGTCCAATGACAGTTTAACTTTCCCCCGGGACAAACTTGACCTTCACAGGTTGGGTTATTGGCGGTCAAGCTGTAGATCCTGGCTACACAGAAGTTGGAGCGGAGTTATGAATATTAAGTTTGTAAGGTATTCACATAAAAGTAATGTGACACAATATATTGTTTAAAGTGGGTATCCACATTTCTGTTTGTCCAGTGCTCTCGCCAGTCGAATAATAAACGCAGTATAGAACGCACGACGGGTCTTTTATTTATCAGTGGCGAACGAGGACGGTAAAAAAAATATGGCGGTTAAGTTCGGTGAATTTAACATGGACACAGGAAACTGGACTTCATATTGTGAACGATTAGAAATGCATTTTGTGGCGAATGGCATCGCGGCGGGAAATAGATTGCCGACATTAATATCTATTATTGGTGAATCGGCATACGAATTGATGGTGAATTTGTGTAGTCCGAGAAAACCGTTCGAAATGAAATATGATGACGTAGTGAAGCTTATGTCGGAACATTTGCAGCCAAAGACATCTATACTGGCTGCGAGATATGTGTTTAGGCAGCGATTTCAACATAACGGTGAGACAATCACTCAATACGTGGCTGAGTTGAAACGATTGTCACGGTCGTGCGACTTCAAGGACAGACTAGACGAAAACCTAAGGGACCAGTTCGTGTGTGGGCTACGTAATGATACTATACGACAGAGACTTTTCGCAGAAGAAAATTTGGATTGGGCAAATGCAAATAAATTAGCCAATATTATCGAGTCAGCGGCCCGGGATGCATCGGTAGTGGATACGGCGGAGGTAACTACCTACAACAGCGCGGGAGACCGCTATACAGCGACGTCAGCAGCGCGGGGACGGCGTTCCAGCATCGCCGGCTCGAATGAAACAGAGGACGTACATCGGCTTTTTAGTGAGATGGACCGTATGAAAGTGACGGGGTGCTTCGCCTGTGGCGTCGGAGGACATTACTGGAACGAATGCCGCTATCGTACTTTTGAGTGCAGTCGGTGCAGAAAAATAGGCCATCTGAGAAGGGTATGTCCACTTGGAATTTACTTGATTATAATATTATTCGTAAGGAAACACAAAAAGACCATATTCTAAGTAGGGTGTTAAGCTATATTCGTGATGGTTGGCCACATGAAGTCGATATAAAGGAATTAAAACCGTATTACAATCGTAGGTCGGAATTATATTGCGAATTAGACTGCATTATGTGGGGTCACCGGGTGGTCATACCGGAAAGTTGTCAAAATAAAGTATTGCGCGAACTTCACGATTCTCACATGGGGGTGGTAAAAACTAAGAGCTTGGCTAGGAGTTACGTGTGGTGGCCGGGAGTGGACGAGGCAGTGGAGGCGCGGTGCCGCGCGTGCGAGGTGTGCGCGGCGCTGGCGAGCGCCCCGCCGGCGCACGAGCCGCGCGCGTGGCCGTGGCCGCCGCGGCCTTGGTCACGAATCCACGTTGATTTTCTGGGACCTATTCATGGCGTTAAGTACTTAGTCATAATAGATTCGACCACCAAGTGGATAGAGATTTTTAAAATGACAACCACTACCGCAAAAATGGTTATAAATAAATTTAGAGAAGTATTTGCACGTTTTGGCCTGCCTAAACAAATAATCAGCGATAACGGTCCACCTTTCTCGAGTGATGAAATGAATGATTTTTATAAATGTAACGGTATAGAATCAATATTTACAGCCCCATATCATCCTGCTTCAAATGGTGCGGCAGAAAATGCAGTAAAGATTTGTAAAAGGGTTATTAAGAAAGCTTTGGTCCAACAAGTAGATGTAGATATAGCTTTGAATAGGTTCTTATTGATCTATAGAAATACCAGTCACAGTACCACGGGAGAAAGTCCCGCTCAACTTCTTTTCGGACGTTCTTTGCGAACTAGACTTGATTGTATAAAACCAGATCGGGAAAAGAAAATTGATAATTTACAACGAAAGCAAGGAAGTATGGCCGGTGGTAGGTTACGTTCGTTTGAGGAAGGGAAAGACGTGTGGTATAGAAATTTTGGAACAGGAACTAGGTGGGAAAAGGGTACAGTTGTAAAAAAGTTAGGTGACACCGATTACCACATACGTTCGTTAGATGGGCAAATCGTACATCGTCATGTTGACCAATTAAAAAGGCGTGAGCTAAAGATAGATTCAACTCAAGAGCGAATGGGCGAGCGATTATCAGGGAAAACAGTGGCTGGGGCTAGATCGGAGGGTTCGGGGCTCGATGGTTTCGGCGCGGAAGAACCGCGGCCTCTCGCGAGCTCAGTGTGCGTCGCCGTGCCCGCCGCGGCTGCCCCCGCCGGCGATGGCGGTGCCGCCGCGGACGCGGGGGGCGCGGGGGCGCGCGCGGGCCCGCGGGAGGCGGCGCCGGCGAGCCCGGGACCGCCACACCGGGAATGTAGGATACGTAGACCACCAGTTCGATATGGTTTTGAAATTGATTAGTTAGTATCATTCTTATCTTTGCGGTGTAGGTTAACCACACGATCAGTAAAAAAATAATAATTTAGTATTTGTCTAATTTGTGTAAAATTGATTTGTTATTTGTAGTAAGTAACTTAGATATAAGTGAATAAATACATTTTGTTTATAATGTATCGAAAATACGTCCTACCTACCTAGCTAGTATAATATAATATACTTAGATAATATTTTTGTGTATGTATCTTTAAATAAGGGTGGAGATGTTATGAATATTAAGTTTTGTAAGGTATTCACATAAAAGTAATGTGACACAATATATTGTTTAAAGTGGGTATCCACATTTCTGTTTGTCCAGTGCTCTCGCCAGTCGAATAATAAACGCAGTATAGAACGCACGACGGGTCTTTTATTTATCAGGAACGAGATAAACTGAATTGATTTTTATGTGGATTAGTCTGTTCTGTGAGCACGTAGAATTTTGTCCAATGACCCCAAGCTACCCATCCTTATCGCTCGCGTGTAATTATGTTGCTGTCGCGCTCGCACACTCACTGCGGGCGCCCGTCGCACAGTCGCGACAGCAATATAATTACGCGCGAGCGATAAGGATGTCATGGGTAGCTTGGGGTCATTGGACAAAATTCTACGTGCTCACGGACCGGGCTTTAGAGATAGATTGAGTCCCGGGAAAGATACAGAATAGTTTTTATCACGGTTTTTGGAGGGGATGCTGCACGTGATAAAGTTTTTCTGTAACAGACATAGACAACGAGCCGGAAGACGTAGTGTGGGCAGGCCTCCCACTAGGTAGACCGACGATCTATTCTCGAGTGGCGACCACCAGCCGGAAGACGTAGTATGGGCAGGCCTCCCACTAGGTGGATCGACGATCTGGTCACAAGTGGCGACCACGAGCCGGAAGACGTAGTGTGGGCAGGCCTCCCACTAGGTTGAGCGACGATCTGGTGAAGGTCTTCTTCTTCTTTTTTGATGATGTTGGCAATACACGTCGAGGTCGACTTGATTTGTGCCATTTTCAAGTATATAAGTGATACGAGTTACAAAATGAGATCAAGTACTAATGATATAATGAAGGATTATAGATGATATCCCTTCCCACCCTTTGAGTCTCAGTAAAGTTGTGGTGGTTCCTATGGACAACTTGAGAGAACCAGAAGAATCACGATGCACTGTTTTACTTCACTCGCCCACACTCATGCACGTTCACGAACACTTAATGGTTAATAATCCACCATTATTACACATTAATAGTCGCCCAAACACGAATTTGAGGAAATAAAACAAAACCGCTAACATGACGCTTCAGATTCCCGCCAAGAAGTTTCTGGTGAAGGTCGCGGGAGGTGCCTGGATGCGGGCGGCACAGGAAATCCTTGGGGAGGCCTATGTTCAGCAGTGGACGTCCAATTTTATTTATTTGCTATGGCTGAAATGATGATTTTCATTTCTAGGAAGAACAAACTGGATCGCCTGTCTAAAGCCAAGAGTGACGTGTCATCTCTGACAGCAGGACAGCTCTTGAAGAAAGACGTCAAAATATTCGGCAGCGTTCTGGTTCCGAGCTTCCCTATTTTAGTCCAGGTAAGTTGCGTAATTTCTTTATTCATAGATACTTAACACAGCGCCATAGAAAAACAGGGAAAATTAAACAGACGGACTCGTGTTCAGGTGAATGTAATTCTTAAACGCAATGGTGAGCTTCAATTATTTTTTTACCAGTTTCTAGTGAAGAATTAGGCTAACTACCCAATTTTTTTCGGATTTTTGTGTTGGCTAGAAATATCCCATTCTCATTACTATTTTAACACCCCTAGTAACTGTAGGGAATTAGGGATGTCACTGCTTTTGTAGCAGTTTGATAGCGCTCGCGCGCTCTTGGCATGTGATTTTAGATAAAAATTTGGGTTTTGTTTAAAAATTTTCTTCTTGGTCACTTCGTTGCTCCTTGCCAGTTCAAGTATTTTTTGAAACAGTCAATGTTTAGAAGTGGTCCTATCATCCTATTGAAAAACAGTCATAAATCCGTATTCACGTGTCATTTCGATAAAACGATTACTCAATAGGATCGCAACTCAGCGATTTGACACTTGACGTTTAATCACTGGCACCAATCTTCAAAATGAGTATTAAGATTGGTATTAAGTGAATACCGCGGAGACACGATCGAATACGGATAAAAACGAAATCGAAACAAAATCGGGCGATTAATACGTGAATACAAAGTGACAAATCGCTAGCATGTCGTTGAAGTTTTGATACGTGAATTAAGTAGGCCACAGGTCTTTGCTGGTCCTAAATATGTAGCAAAATAGTGTCTAAACTCTGAACGTTGCCGTAAATATTTGTACAGGAGTTCCTACAAAAGCCGGAGGCCCAGCGAGCGTTATCGGAGGCTCTGAACAGTCGAGGGTGCTCCGTGGCGCTCTTACTAGGCATGGACTACAAAGAAGGCATGAAGAGGGACACCGCTGTGTACTCCGATAACGCGGAGAGGGAAGCTCAAGTATGTTGTGAGAAATCAACTATAGTCCGGTCACCGAGCACGTAGAATTTCGTCCGCACACTCACTGCTGCCGCCTGTCGCACAGTCGCGACAGCGTTATAATTACATGCGAGCGATAAGGATATGTAGCTTGGGGTCATTGGACGAAATTCTACGTGCTCGGCGACCGGACTTTAAAATATGCAAACGCAATACTGAGCGATATTCGCTGCCGCTGTGGGTAGAGGTACATAGGTAGACGGTAGCGAATACCGCTTAGGTCTGAACAGTATTATTACCGCATACCCACTGGGTTTTCTTTGCCGCAGACGGTAGCGAATACCGCTTAGGTCTGAATAGGCCTTAAATGTAAAAGTGCTGTTAGTTCTTACGTGTATGTTAATAAAGTCTCATTTTCTCCAGCTCAGCGCCTTCATAGAGCAGTGGGCGGCCCCCCCGCTAGGGCTGACCCCCCTCGGGCCCCCGCTGCCTTGCCACTACTACAAGCAAGACAACCTCACCGCCACGAGGAAGCAGTACATACCTATTATAAATGAATTCCTGAATGATAAACGATTCATTTGAAGAATTTGTGTTTTATTTCCGAGTTTTAGAAACAAAATATCGATATCTGTAGCAGCTGTAGTCTGGTCGCCGAGCACGTGAATTTCGTCCAATGACCCCAAGCTACACATCCTTATCGCTCGCGCGTAATTATATTGCTGTCGCGCTCGCACACTCACTACTGCCGTGCCGCCCGTCGCACAGGGGTCATTGGACGAAATTCTACATGCTCGGCGACCAGACTTTAGATTGCTAAATAATTACCGATAGTTATACAAATAGTATTACCGATAGTATCGATCGATAGTTTTACCTGTCTTTGATCAGTATTACAAACTTTTGGCCATCGATATTGTTACCCTTGTTCGACATCAACTATCGATAGTTTTGCAACACTAACCAAAGACTCATGGTCAGAGTATGTGATGCTATTTGACACGCGAGCAGTGGTCTCCCCCCGGCGTTCCCCATAACAAACTCTTCAGCTGTCGCACATTTATCAACCCGGAAAGGGATCGTAACCGTATCAACTCGAGGTGGTCAGTATTCTTTGTATGAAACTTCTTATTGTAACGGACTTATCCGCACCTTAACGTAATCGCCTCGCCTCCCGGTTGACAGAGCGCTAAAGGCGATGACAGCTCGCGAAAGCAATGACATGACTATAAAAACATATTTTTTATTTTATTTATTTTATTTTATTTATTAGGACAACCAACAAGACAAACACGCATACATGAAATTACTATAACTAAAAGTGCTTAAAACTAAGTGCTGTCTTAATTAAACATCTTATAGTTCCAAAATACTGAACTGTCCTATGCATGACATTGACAGTGGGGCGCCACCGTGAATACCGGATCGTTGGTTCCGATTTTTGCCATGTTGGAAACCATATAGTTGAACGATGGTAGCGCCCCCCTGTCATTGAGTTTGGTGGGACAGTTCAGCGTGGGTCATCTATAGCGCGAAAGGCTATACGATGTTGATCCCTTTCCGAGTTGATAAGTCTGCTATGAGCTTGATAAAAAAATAATATTAGTTTATGTAGTGTAGTACTCGTAGATTAGAATACATTATTTCCTAGTCTAAGTTAAAAGATTTGATAAGAAATTCAGTAATTTTGCGCTGACTCTTCCGCCAATATACGCAAAGTAAAACCACGAAGGAATAAACTTTTCCCCATAATTGAAAACCATAAATACAAGCGAGGCATGGCACGCAGTCGGTAGTAAAATTCAATTGAAAAGTCAATAAAAAAAGGCAAATTTTGTTCAGCATCGAAATATGAAACTTATTTATGTGGTATTACTCGGTATGTATTTTGTATGACATTTTTAAAACATGGGGTAAAAGTTATAAGAGTTTTAATAGCTTCTGCTAGACTAATGCCCGTTTTCACCATCAATCCCTAATTTTTAAGTGACCCCTGTGGTAACACTTAACAGGAATTTTGTTTTCATAAGAGTCACTTAAAAATTAGGGATTGACGGTGAAACGGGGATAACTGTCTCAGATCCAAAAGTCCCCGATTCGATTCCTAGTGCGGGCAGAATTGAATGATGACCCTATACAGAATTATACCGCTTGTGGTGATAAGACTCCCTGTCTCAGACCCAGAAGTCCCGGGTTCGATTCCCAGTAGGAACAAAATTGATTGATAAACCTATACCAAAAATTACCTAACTTCTTCTCAGCATCAGCCCACCCACATGTTGTCCCAAAGTGGTGACAGGACAAACTTATATGTATATTTGGGTCCTAATAAAGCGCCCTGGAAAGGGCCTATGTACTGAATAAATGATTTACATTCTTCTTCTTATCGTGTCGACAACAAATCTACTTACACGGTACACAAAACAGCCCAAAACTCCACTACAAGAGTGGCGTTGACAGCAGCATTAATTAAATCCTCGTTATATTTCAGCACTTCCCATACTAACAAACTCAGTAACCCAAGTGAAAAAGAAGCTACCAGTTCCAAAGATATCTCAATCCTGCAAAAACATAAAGTGCCCAGCAGTGGAAGAACCAGTATGCGTCAAAGTGAAGTACAAGTATGATTTAAATAAAACAATCTACATCACCATGGTCAATAAATGCGAGATGAAATATCTTAAGTGCCATCAAAGTGAGTATAAAGGCATCATCATATTTCATTCAGCAACAGGACGTCCACTACTGAACATAGGCCTCCTCCAATGATTTCCAGACTGGTCGGTTGGTAGCGGCCTGCATCCAGCGCCTTCCTGCTACCTTAGTCATCTCATTCTCATTTGTAAAGACTAAAGGTAGCCTTATACAGAAGCTCAAAGTTGCACAGCATGCTATGGAGAGGGCTATGCTTGGTGTTACTTTGCGAGATCGAATCAGAAATGAGGAAATCCGTAAACGAACTAAAGTCGCTGACATAGCCCGACGGATTAGCAAGCTGAAGTGGCAATGGGCAGGGCACATACTTAGTACGCAGAACTGACGGCCGATGAGGCAGTAAGGTTCTGGAATGGAGGCCGCGTACCGGAAAACGCAGCGTGAGACGTCCACCTACAAGGTGGACCGACGACATCGTAAAGGTAGCAGGGAAGCGCTGGACGCAGGCCGCTACCAATCGATCAACGTGGAAAGCATTAGGGGAGGCCTATGTTCAGCAGTGGACGTCCTATCCCTTTCAGCACAGAATAATACGAAAGTGCGTTCGACTTTGAAAAAATCTAGTGAATTGGTAAATCAATTTTACCGCGCCAAGACGCTTCCGATCGATCGTACGGTTCGATATATTTGCTATTTTTCATACAAAAACTTTAAATGGCGTTCAGTCGGTGCTGTGTTGAGTGACAAAGATGGACGTGTACCTGACTGCGGGAGGCGTGAAAAGTATTAATTTATTTAAATTACTTCTTTTGTGGATTTCAATGAATTTTGTGCGTATTAATTTAAATTATATCCTTAAAAAATATAATTCGCTTTAATTTTATAAAAAAATAAGATGTAACCGAGTACCAGGTACTCCTAAAGTTCTACAGCACGAGCGTGCATGTCGGGACGATGTTTGAATTTTTGGTAATGTAAGTAATGGAAACCTTTCGAATCTTTTAAAGGCCTGAACATCAGATTTACTCTAGAATAAACTCAAGAATGTCTCCGAGACACATAACCACCAAATAGTACAAATCCGCTGTAGAAAATACAGCCACCAGTGAAAATATCGAGAGGATACCAGGATTCTAGTACCAATAGATGAACCAAAATGATCCCTTTTATGAAAATATCTAACCCCATGTGTTATTGAATAATAGCCTCGACATCTGGGATTCAAAAAATATAAGTTATTACTAAAAACGAAAGCTCATGTTCAATTTTAAGATGCTACTACCCCCAAAATTCAGGTTTTGACAGAGTTCTAGGTTAGGGCCATGAGCTATTTTTGAATTTTTTTGCAGAAATTAGTATCTAATTACGATATCATGTCTTTATGAAGAATAATAAAGCTCCTTATATCTAAAATGTCTTTTTTTAATTAGTTTAAATTGTAATTGTAATGAAATAGCTATTCATAGGTTCATGACGGATTGATATGATCGTGCGGGGGGGTTTAGGGGGGTTAAAGTCACCCCCTAAATTTTTTCGCTATTTTTCTCTATTTACTAAGATCCTAAAGAACCCAGAAACTAACGCGATTTTTTAGAAATCGTCAAATTTTTCTCTCGTGCTGAAAGGGCTATGGCTGAAATGATGATGATGATGATGATGAAAGGTAGCCTACCTAAGTAACTTCAGCCTGACTTGATTTCCTTAATTTGCAATAAAATATTCAGCCTGAGAGCCTAAAGCCTTCTATTTAGCCTAACGACGTCCACTGCTGGACAAAGGCCTCCCTCAAGGATTTTCACAAAGACCGGTCCTGCGCTGCCCGCATCCAGGCGGTTCCCGCGACCTTCACCATTCCTGAATTATTATACAAAGTACAGTACAGTACAGTGTACAGCGTCAAATAGTTCGTGACACCCAAAGTGACCAAAAAGTTCAAAACACAACCTTATTCCAATGAGGGCTATCGTTTTAGCGCTCACCAGTTAACGCCACTGTAGAGTAAGGTCCTGTCACTTGCTAGTAGCGAAGACAGTGGCACCAACTGGTGAGCGCTAAAGTGGTAGGAGGACTATCGCATTTGCACTCATCAAGATGGCGCCACTGTAGATTAAGGTCCTGTCAATCGCCAGGGGTGCCAACTGTTAAGTATAAAAACGATAGCCCTCATTACAACAAAGACGTGTTGCGAACTTTTTGGCTACTTTGGGTGTCACGAACTATTTGACGCTGACTGTACCTACATACTCAATTTAATTATGAATTAATCCTCAGATGTGGAGGGAACAATAGTTCAAATGAAATACTGTGATCACAACCATGTGAGAAAACCAGGTAAGTGCGTAATTTTGTACAAAAATATAATTTTATTTAAGTACTAGTGAGTTAGTGACCCGCCCCGGTGCTAAGTTTAAAAACCTTTCTCTTTAATCACTCTGTCTATTAAAAAAAACCGCATTCGTTGCGTAGTTTTAAAAATCAGCATAGGGACAGACAGCGAAAAACGACTTTGTTTTGTTATTATACTATTTATGTAGTGATATTATGTTATTTGCTAAACTGTCGTTTAGTAAACGACGACATTTTTGTGTAACGTTTACATTTTATTTCAGTTCAAATGAATTCAACTGGACTGAAAAGAGCGAAGAGAAGTGCAAGATATGGTAAGTCTTTTTTAATAAAGCAGCACTTGAAGCCTTGTTTGATTAAAATTATTTAAGCTCTTTAATTTTATTAACATTTTCGCAATTTTGTCCCATTCACAGAAACAAATGTCGAAGGCACTAGCAATTCGAAAACACAAACGAAAACCAACACAGACAAATCCCAAAAAAACAACGAAGACAAACCACAGAATAAAAATTCCAAAGCTGACAAAATCAACAATTCCAATGCACAACCCAATTTTAAAGCTCGTACTCTTCGTCCAGTGAGAGACGAAGTAAGAAGACACTTAGAAGAACCTCTAGAGGCAGAAGATGGAAATTATGGAGCCAAAGATCAGGACGGTAATTATAAAATCAATATTCAGCTTTCACAAAGTTCCAAACTTGACAGTTGTGATTCCAACCGTTTCATCAATATGTTTCGTCATCATCATCATTTCATCAACAGGACGTATCTTTTTATTTTTAAATTGAGTCAATTTGAAAAGACTTGGTTTTTTAAACGACTCAGTCGTGACGAAAAGACTCCAACATTTTAAAACGACTCGACTCGTTGGAGTCGTGAGTCGTAAGGCGCGCTCATACGCTATAATGAGATTCGTTAGTTTCAGCCAAATGACATCCACTGCTGGACAAAGGGGATTTCCACAACGCCCGGGCCTGCGCCGCCTACATCCAGGCACCTCCCGCGAACTTTACCAGATCGTCGGTCCACCTAGTGGGGGCTAGTCTACGTCTTCAGGCTCGTGGTCGCCACTCGAGAATTTTTTCTGCCCCAGCGACCAAAATGTAACGTAAATTCTAAATAATAATCTATATATATGTTACAGGAAATGTATGAAATCCGTCATTGTATACAATTCCTAGGATTTGTGTATAAGTCCTAAAATCACCCGGAAATGTGTGATGTAAATAATAGTACTAGACACATTTCCTAGGAAATTTACACATTTCCTAAACAGCAATCGGAAATGTAATTAAGATTTCTTTTTTTTTCCGAAACTTAAATGGCGCTCCCGCGCCGCGGCCGCTGTGTATGTGACAAGGTCGCAAGTCTAACCTAACCTAACCGAGACTTTGTTATCCAGCTACAGGAGTACTAAAACCTTCATGTCAATAATAGTTTAATAAAAGATATGTTAAAGTTAGGGTTTTCCAATACTTCAGCGTAATATGCGTGATGCCGAAAGAAAGGTATGCCAATAGGCAAATATTTTTTTCAGTCAAAATATAATAGTGCGAAAACAACTTTCAGGCTAAACAATAATAGTTGTGAGTTAAAAGTACCTATCGGTCAATGTGGTTTGTCTAAATAAAATTTTAGGCGTACTGAGGGGCACTAAATCACATGACCGCGCTTGTGCCGCTTAGTTTTATACATTTCCCAATACAATATTGGAATTCTATAAAATTCCTAGGAAAAGTTATACATGTCCTAGGATATGTGCGTATTAAAAAATCTCTGAAGAAATATTTTATACATTTCATAAATAGCTTCGGAATTGTATACATTTCCTAGGAATAGTATACAATTTCTAGAATTCATACATTTCCTGTAACATATATAAAAGAAAGTCGTGTTAGTTACACCACTTATAACTCAAGAACGGCTGAACCGATTTAGCTGAAAATTGTCAGGGAGGTAGTTTAGAGCCAGGAGAAGGACAAAGGATACTTTTTATCCCGTTCGAAATAAAAAAAAAGTCTGCTTATTTATTGCCATTAAGGCGGAACAAAGTTCGCCGGGTCAGCTAGTTACTAATAGATGTGATTTTTACAGATCAGGAAGGTGGTATGGTAGATAGAAACTTTTTTGGAGGCCCAATGTTCTCAAAGAACATGTTTGGCAACGTTTTTGGTGACACCAAGACTGGATCCCAAGCCAGTGAAGATTATGAAGGTAAAGGATTATTTTGTAAAGGAAAAAACTACGTAGGTCTAGCGCATTGAGTGCCTGGGGTGTGGGAACGGCATGGGAGGGTGTTTTTGTAACGTCAAACGCATGGGCGTACACACACTTTAAATACAGCTCAAACGTCAAGTCTGTCAAACTCCATACAAAAAAACCGGTTAATGTAGTTACCGTTAAAATAAATATAGTCTGGTCCGTGAGCACGTACAGAATTTTGTCCAATGACCCCTAGCTACCCATCCTTAACGCTCGCGCGTAATTATATTGCTATCGCGTTAGCAAACTCACTGCGGGTGCCAGTCGCACAGTCGCGACAGCAATATAATTACGCGCGAGCGATAAGGATGGGTAGCTAGGGGTCATTGGACAAAATTCTACGTGCTCACGGACCGGGCTTTAGTAAAATGGTGCAAATCGTTTTATAAATTTCATATTAAACAGCAGAAACACGTGACGAAGCAGCTCAAGATTATGATGAAGATGATGGGCTGGTGCAAGGTTCATCTGAAGTCAACGAAGCCCTCACGGAAGGTACCAAATAATTTAGCTACCCAGGTCAAGTTAACTGCGCACCTGCTGCCGTGACGTCACATTGACGCTCTACGGACGGGACGAACTCGGGAAGGTGTGCGGGTGAGTGCGAGGAAGATTCGCATTCCAGCTAGGTTGCACACCTAGCGTTAGCTTGACCGGGTTGTAAGTATTTTAATTCTGTACTAAGTCTAAGTACATCATAGTTAACGCTTATTACTGTTGTGACGCGCCCCGCGACGCATCGACAGCCCTAGCACCCAGCGCGGAGATTTTGACAACCCTACGGCTGCGCGGCCGCACGCCGCACGGACCGAGCTAATATATGAGACGGCGGCGACCGCGGGCGCCTAGCATTCGCTCGGGAGCCATTGCAACAGCCAGACGTTCGCGCGCGCGTCTATCGTTCCCTCGGCTGCATGCACAGAGTCCCTAGCGAATAGCTATCCACATTGTTCCTTACTAACCCTAACTGTTCGACTTTGGCTTGATCCGATACCTCGTCATTAATCCGCGGCTTGCCATAAAGCGTCGTGTCGAGACGTTCTATCGTTGATAGCCAACCGGTTCTCGTCCTTACCGAGTAGTGCATGAGATACTCATCCCGAACCTGCGGTAGCAATCCTGNAAACTGTAGGTACTGTACTGTTGAAAATTGATATAATTATAATGACATTGTTTCTTTTTTATGTATTAATATTCAAACTTGCATGCTTCTTGATGTAGCAAAACATGTGGACTTATTTTATAGCTGTAACAACTGTATACCATGTTTTATGCAAATAAACAATTATTCTATTCTATTCTATACACGCGTATTTTTGTGTCAAAAAGGCGCTCGCTCAGCATTAATCGAGCCACGCGTGCCCCGACGCTGGTTTTCAGCGGGTGCCTCTCAAACCAGAAATAAAGAAATAATTCATTGTTTAGGTATTTTTATTGAAAAAAAATGTGATTAGATTGTCTTCTCATAAGGACGTGGCGTGCAGGACACGGAAACAAACTTGTGTCTGCTGTAGAAGACCGCGGCAGTGAAAAGGTTAATTGGTAACAGAAAAACGTTATTTTTTATTTAACGAAAAATATATTATTTATGAACGCATCCAATTTGTTTTTTACATGGCAACATTATTACTAGCTGTCAATGTCTTAATATCTGACAGCTGTGACACTGACATTCATCTATTTCCCAAAAACTCGATGCAGCGGACTTACAAACGCAGTTTCATAGTAAATAAAAATACATATTTAAATACTAAAATCCCTGTGCGATGGCGTCTACCTCTAAAGACAACGTTCAAGCTGGCACCAGTACTCAAATAAACCCTACCGACGACTTGGAACCGGGCGCATGTCCCGAAAGTATTTTGAACCCTACTGATTCTTTCGATGAGTTTGCTTCAGAGATGAGCTGCTCCCTGCAGGAGCGGAATAAGTCTTTGGCAGCCAAGAGCAGCACCATATCTGAGATCCAGAGCGAGATTGGTGAGAAAGACAAGGACGGTTCTGAGATGAAAAGTACAAAATCGAGCGATGATCTGCAAAGCAAGAATGTGAGTTTTTTGTTGCTTTAGTCATGAATAATTTGAATTATTTACCATAATAAAGATTATTCTTTGATAAAAGCCACTTATAGACCTATTTCACAACAGCCTACTAATCTAATCAATAACAAACTAAAAAAAAGATGTAAGTGAATTGAGAAAGATCATGTTTGAAAAACATGCTTACTTCTTGTATTCTGTGAGTTGTTATACAACTAGCTTCTAATTAAATTACAAATAATAAGCCTGATCTTTATTCTCTACATATCTATTACACAATGTCTTTTAGATAACTTCTACAATATTGGTGTGATTGTAACAACTATCAAATACAAATTAATGCTTTAATTTCTGTACAAACAACTCTCTTTATTTAAATTTTCGCTTTGTAAACATCAATCTAATTTATTGATAATGTAAATTGTGCCTATAATATATATATAATATATAATATATACTTCATAAAGGTATAAATGAAGAATTTTGCTAATACATTAGCCAAAGAAGTTTCCAATGTTAGTTAGGTAAATAGCAAAGACATAATTAGACATAATATTATTATGTCTAATTAACTGTATGTTTCTTTCAATAAATAAATAAAATAAAAATTACTCATTCCATTCTTCAGGGAAACATGTCAGCATCAGCCAGCAGTTCAAACCTAATTGAAGAGAATGGTGATGATGAAGACAATGACAAGGATGATTATTTGCAATCACCAGAGTTGGTGAACAAGGAGAAACATGTTTTTGTGTTGAGTTCTGCTGGGAAACCTATTTACTCAAGGTAAACATCTTAATTATAGGTTTTTAAGATAACAAAGTAAACACAACACAGTAATGTTAAAAGAGAGTCTCTAGCTTTCTATTTGTTTTTTTGTATTAATATAAAATATGCTTCATATGTCAGCGTGGGACGTCCACCCACAAGGTGGACCAACGACCTGATAAAGGTAGCGGGAAGGCGCTGGATGCAGGCCGCTACCAACCGTGCGATGTGGAAGTCATTGGGGGAGGCCTATGTTCAGTAGTGGACGTCCTGTGGCTGAAATGATGATGATGATTCATATAAAATGACTATAATTTTTCGTTTATGTCACTTATTGCCTCTGCAAAATCCTCCATTTGCTTCTGGTAAGTTAGAGAGGATTGTACTCCTTCAGTGGAGACTAAAACCTGATGTTGATGATGATGTCACCTTTTATTGCTAGTTATAGCCATTTTTTGGCTTTTGACCTTTAATGAATACCAGCATAAATTAATTACTTCTTAAGGCTAGCGTCCACATGTCGGTATCGTACGCATCGGACGTATCGCACGCAACGGATCGTAGTATTATTTATATGGAAACTCATACCTGGCCGCATCGTACGCATCGCACATCCGATACGATGTGTTTCAGCCAAATGACGTCCACTGCTGGACAAAGGCCTCCACCAAGGACCGGAAGACGTAGCGTGAGCAGGCCTCCCACTAGGTGGACCGACGATTTGGTAAAATTGTATGATATTTCATTTTAAAATACTTTTTAAATAATGTTTCAGATACGGTAACGAAGACAAACTGGCCGGTTTGTGCGGTGTGATCCAAGCATTAGTCAGTGTGATCGAAGACCAGAACCAGGATATACTCAGATCCATCTGCACCAAAGATTGCAGGGTGGTGTTCTTAGTGAAAGGTCCGTTGATACTTGTCGCGGTGTCGAAGTCAAATGAAAGTGAAACGCAGCTGGTACTGCAGTTAACGTAAGTTTAGCAAACATTTTACAATTCTTACCACTACAATGATAAGTTGTTTCTAGATTCCAAAAGGTAATCCTGCATTAAAAAAACACTTCTACTTCCCAACCATTTTAAGTGAATTGCTGATCGCATTTTCAGATTTTGAATGTAAGAGTAAAATAAATATTTTTCAGATTTCATTGTCATGCTCATAATAAACAGTATTTAGACCATTTTATTCAGGATCAAACTTAAATCCCACTTAACGTCAGGTGCGATTGTGGTCAAATACCTGCCTTGTTATGCATAAAAAAGAAAAAAATATTTAGTGCAACACATCCAAGCTCAAACAATACAAATTAATGAGATATAGAGAGTACACATAATTATTTACTTTTGTGGACACTATTATGTATAAATTCTGTATTGTGATAATTAATATTTGGCCTAGTTAGTAAACTATAATTATTCCAGATAGCAATATTAATCACCTGCATTGTAATCTGGAGCTGACCCTCTTATCAGTCTAAAATTAATATGTATCCTATACAATATCTGCATTCATTTGTAGTTTATCACCACCAGCAAGTATTATCTCATAGGACACATGTGTCATAATATCCGTATTGATAATGAAATCAGAAATGCATATTTTGATATTCTGTAATTTATGTAGGTAGTACACAATAAACATAATCTCCACCTACCTCCATATGACATGCAATATTCAAATTCGTGAGTTGAGTACAAGCCGGTCGAGGTAACTGCGCATCTGGCAGCCGTGACGTCACATCGACGCTCTATAGTCTATTCAGCGTAAGAACAGTGTTGCCAGTCGGGTCTAGTCAGAAATTACCAGAAATATTAAAAAAAGTAACCTTTTTGAATAAAAAGTAACCTTCATACTTGCGGAGCAATGATTGTGTAAGGTTGTTCATGGATGGAAAATGAATACAATTGATCATCTAAATTCGAAAAGTGACCAGTCGTATAAAAACGTTTCATGGATTTGCGTTTTATTATCGAAAAACATTCGCTAAAACTCATTTTTTTTAACAAATAATAAATCAAATTCAAGTTTAAATGCATAATTTTTAAATTATCACTATTAAAATTTAATACTGAATAACCTGTAAAATTAATTCTACAATTTCTGAAAAATCACCTAAAAGTAACCTTTTCATTAGTGTAACCTAAAAGTAACCACAGCAGTTCAAAAGTAACCTAAAAGGTTACAAAAGTAACCTTCTGGCAACACTGCGTAAGAAAGTGATTATGACACTTCTATTTAGTGAGGCGCTTCTTTTAAACCTACTCGATATTTTTTAGAATCGACAATATTTTCTTAAGAAATCTAATCGACTTTTTATTTGTTTGATTTTTAATTTTATCTCCGAAAAATCAAAATTATATCTATGAATTTTAATTATCTGGATATGGAATAAACGTTATTACACAATAGATCACAAATCTATACTTATAATAAATCTGTAGAGAGGTCAATTCTGTACATGAAATATATTTTCAAAATAACTATCAGGGGGTGATTAGTGATCGATACTGATGCCAAAAATGCAATCAGTAAAATTTTTGTCTGTCTGTCTGTCTGTCTGTCTGTCTGTATGTTCCTTATAGAAACAAAAACCACTTGACGGATTTTAACGAAACATGGTACAATTATTCTTCATACTCCTGGGCAGGTTATAGGATACTTAGGAATTCCCACGGGAACGGGAATTAGCGGGAAAATCCTTTTGTACGAAAAATCTAAACAGCTTAAGTTAGACGCTTGAAATTTGGCATGCAGGTACCTTAGTAAACTTAAAGCTTAGTTACAACAGGATATTGCAAAATTCCCATGGGAACGGGAGTTAATGGGAAAAAACATTTGTATGAAAAAATCTGAACCGCGTAAGATAGATGAAGGGGGGGTAAAACGAGATCCACGCGCACGAAGTCGCGGGCGGCCGCTAGTAATTAAATATTATGCATTTTATTCTATAAAAACAACAAATAACAATGACAAACAACTCGTAGAGAAATCGCATAAAACACAACCGGCCATACAAGGCAAACGCACATGTACCGTACACCTTTGACCTGCCTGAAAGAATAATTGTGATTCGATGGTGAGATGACCACCATACCGATTATTGATTGGTTGCGATTGTTCTTGTCCATCCCTATGAGCAAAAGTTCCGATTAACACATTATGCATTTCATGTATTGGACTGGGTGTTTTCTATGTAGGTATAATATGTATGTATTTACAAAAAAAAAAGTATTTAAGTATGTTTATATCCGTTGTCTAGTACCCATAGTACAAGCTTTGCTTAGTTTGGGACTAGAAGCGCAGTGTAAAATGTCCAAGGAAGGATATTTATTTATGTAATATTTTTTCACAAATTTTAATAAATAATAAACTAATAAGTATTTGAAATTCTTGTTTAGGTTAATTGAGAAAGATTAATAATTGTATTTTGGAAGGATAAAATCACAAAAAAGTGATTGATTTTTACACCTCAATATTTTTATTCTTAGGAAGTTGGATTCATGAAACGAAATGTTTCATCTGTCTAAATCACCATCATAAGTTGAATGAACTATAGTACGGACGGGGCGAACGCAGGGAGGAGCAATCAAGCGTGGTGCGCAGTTAACTCAATCGGGTTGTAATAGTGAAATTGATTTTGCTCAAATGTTACCTACTTTATACTGCAATACTGCATCATCATCTCAGCCATAGGACGTCCACTGCTGAACATAGGCCTCCCCCAATGCTTTCCATGTTGCCCGGTTGGTAGCAGCCTGCGTCCAGCGCTTTCCTGCTACCTTTATGATGTCGGTCCACCTTGTAGGTGGACGTCCTACGCTGCGTTTTCGTAAGGAAGGGCACATAGTACGCAGAACTGACGGCCGATGGGGCAGCAAGGTTCTGAAGTGGAGGCCGCGTACCGGAAAACGCAATACTGCATAGATTCAGAGAATTGGTAGTTATCACAACTTCACAACAATACCTAATCACAATGTTATTTTCCATTCCAGATATGCATTTAATCAAATAGTGTCAGTGTTAACATTGACACAACTAAATAGGATATTCGAACAAAGGAGGAATTATGATCTGAGAAGACTGTTGTCTGGGGCAGAGAGACTTATCGACAATTTATTCGTATTTATGGAGAAAGACCCTGCATTTTTATTAGGTAAGTAAAATTTATGTTTTAATGTTTTTTATTCAGTACTTTTTCGCGGGAAGAGCCTGGATGCGGGCAGCGCAGGACCGTTCATTGTGGAAAACCTTGGAGGAGGCCTTTGTCCAGCAGTGGACGTCATTTGGCTGAAACGAACGAACAAACGATTCAGTACTTAGGCACTTTCTAGGGCGTTTATACACGATTATACAGAGCGTTCTTCGTTGCGACCAAAAAAAAAAGTTGTCAATGGTCACTTAGGCTCGGTTTCCACCAAGGCGACGCAGAGCGGATAAGTTTTTGAATAACCAAACAGATTTCAATATTTCTCCACTTCCCTTCTCCGCTGCACTGTCAGATTTGTCGGCCGTTTGGTGTAGTGGTTCGAAACGGACTACTATTCCGGAGGTAGCGGGTTCGATTCCCGCACAGTACAAACATTTGTGTTCATGAACATAATATTTGTTTGTATTGGACTGGGTGTTTTCTATGTATAATAAGTATGTATTTACAAAAAAAAAAAAAACAGTATTTATGTATGTTTATATCCGTTGTCTAGTACCCATAGTACAAGCTTTGCTTAGTTTGGGACTAGAAGCGCCGTGTTAAATGTCCAAGGATATTTATATTATTTATATTTATATTAATTCTATAGAAAAAAAAATTAACTCCGCTCCGCTTCGGTGAAAACTGGGCTTAAGAATGAAATTATACTATTTACATGTACTTACTTATGCCCGTGCTTTCGTCTCTACAAAGGAAGAGAGTTTGTGATTAGAACTCAATGTTTAACTCTCGTTCATCATCATCATTTCAGCCACAGGACGTCCACTGCTGAACATAGGCCTCTCCCAATGATTATTTCTTTTGTAACAGCCAATCAACAAAACTTTTTACAGTGTGGCGATTTTTAAAGCGCATCAAAATCTGTTCAGCAGCTTGTATGACGAACAACTAGTAGGCCAAAGTTTTAATAAGTTTAGACATTCTTACTCCCCAGTACCCTATCCTATTCTAGATGTTTTAACTGACATCTTCTAATACACAGACAGCATTTTTTTTAGTTTAATACAAAAAAATCTTACAGTTAATAAACAATTTTCCAGGTGCAGTAAGATGTCTGCCATTGCCAGAAAAAGCCAGAGAAAACATAACAAACGCGATAACTACGACGTGTCACAAAATCCGAGATTTGGTGTTTGCTATACTCATAGCGGGGAACCAGCTGATCACGCTAGTACGGATGAAGAAGTACACATTGCATCCTTCTGATATACACCTGCTTTTCAACCTAGTCAGGAGTTCGGAATCCTTCAAGACTGCGGAGAGTTGGACACCGATTTGTCTGCCGAAGTTTGACGCGACGTGAGTTGTTTTTGTTTTCTTTATTTATTTATGTGATTTGGTTGTGGTCATGTTATATGCTATAGTCTGGTCTGCGAGCACGTAGAATTTTGTCCAATGACCCCAAGCTACCCATCCTTATCGCTCGCGCGTAATTATGTTGCTGTCGCGCTCGCACACTCACTGCGGGCGCCCGTCGCACAGTCGAAACAGCAATATGATTACGCGCGAGCGATAAGGATGGGTAGCTTGGGGTCATTGGACAAAATTCTACGTGCTCACAGACCGGGCTTTAGTGTTTTTAATGAGTCAGTAAGTAAGTATGGGGATCTCCAAAATGTATTGCTTTTTTTTCTAATTTTGTGTGGAAATCTTGATGCGGTTGACAGAATACGTCATCGAAATACCAAGTTTCAATAGTACAGCTCTTATAGTTTCGGAAAAAGTAACTGTGACATACGGACGGACAGACAAACATGACGAATCTATAAGGGTTCCGTTTTTTGCCATTTGGCTACGGAACTCTAAAAATACACTCGCTCTGCTCTCTCGGCTCTACTTAACCTATACATACCTTAAGCGCTTCACCTGTAAAAGCCTAAAAATATTGAAATTAATACATTAAAAATCTAAAAACAATACTTACCTATTTGTTGTTTCCAGGGGTTTCCTCCACGGGCACGTCTCATACATATCCGAGGACTGCCAAGCTTGCCTTCTCCTTCTAACGGTACAGAGAGATGCGTTCTTCCCTCTCTCTCAAGCTAAGCACACAATTGCAGAAAAACTCCGACGATCCAACTGTCTAGTTGCAATCAACGACGCACTGAACAGAAATGAAGAATTACCCACAACGAATCCCCTAAAACACATTGGTATTCCAGAAATCAGGCATTTTATGTACAAATGCAAATCTACGGCACAACTTTTCACGTCTGACCCCATAAGTCTGGATCGGTTACAAGATTATCGAATAAGGCATAAAGAAGGGGGTGATATAGTCAAAGAGAAGAAAATAGAAAAGTTGTCAGATATAGATTATGTTAGAAATTACAGGAAATTTTGTAGTCAAATTCATTGTACGTCGATTCCAGCAAAATTGATATTTAGGTCGAACTCGGATGACACTATTTTGGCCTGGGTGAGTTCTTTGATATTTTGTACTAATAAACAGGGTTTTCCAAAATTAGCATGTCATACTGTAGATGAGCGTAAGATGCATCGAACAAATCTAATATTTCAATTTAAAAAAATATTAAAATTGGTCATTACTATTTCAAAACTCATTAAACTTTCTATGAACATTATTAGGTTTATACGATCGATATGCCTTTTAGAACCAACTACCTCTGGTGTCCGTGTGATGTGCTAATTTTGGGTCACCCTGTATTTCCATTTAGTAATGTTATTTCTTACCCTGTTTTCTGAACATCCTTCGGTCAGCCAGCGACTAATCGTTCATTTATTTTATCTATAAAAATCCATTTTCAATTCCAGGTAACAAACGGTTTCGAACTCTACGTAACCTTCGACCCCCTAATGGAGAAAGATCAAGCGATCAAAGCTGTAGACCGTCTGCTCAGGTGGATCAAGCGCGAAGAACAGAGGATATTCATCATGAACGCGCCGACGTTCTAGCAAACAACCAACTTGAGTGGCTTCCTGAAGAACACTATGCGCAGTGTCGGAACTAGTAATTGGATCGTGTGATTTTTGTCACTTGATAAAAATACTAGTGATTATTTGCAACCTGAGTGGCTTCCTGAAAAACGCTATGCGCAGTGTCGGACTCGCTACTGGTAATTGGAATGTGTGTTTTTTGTCACTTGATAAAAATACTAGTGATTTTTAACGAATACTCTGAAAGCTTCCAGCAGTGCTGTTCTAGTGTCGTCTCGTCCGTCATGTGATATTTTGTCACTCGATAAAATAATTGTGAATCTGTTACAGAGCGAATGATTGATTGTATTGACTTTAAACGGCTTGTAGTAGTTGGGTTATTGGGTGATTGGGTCATGTCATGTGATATATTTAAAAAAGTGTGCAAGGTACAGCGACCGCACATCAGATATTATAGATCGTTTCATCCACGAAGACGCGCCCCACCAATGTTTGGTCGAGGGAAGCGCGAGGTGCGAGGAGTTTGATCCGAGCGTCATTATTGTAGTGTGCGTGTGCACTCATGGATGATTTAACGTGTACCGATAACACTCAAACATTAGCGGAAGAATGGTGGGACGCGTCTTCGTGGATGGAACGATCTATACATTTTTATTGCGAATTCGCCTCTCCACATAAGATACCGCAGTGTTGACCTTGATGTGCTGTCGTCCGTGCATTCAATCAGGTTTTAGCTAATTTTTCAACTCAAAAGTAAAATGTTTATTCAGTATTTTCAATATGAAAAATAGGCTTTCTTTAGGATCAAATTCAAATGCATTTTAAAGCTAAGCTTTGGTAACACCATGTACAACCATTGGTCTAAAAATAAAATAAGTGTAAGTACAAAATATCAGTGCAATAATTATATTTGGAATTGGTGGATTGGATTAATCGATTTTTAACTTTAATGCATAAGAATTAAAGGTCAAAATTTATTGAGGACATTCGTTATTTTATGAGGATAAATTATCAATTTTGGAACTTATTCCTCAGGGCATCAAACTCGAATTATTAGAGGGTATTTGTTACTTTGTGGTAGATTGAAATTATTTTGTTTATTTTGAAGGAAATGCCAAAATTATACAAATTATAACATTGCCAAATAGATATTTTAGATGGGCGGAGTTTGATTAGATAATTATAGCAGCTTACACAAGTTGATGTATCTACAATAACAGACTGCTTTTTATATCTGTTACTTTAATTGAACAAACTTTTGTTTGAAAAATACTTCAAATTATAGACACTGCACAGATGATTTCATTTTACCAATATTATTTTTTACTTTTGGATGAGTTGTTGTGAAAATGTTACATTGTTAGGAAATTGTAAATATTATCAAATATTTATGTTAATTATTGATAAAATTATGTATAATGAGGTAAATGTTATAAGAAATTGTAAAGCATTTATAATCAGCGCGATAATTTATGATTTTAGTATTTTACCCGACTGCGCCAGAAGAAGGGTATTGTTTTTTGTACAGAAATCAAGAATTCTATTTAAATTACCTATGAGTAGATTTTTACTTTCTCTTTTTATTTGCTTAAAATTGTTGAAATCTAAAACACGTGTCTTCGAACATAAGGCCTCCATACAGCTTGTAATACCTATTTATATTATGTATTAATTATTTCTCAAAAAAAATGTACATTTTGAAAAAAAAAAGTGTGCTTTGAAACAGTTCAAAAGTTTGAAAATTATAAATAACTTGAAAAAATCGAACTGCCTAAGGCGGGAATTGAACCCACGAAAGTTCAAAAGTTTTATATTTATAAATCATCACACACAAAAAACACACACAATTTTGAAGGATGAATATTAATCTTTAAGATAACGAAGAATTATAGCTATAATCCTGCTTATTACCAAATATTTAGATATTTTAAAAATAGTCCTTTTTTACCTTTCATACAAAAACCTGTTTGCCACCCTAGCTTTTTCATGTATTTTTGTTTCATAAAATGCGATACGTAACTAAATTATTGTAAATTTCTTTGTATTATCGTTCTACAGTAATCGCAGTTTCTGTATCAAATTGATTTTCTATGGGGTGTCATAATGAATTGGCAATTTAAAGCAAAAAAACAAAATGAGTCGCTCTCATTTACTATTTCGTTATTTACTCTTTAGTTACGATTTATTTCTACTTTCCCATGGTTTCTGAACAATTCCGTATTTATTTTACACGGACAACAATAGCTGCACTCTGAATGGCTGTTGGCCTGACGTCTCCGCCATAACATCTATCGCGAAAATTAGTGAAAACGTGTGTGTTTTGTGGGATTACTTTTTCGTAACAGGCAGTAAAATCAGCGATTTTATATAGAACGGTAAGTCTTCATTTAACCATTTTTTGTAATACGTGTGGTACGAACATTTAGTAAGCTTTTATATTTGCTGTAACAAATTTTATCAAAAAAATACTTGTTTCTGATCTCATTTTGTCTAATATTTCGTTACGTTTTTTACGAATTTCGTTACGTTACGAAAAAGTACAACATAATGCTGAGTGTATACTGTTATTACCTGAGCATAGTAATATTCACTACTTAATTAATTTCAAAAAATATAGAGCGTTAATAACAAAAGGATTGGATACTATCTGCTTTACAGAAGTGCCACCAGCAAAAAATTATCAAATCATTTAGATTACGTTTTTATGTGATTACTTCTTTTGTTTTTTTAGGAATGCCGCCAAAAACCAATGCCGAAAGGCAAAAAGCTTACAGAGAACGACTCAAAATGGATAAACATGATGGAACAAAAATAATTTTATTAAAATAGTATGAATGATTACTCCCTTATTTTATTTCTAACCCCTTAATATTGCCCCGTATTTGGGTGCATACTTACAAATATTTCGAATTGAATAAATAAAGAGCATTCACAATATTTCGCCAATGTATAACAAGCCTTATGGCCTTACTATTTCGTTACTACCGTTTCGTTACGTACACTTTTTTTGAGAAATACTCTATAATAACATAACATTGCTCACAGCCTGTTCAGTATTTGTATAAATTAAATACTTAAATAATATCAAAATCATTATTTACTAGTTAGGATTTACCTACACCTCACAAATGTTTTTAAAGTTTCATCCAACATTTGATGGAAATCGAACTTGTGAATCTAATCAGTTCAAGTGAGAAAGCTGTTGACTCGTGCATTCGAGCTATTTGAAGCATATTTTTTGTGAAATTAGTTGGACTATAAAAACTCACATTAAAGATTAATGTATTTTAACATATTTTTGAGAGATCATTGTTTTGAATAGCATATTAGGTAAATAAATATCGATTTCTGTTGCAACTTGTTTTTTTCATTATCCTAATTTTTTTCAAAATTTTCAGTTGTAGCGTAGCACATAAAAACTCATTTATTTCTGTAAATAGGCTTAAAAAAAGCACTTTTACACGTCCCAGTATTAACCCTACCACTGCTTCAGGACAATAAATGGGCCAGTGCTGAGAAGAAGCAGCGAAAGAAAGTCACGTCACTATTGTCAGCCTCTTCTTCAAAGGTTTACATGCTTTAAAATGTACAAAGTTATAAATATTTATGAGAGCTAGGCAGTAACGCATCCCAAACATTTTTATCTTTTGAATAATAGACTTTATAGTAGCCCCTTTTCATTAAAGTACTTTTAATGTGTGCTTTTAACAGAATAACTTGGTAACAAATGAAACTCGTTTTGATTGGTTGGAAAACAATTTATTTAACTTAAAACTACTCTAATATCTACCGCCCCTTTCTCTTCTTCTGTCGGGCTCGTGTCTGTCTCTTTCCCGCCTTTCTTTCTCTCTCTCCCTCTCTCTCGCTTCCCGGGCCCGTTCTCTGTCCCTTTCCCGCTCTTTTTCCCGTTCCCGCTCTTTTTCCCGTTCTCGCTCTTTTTCCCGTTCCCTTCTCCGTTCGCGGTCTCTGCTTCTCGAACGTTCTCTCTTGCGTTCCTTGTCACGTCGGTCTCGGTCTCGTGATCTGAAAATGATTATAGAAAATTAATTAGATCAGTTATTCAAATGTCAAAGCAACTGAAAAAATCTTTCATAGATGGTAAATGTGTTTATCATTATTAAATTCTTTGGAACTTTCTAACTACAATAAGCTTAATTAATTAATATAAGCGCTCAGTGTAGTTTCAAATTCATATTGAAATAGTACATTAAAAGAACAAACAATTTTATCTTTCACTAGCTTTCCGCCCGCGGCTTCGCCCGCGTGGATTTTTGTCTGTCACAGAAAAACTTTATCGCGCGCGTCCCTGTTTCAAAAACCGGGATAAAAACTATCCTATGTTCTTTCCCGGGACTCAAACTATCTCTGTGCCAAATTTCATCAAAATCGGTTGCGAGGTTTAAGCGGGAAAGCGTAACAGACAGACAGACAGAGTTACTTTCGCATTTATAATATTAGTTGGGATTACTAAATATTTTTATCAAATCAAATCAAATATTTTATTGCATAATGTAGGTACATACAGGTCTTTCAATATTGTTGTTCAGCAACATCATACCATAACGGCAAAGTAAATACAAATGAGTAGGTCATCTTCATAGAAACGCACCGAGCGCGGTTTGTACAGCACCGCTAATCAACAATAATTTTTGTCAGTGTGTGCGTGCGCGCCGCATACGTATTGGCGCGCTCACATACAAACCGTGCTCGGGCGTTTCATTTGTATTTACTCTGGTGAAACCACTTACCTATCTCTTCTCCTATCTCTATCTCTTCTTTCCTTTTCTCTTCTGTTCTCTTTGGAATCAGGTTCAGCATTATCATCGTCTGAAGGCATATCTTCATCCAGATCATCATCTAAAGCAGACACCTTCGGTTCAAGCTCATTGTTCTCCTCTAAAATAGGTCTTTTCTGAATTCGTGGAAGAATAACGTCGCACAGACGTTCCTCTCGCAATAACTCGTCGATAAACTCGTCCATGTGAACGATTTCGTACTGGCCGACGCGATTCTGCCTTCTCAACTTACGATTATCGTTGTAAAGTGGTTCCAAATACTTATAACAATCGACCGACGATCCCGTGAGCCTCATATAAAAGGCGCCCAAGGCACGCACATATTTGAACTCCTCGTTCTTTATAAACTCCACCACGATGTCCTTTTCAGGCTGTATCTGTAACATTTTCAGCACTAAACACAAGAAAGGTGTGGGGTAAATGAAGCCGCCGTGCACGCCGCCGACGTAACGCAACTCCATCGCTTTGTCCACTAAAAGCTCCGCGGTTAGAGCGAAACATTCTTCTTTCCAGTATTTACAATCGTATATACGTGATCGTATGATCTTTTCCACAAGATATTGAGGATTTGTCCCGCGAATAGATTTCGCGTCCTTCACCGTACGGTTGGCCATTTTTGTTGTTCCATCAATCAACGTCAAGTTGACATTTTATGGTTACGGATCATAGGCAAGCCCATGAGCTAAAGATAAAATGGAGGCCACACTTAGAATACCTACTTGAAGCACAACCTATATATCACTATCTCGCTCTCTGTGGGCAGACTCTCTCTTTCTAAATAAACAAAAAATATAAATTTGCTCAAATCAATGAAACTCAATGTAAAACCTTTATTTCTTGACATAGGTATCATTAAATAATGAGTGTTAATACTGGTAAAACGTTTTAGGAAGAAATTACTGTGAAAAATGTTTACAATGATTCAATGTCGGAAATCACAAAATAAACACTTACGCGTGGAATCTTAAGTCACTACTGGTACACCACGTACTACCGCAACCACGCACTACAAAATTTTGCACCATTTCTTGTGATAAAACAATGATAGGTCCTGTAAAAAATCTCAAACGAAATTAACTGCATAGTAAACAAAATAGTAAACAACCGCCATGATGGGCTGGATTGGGCTGATGTTGCCACATGGTAAGTAACCGATTCCAGGAGTTGGGATTGTAATTCCCTGATTCGCCAACGCATTAAGCCTAAACGGCCGACAATTTTGTGATTTTCAATTTGACTAGGTAATCGTATTTCAAATATTTAATTATTTATTTAACTTCTGATTTAGTTAGTGAATTGACTATTTCGAGGAATTTACTAGGAGATTTAAATAAGGAGATAGCAATACTATAGTCCACACTAAAAAGAGAGGTCGGCCCACAAAGAGCGAGATAGAGATAAGTAGGTATTGACTCAAGTTGTTGTTCCAAGTGTGGCCTCCATTTTTGTCTTAAGCTTCATGGGCAAGCCCGATGTTTTTTTTTTGTGTATTTTCTCTGTGGTTTATTTTAGGAATTATTACGCGCACGGGTGACTTTTGTCGGTATCCGATTGGATTGCGCTAATCAACTGCAATGCCACTGGACGACGCACGAACTTCAGCTGTTTTAACAAATCCGTATTATAGTTCCAAAATACTGAACTGTCCTATCGATGACATTGACAGTGGGGCGCCACCGTCAATACCGGATCGCTGGTTCCGATTTTTGCCATGTTGGAAACCATATAGTTGAACGATGGTAGCGCCCCCCTGTCATTGAGTTTGGCGGGACAGTTCAGCGTGGGTCATCTGTGGAGTCGTTTTGACAGCTAGTTCAAACGAAAGTGTAACGTAATCGGAATGCAACTGCGCCTTTGAGTAAAAACTGACAGAAAGCTACTTTATCATAAACGCAATTCAAATGCTTCACGAACATGCTTTTAGAGAAAAAATAAGGTGTTCGGCGGACGTTTATTGGAAAGTGCTTAAATCCGTTGTTTCGTCTTAACTAATGAAAAGCGTCCAGCTACGTTGCAGTTGAAAATGGGCCTCGATTGCGCTAATTTGCAATGTCTCCAATTCATTAGTTTCAAGCGTTTCATCTTTAGTCCACATTACTCCACCATTTAAAATGGTGAGTGTAAAATGTCCAAGGATATTTATTTAAATAGGTATAAAGGCACTGGGTCTCTATCAGAAGGAACTCTAGGGGTGGAATCTCCATTGGCGTGGGTTAACGGGCAAGGAGATAATATCTTGGATGGTTGACAATCACTTTTCCTACAATTAACCGTTCCACCAAACTCAACACGCTTTCAAAGATAACCTCGCAGCCGCCTGCTCACACTTTGACAGTTATCTTTTTCTGCGCATCAGTCGGGTGTTACGTTTAGGAATCACAAACCTTCTGCTCTACAGATTTCTACAGATAACATAATATTAAGATTGGTACTATTAATCATCAATAATAATTTGCAGCATCTGTGTCCGGCGCCGACAAATAATTAAAAAAAAAAAAAAAAATTGTTGTAGTCCATTTTCGTTCCACCTGATGTGCGATTCGGTACTTATCTTATCGCGGTAAAGTTCACGCGCAAACAATAACGAAACAACGGAGTTCAGCACTTTCCATTAACCGATTGAGTCCCAGACGGCATTAATTAATGTCATGTCATAACAATTGATTAAATTAACTATTGTGTCTAGATTCGCGGAGCTTGAAGGATTAAAAGTCCGAACACTTAATATTTTATTCACTAAAACACAGCAAATGTTCGTAATGAGTTTGATTTGCGTTTGAGAAAAAGTAGCTTTCTTTCTTTCAGCTTTTACACAAAGAACTATGTGTCAAAGTGACATACATCGCGTTACGAATTTGTGCACACAGCTGATTTTCGTTCATATTCCAGTTGCGCTGTAGTTGAAAATATTTAACGCAATCGGGGCACAGGATGTTGGGCTGGCTACCGATTCAACTATTGATTGTATTCATTCATGATGAGAGGCCGTGGGTGAGGAGGGGCCATATGGGAATGTTAATCTAAACTTAAATTCATTTTTTTTAAATTGTATAAAGTTTCAAAACAAAACGTAAAGAAGAATAAAAAAACAAAATGTCATTGCTCTGACCTGACAGTTGACAGTGACAGTCGCAAACAAAATTGTTTTCCCTCCGCGCGTTTCTGTCTTCAAACGGTTTTGATTCGAAACATAATTTAATTTGAATGGTTAACCTCGCATATTTAAGTGATAGTGTTTACGCCGTTCGCTGCGGAATTCGATAACCGTCAAATTAGTGTATAACATGCAGAAAACAAAAAAGAAAAGGGGCGAAGAAGAGCCGATGGAAGTTGACGATGTCCCTGCTACAAGTCAAAACGGCGATGCAGACATGAATGGTGAAATAGACCACATATCTGATGATGAGGAGGGTGGTGTTAGAATCGGTGATATCTACATCCCTCCAGCTCCAAAGCCAGCTCTTACTTTTGATGCCACAGGCCCTCGTTTGATCATAACTCACATTGTAAATGAAAACTTTAAAAGTTACGCTGGAGTGCAGACTTTGGGGCCTTTTCACAAGGTAAATGTTGTTAATAATGTGTAATGAACCAGTGAGTAGTACAGCTACTCCTGGGAAGTATTTTTTTAGGTTTAACCATTTATTTCTCATTAAAAACCTTACAGTCACTTGCATGAAAAATTAATAAATTTTATGTAGTTACTAGTTAGGTAATTCACAAGTTGTCCAATAGTCAGAACAAGCAGATGTACTTCTGTGGGAACCATCCTAACAAACACATTACTTAAGTAAACTTTGTTGTACATACATATTACACATTTTTCTACCTAGAGGCCGTAAAAACTGCATTTACTTGCTTTTTAGTAATGCCTACTCTGCCCCCCTAACGAAAAGTGCAATAACTATGTTTTGTCGACTCTCGAGATATTTGCGATTAACGATTAGCTATTTACAAATAATAATATTAGATATTGCGGTTATGATAACTAATAGATCCGAAACTATTGAAGATAAAGAAAAGATGTATCTTATATAGACCTCATTTTCCTGATTATGGATATGGTCTTAAGTCAATTTGCCCAAACTCGACTTATTGCACTCTTCGTTAGGACGGCAGTACTGGACTGGTAATTATTAGAGCTACTTCTGACAAATACATCCCAACTAATATTATAAATGCGAAAGTAACTCTGTCTGTCTGTCTGTCTGTCTGTTACGCTTTCCCGCTTAAACCTTGCAACCGATTTTGATGAAATTTGGCATAGAGATAGTTTGAGTCCCGGGAAAGAACATAGGATAGTTTTTATCCCGGTTTTTGAAACAGGGACGCGCGCGATAAAGTTTTTCTGTGACAGACAAAATTCCACGCGGGCGAAGCCGCGGGCGGAAAGCTAGTAAAAAAATATCTTTGGACAATCTCACACAGCGCCATCTAGCCCCAAAGTAAGCAATTAATATGCTTGTGTTATGGGTGCTAGCTTAACGGATATACTACTTATATACTTTTTTTTTTAAAATACATACAATATATGTATACATAGTAACACCCAGACCCGTCACAGAAATTAAAATTCATCATTTCAATTTCTGCCCGGCCGGGAATCGAACCCGGGACCTCTCGGCATAGTAGTCTGTTCTGAACCACTACACCAAACGGCCGACAAAGCTTTTTTTATATTTCTAGACATTTAAGAACTAATTTACTGCCCAATACAGTTTACAGTAGTTCTTATAACATTTTACTTCACTAATTACTTGCAGTACATTATCAGTTATCTAGTAAATTTAGTTCCGAAAAGTCCATATTTAGCCTATCATCATCATCGTCATCATTTCAGCCATAGGACATCCACTCTGAACATAGGCCTCCCCCAATGACTTCTACATCGCACGGTGGGTAGCAGCCTGCATCCAGCGCCTTCCTGCTACCTTTAGTTTTAGCCTATAAAATGACAAGAGCAAGACTACAAAAATTAACAACTTTAAAATAATTTAGTAATGAAAGATGTTTCATGTATTTTTTTCTTAAATTTCAGAGCTTTACAGCAATAATAGGGCCCAATGGTAGTGGCAAGAGCAACGTCATTGACTCCATGCTGTTCGTATTCGGCTACCGAGCAACCAAAATCCGTTCTAAGAAGATCTCCGTGCTCATCCATTCTTCCAGCAAGTTTCCGAACATCACGAGTGCGACGGTCGCTGTACATTTCTGCCAAATTATCGATGGGGTAAGTGTTCTATTTTTATTCTTTTTTTTTTCAAATTTAGTTTCTAAGGCCATCCTGGAAATATTGATATGCTCCTTAAAATGTAACATCAAATTAAAATCTTTATTAGTAATGTATCCTTTCCAGAATTTTTTTTCCCAAAAAGTCAGTATATCGTACATACATTTTTAATTAATTTGATATCTTAACTTCCTTTTTAGGGTTCCATAGTCTTGACAAGGAACCCTTATAGTTTCGGCAAGTCCGTCTGTCTGCCCATCCGAAGTTTTTCTTGGAAACTATTGGCACTAGAGAGCTATAATTTTATGAAGGTATGATATTAATTACGCCGACACAGTGGTTGAATAAAATTTTGAAAAAAAAAAATTTTAGGGTAGCTCCCCTACATGTACTGGGGATGAATTTTTTTTCATCCTTCATCCCATCGTGTGGGGTATCGTTGAATAGGTCTTTTAAAATGATCTAGGGGTTTCTAAGACTATTTTTCGATTTAGGGATCCGTTTGCAAAATTTTACACTACGCTTCTAGTCCCAAACTAAGCAAAACTTGTACTATGGGTACTAGACAACGGATATAAACATATGTACTTAAATACTAATATTTGTAAATACATACATATTATACATGGTAACACCCAGGGCGTCCACTGCTGAACGTAGGCCCCCACCAATAATTTATTTCCATATTGACCAGTTGGTAACAGCCTGCATCTAGCACTTTCCTGCTACCTTTATGAGGTCGTCAGACCTTGTGGGTGGATATCCCACGCTGCGTTGCTGGAACGTGGCTTCCACTCCAGAAGGCATTTTTTTTTTAATTTGAACCTTGCGTACTATGTGCCCTGCCCATTGCTACTTCAGATTGGTAATAAGTCGGGTTATGTCAGCGACTAGACTTTACGAATCTTCTTATTTCTGATTCGATCTCGTAAAGAAACACCGAGCATAGCCCTCTCCATACCACAAAATAGACATGGAAAATCTACAGTAGGAATTGCTACATTGACTACCCATCGACCTCCATCGCCTACATTAAGGTTAAGGTTAATTTGAGAAAGAGGAGAGGAAACCTACCTGTATCCATCGCAATATAATTCGAGTTAGGGTAAACCGTATAGCTATTGCCCACTTAAGGATTTCAAACACATTGAGATGAAAAATTAAAGAAAGTATTTTAATTTATCGACCAATTATGACTTTTTTCTTATAACTCAATAAACTGTTAAACAGAATATTAACAGATTTTAGTTAAAACTTACGTAACTTAGAAAATATTGAAATAAATTTAAAATCCTCCAAAAAGTACAGTCATTGCCCATTACTTACACTAATTGCCCACATCAAAGCACAGTAATTGCCCAGTATCTTAAAACAAAATAATCAATTTTAAAATGACAAAATAGGCTTTAAATAAACAAAACAAAACATTAAACTTAAATTCTAGCAGTACAGTCTTCAAAATTTCAAAATAAATTGCGTTTGGCCTTATTAACTATATTATCAAATATTTCTTGAGTTGATGTTGATGAGTCAGAATCGGTAGAGACAGAATCGTCTACTTCAAAACATAGATGACGCAAAAATTTGAATTTTATATGTATTTTTTTTTATCTTCTTTGATATCAGTTCAAGTGGTTGCTCAGAATGTTCAATTAGCTGTTGGTTATTCTTTCCTAAAGTTGTATCTATTTCCTTACAATTAACATTTTCACTAGTAGATTTAACGTAGGATTTTCATTTTTTGTATTTGCGTTTGAATTTTTATCAATTTTTTCAAGCCAAACCATATTTTTCAGCAATTTATCTTGTAGATAAATTGTTGGATACATCTTGCACAGCTTCGATCGCTTTTTGCAAATTTTCTATGCTATATTGAACTTTTGGAGTCTTTCGCATACTGAAAATGAAACATTAAAAGCCATTTCAATATTTATGCCTGTAAATTGCAAAACAAGTCTAGCAATGAGCAACTTAAACACTGCTACTGCATGGTGGCAACACTCTAATAATAATTGCCCTGGGCAATAACTATACATTAACATATGGCAATAACTGAAATGATGGTGGGCAATAACTAAAAATATACAGATTTACGTGCAGTGATTACCCACCGTTAAAATGACCGTTAGAAATCAAATTTTATCAGTTATTTTCATTGATAATGGAGAAAACACTTATAATTTCATCATGACTATACACCATAAGTTGAATATTAAATAACTTGCAAAAAAAAATTAACCTCTAAGCAAGTAATTCCTTAGTAAAATTGTTAAAGTCTTTACCTGTTTGAGTAACATTTTCACCCGTCTTGACAAAATCCGCCATAACTATTTTTTTTAGTGTTTCCTATTGTAAATTTTACATACTACTGTACATTAATCTCGGAGCCATCTACTTAGTAAATTCAAATCTAACTAGAGTGATTCAAAGTCAGCACCTGACAATATTATTCTTAAAGCGGGCAATCACTACCAGTGGGCAATCACTCTCTGGTTTACCCTACGTTAGAATCGACACATCGGGTCAGGTTCATGAATTTTTATTTATACGCATTCAACAATAAAACAAACAAAAAACTATAAATACATACTTTAATTCAACAATTATTTTAAATCCCATAAATATTAAAAAAAAAATGCACAGCGCCATAAAATATAAAACTAAGCTATGCATAGGTACTTTAAAACAGAAAATGAACATAAATACAATATATTTTTAATACATAAAAATAAATATAGATCACGAACATTTCATGTTCTTTTTATAATTTAATCAATTTAACTGCCTAATAGGCAGAGCTTCCCGCGGTTTGTGGGCTCCCAATTGGTATTGACCCCGGGGAAGGTGGGGGAGGGGGAAGATAATGGGACACACAGGGTCCTTTGTACAGTACAAATATACCGCCAACACCTTGGCTATGGTCGCAGCCCAACTCGCATTTGTTGGGGTAGGTCTTGTAGTTGCTTCCACACAACGGCTCATATGGTAATAGACGTGGCGAAGGACAACCGCACGCATGCATTGGACTCGGCGGCGTCGGTGGCGGTGGCGGTGGATAGTAGGCAAAGCCACAGGCCAGGCCTATAGTGGTCACCACTGAAAAAGAAAGAAAGATTGTGGTCAAATACCTGCCTTGTTATGCATAAAAAAAGAAAAAAAATATTTGATAACTAAATAATACACATAAACACATCAAAACAATGAAGAAAATGTTTCAAAGAAATGCAATGCCCACTCATAATTATTATTACTGACGGGATTGCTACCATGTACCTTAATTTTGAGTTTCCGACAGTGCCGAAATATCGGAAACTCAAAATTAAGGTACATGGTATAGTCACTATACACTATACTATAGTGTATAGCAATCCCGTCAGTAATAATAATTATGTTAGTGACCATGAAAGTTTAAAACAATACAGGGTGTTGATTTCAATCCTCGCCATATTTATTTAGGTGATCTATCCTGACTTAAATAAACGCATTATCTACCAAAAAAGTTTTGGAAACGAAAGTGGAATTTTTAGCAAATATTTTCCGTGCGAAATTAACTGTACTGTGGCTCGCAATACTGCAATAGTTTACACTACGGCACCATCAAGCTACGCGGATCGCTCGCTTATCATGTCGGATAACCTACTGAAGGAAGCCACGTAAAGTAGGTAGTGTAAATAGGTATTTTTCTTTGACTAACTAAAGTTAAAGTTAGATTTTTTTTTTGTTGTCAATTTTTTTACTGATTCGTGATCAGAATAAGCTACTTAATCAACTCCCTAAATATGCCCACCCTGTATAATGCCCACTCAGTATCATCTTGACAGTTGATATGTTACTGCCAAGTGCCAAGACATTGGCTTTCAGTGAGTGCCTTGTACGCAGCGGCAAAAAGAATCTTAAAACATTATAAAATAAAAAAAAGATTAAAAATAAATTCAAATTAATTAAAATTCACAATAAAATAATCAATAAATAAATATCCTTGGATATTTTACACTGCGTAAATAAATATCCTTGTACTATGCGTAGGTACTTGGCAACGGATATAAACATACTTTTCAATAATCCAGCGGTCAACGGATAATATGTTATTGCTTTTTGTTTACAGCCCGGTTTCCACCATGGCGGGGCAGAGCGAATAAGTGTTTTCAATAACCAATCAATTTTCTTCCACTTCTCTCGCCGCCGCCGCTGTCAAATTCTATAGAAAAATTAGTCCGCCCTACGCTTCTCCGCTCCGCCTTGGTGTAAACCAGGCCTTACACTGCAGAGCCCTGTCTCCTGTAATATACAAACATAAAGTATAAAGTTATCTTTTGCATACTTACATAAAAAGCAGGATAATAGTTTCATTGTGTCCAGTTCAGAAACTGAGCCTGTTGATATTTCTCTCCACTTTTATATTAACGGTTGAACTCATTTTAAAGTAGGTATATCAAATTGATTGTATTGCCTTAGGTATGGTGTAACAGCATCTAATTCATAAATCATTTTCTTTAATCATTTAAAGTTTCAACTTAATATTTATCGCAATTCGCAGTAATATTACCACCCATTTCATCTCATTTCAAAACCCTTATTGTGCCCTTATCTAATTTTGTACTTACAAGTACAAATGCCGTAGCCAAATGGCAAAAAGCGGAACCCTTATAGATTCGTCATGTCTGTCTGTCCGTCTGTATGTCACAGCCATTTTTTTCCGAAACTATAAGAGCTATACTGTTGAAACTTGGTAGGTAGATCTATTCTGTGAACCGCATTAAGATTTTAATGCAAAAATAAAAAATATAATAAATATTGGGGGCTCCCCGTACTCCTAAACGAAACGGCGGAAACTTATCGGGTTTGGTTTCGTTGGATTTTTCTTTTCGGGCACTGTAGTGCTAGATGATGTCCAATTGTCCAGGTTCCTGAATCTGATGATGAAGTCGGGAGGTGGCTGTGCCTGTATGCACATAATTAAATCATTATCTGATTCTATCTTAATCACCTTCACAGCATCTTAACATTACGAGGTAAATCTGCTGACACAGGAATTAGGAACTCCTAAATGAAACGGCGCGTGGATTTGTCTTTTCGAGCACTTTAGTGCTAGATGATGTCCAGGGTGCTGATAGCAACGCAGCGGCCCTGACGACTTGTCTAGGAGCTGAAAGGTTTATTTTTTTTTTTTTATATTCACAACGAGGAAGCTCTTGGCCTGTATCTCACCTGATGGTAAGTGACGATCAGGCCGAAGGTGGAAGCATGAAAACGACATCCTCATGGAGTTTGGGCTTGTTATTGATGAGAACTTCACTCCAGTATGGCAACCAGAGTCTGATGATAGAGCTGAAAGGTGGCCAATAACCATAACAACTCCGCAATAAAACAACCCAAACTCGATGGGAGTTTGGTCTCCTTTAATTCGTGTTGACGAGGACTTAAATCCTATATGATAACCAGGGTGTTATGATGGAGCTAGAAGGTGGCCATAGCAATTCCGCACTACAGCGACGCTACCCCATCGACTTTCAATCTTATATGGTAATTATATACTAGGTCTGATGAAGGAGAAGGTGGCCATAGGAACTCCGCAATAAAGCGACACAACTTTGTCGAGTTTGGGCTCATTTGATTCGTCTTGATGACTACGTTGGCCTGGATAATATCCGTATGTACCTCTATTATGGGAAATTATGTTCGTTCCATTAAGTATGAATGTGGTTTTGCCAAGTACCTCTTAATATCGGGGCAAGCTTTAATCTTTAGCTTCAAGTAATGTAATAAATTGATGTGTTTGAAAGAATTTATATTTTATTTTATTCTTTTTAGAGCATTAAAAGATTGCTTTAAAAAAAATCTTTATTGAATAACTTATTTTGCTGTTTAAACTGAAATTGAAAACATAAACGCCTAGAAAGTTTCCTAAGTTTTCCTTTGCTTTGCCAAGTTTAGTGATTGGAAACAGTGAATTTTGATACGATTTATTTTAAGTGTTGATGATGGCCACCAAGAGTTGGTACTAGTTAGCTAGAACTACGTATTTATGTGCTTTAGTACCTATTGTAACTAAAATAATTATGATTTACTGTTTAACTTACGCCTTATGACTTACATTGTGTCGTATTTATGTACCTGATTTTGTACCTATAAAGCTACTTAGCGACCACGTCTCAGAGCCATACACCATCACTGGCAACACACACTGGTCAAATACTTTTGACNTCATAAGAAGGCTCAAGGTCACCCAAAGAGCGATGGAGCGTGCTATGCTCGGAGTTTCCCTGCGTGATCGAATCAGAAATGAGGAGATCCGTAGGAGAACCAGAGTGACTGACATAGCCCGCAGAATCGCTAAAATCAAGTGGCAGTGGGCGGGGCACATAGCTCGAAGAGATGATGGCCGCTGGGGCAGAAAAGTTCTTGAGTGGCGACCACGAGCTGGAAGACGTAGCGTGGGCAGGCCTCCCACTAGGTGGACCGACGATCTGGTGAAGGTCGCGGGAAGTACCTGGATGCGAGCGGCGCAGGACCGGTCTTTGTGGAAATCCTTGGGGGAGGCCTTTGTCCAGCAGTGGACGTCTTTCGGCTGAAACGAACGAACGAACGAAAGCTACTTAATGCAGCTACTTTTCTGATTATCTAGTTACTAAACTTACCTAAGTCCTATGACTTATCTTATTGTGTTTTGTTTATGTAAGTAAGGGTCTTACTACATTTGCCTAAGTAAATGTCTGTTGTTGTACGTAATATTTACTCTGGTTATGGCAACATTAAATAATAAGTAAAACCGGGTGCGCGTAGGTAAAAGTAATATCGCGCGCGCCTAGAACTTTTCGAACTAGCCGTTAGCTAGATGCGGCCCGATGATTGGCCGGAGGCCTCTAGCCTGATTGATTAGAAGCCTCTAGCGGCCCACCAGAGCCGCCAGTCGTCGTCGAACTCTCACCATCTGCGAACGTACTTGTGCGCACACCCGGACGCGCCTCATTTTCAATACACCTACCTGGACTCTCATTTCATTTTATCTATCACCTACGTTCACCCATCAACTTCCATCGCCTACATTAAGGTTAAGGTTAATTTGAGAAAGAGGAGAGGAAACCTACCTGTAATCTATCGCAATATAATTCGAGTTACGTTAGAATCGACACATCGGGTCAGGTTCATGAATTTTTATTTATACGCATTCAACAATAAAACAAAAAAAACTATAAATACATATATACTTTAATTCAACAATTATTTTAAACCCCATAAATATGTAAAAAAAATTGCACAGCGCCGTAAAATATAAAACTAAGCTATGCATAGGTATTTTAAAACAGAAAATGAACATAAATACAATATATTTTTAATACATAAAAATAAATATAGATCACGAACATTTCATGTTCTTTTTATAATTTAATCAATTTAACTGCCTAATAGGCAGAGCTTCCCGCGGTTTGTGGGCTCCCAATTGGTATTGACCCCGGGGAAGGTGGGGGAGGGGGAAGATAATGGGACACACAGGGTCCTTTGTACAGTACAAATATACCGCCAACACCTTGGCTATGGTCGCAGCCCAACTCGCATTTGTTGGGGTAGGTCTTGTAGTTGCTTCCACACAACGGCTCATATGGTACTAGATGTGGCGGAGGACAACTGCATAAAGGCGGTGGACTCGGCGCCGGTGGCGGTGGCGGTGGCGCTGGATAGTAGGCAAAGCCACAGGCCAGGCCTATGGTGGTCACCACTGAAAAAGAAAGAAAGATTGTGGTCAAATACCTGCCTTGTTATGCATAAAAAAAAAAGAAAAAACATGTATATTTGACAACTAAATAATACACATAAACACATCAAAACAATGGAAAAAAATGTTTCAAAGAAATGCAATGCCCATTTTTTTTTTATTTTTATAGCAATACCGTCAGTAATAATAATTATGTTAGTGACCATGAAAGTTTAAAACAATATATTAATGCCCACTCAGTATCATCTTGACAGTTGATATGTTACTGCCAAGTGCTAAGACACTGGCTTTCAGTGAGTGCCTTGTACGCAGCGGCAAAAAGAATCTTAGAACATTATAAAATAAAATAAAGAATAAAAATAAATTCAAATTAATTAAAATTCACAATAAAATATTCAATAAATAAATAAATATCCTTGGATATTTTACACTGCGTAAATAAATATCCTTGTACTATGCGTACTTGACAACGGATATAAACATACTTTTCAGTAATCCAGCGGTCAACGGATAATAAAATATGTTATTGCTTTTTGTTTTTAGCCCGGTTTCCACCATGGCGGGGCAGAGCGGATAAGTGTTTTCAATAACCAATCAATTTTCTTCCACTTCTCTCGCCGCCGCCGCTGTCAAATTCTATAGAAAAATTAGTCCGCCCTACGCTTCTCCGCTCCGCCTTGGTGTAAACCAGGCCTTACACTGCAGAGCCCTGTCTCCTGTAATATACAAACATAAAGTATAAAGTTACTTACATAAGAAGCAGGATAATAGTTTCATTGTGTCCAGTTTAGAAACTGAGGCTGTTGATATTTCTCTCCACTTTTATATTGACGGTTGAACTCATTTTCAAGTAGGTATATCAAATTCATTGTAATGCATGTCATAGATATGGTGTAACGGCACCTAATATTGCTTTTAATCATTTAGAGTTCAAACACATATTATTTATGCCCGGATTCTACTAAGGCGGAGCATAACGGAGCGGAGCAGTGTTTTGAATAACTAATCAGATTTAATTATTTCCACATCTCTTCTCCGCTCCGCACAGTTCCGCAACGCGCCACGCCGCTGCTGCTGTCAAATTCTATAGAAAAATTCGTCAGCCCAAAACTTCTCCGCTATTCTCCGCTCCGCCTTAGTGGAAACCGGACCTTATGCAGCAATAATTATACAACTTCGCTTGGGTGAATTTTTACATGCATTATGATATTAGAAATTCCTGATTAAAAATATGCTTGATTATTATTTTTGAACGTTGAAAACCTACTTTGCCGGGTGTCAAGTCTGATTTTTAGGTCAAATAGTTTGACTTCAAAGCGAATTCCCTGAGTACGCCCTAAGATCATATTATTTTATAAGTGAAAATACACAGAACCCACTGCACGCAAGTAACACTCGTATTTGAAGTATGCATGTTATGCAATAACCGTTTCGCATTATTATAAATACTATAAACATTTTAATTTTAAAACAACTAAATCGTAATGCAGTCTTGATGAATTCTGCAGTCGACAGTACATCAAAAATGTTTTTTTTTTTGCAAAATAACACATATTATCAACTGTATACGTGTCACAGTGTTTATGTCCTTTACACTTCCTTAAACTAAATTCTCTCATTTTTTATTATTTATTGTTTTTGGGGATTCAACTTTATTTTCAACCGACTTCAAAAAAGGAGGAGGTTCTCAATTCGACCCGTATGATTTTTTTTTCTATGTTTGTTACGTGATAACTCCGCCAATTACGAACCGATTTGAACAAATCTTTTTTCGGCGTATAGGTAATACCTCAAGGGTGGTCCCATTTAAATTTAATAATAGAAAAAACAACCCCCAAGGGTGGAAAATTGGGGATGAACTTTTTTATACGCAATATCTCCGCCGATTATAAATCAATTTGAACGATTATTTTTTTGTTGAATAGGTATTATCAAAAGGGTGGTTTCATGCGAATTTGAAGAAAATATTTCACCCCCAAGGGTGGAAAATTGGGGATGAACTTTTTTATACGCAATATTTTTAATTTTTAGTTTTTTTTTTGTGTTCACGCATTTGAAGTCGGTTTTATTTTTAAAAAAAGTTAATTATGTATTTAGTAAAAGATAATGGAACTATTCCCATCTCTTGTTTCCATTGTTCCAACTTCTGTGTAGCCAGGATCTACAGCTTTACTTCCAATAAAAACAAAACCAGTGAAGGCCAAGTTTGTCCCCGGGAAAGTTTAACCAAAGGGTAAAGGGTAACAAGAATATCAGTGACTAGCGGCCGCCCGCGACTTCGTACGCGTGGATCCCGTTTTACCCCCTTCATCTATCTTACGCGGTTTAGATTTTTTCATACAAAAGGATTTTCCCGCTCCTACCCGTTCCCGTGGGAATTTCGGGAATTCCTTTCTTTGTGCACCTCTACGGTACCTAAGCTACGTCCCTTCCAAATTTCAAGTGCCTACGTTTAGCCGTTTAGGCTGTGCGTTGATATGTCCGTCAGTCAGTCAGTCAGTTTCTCCTTTTATATATTTAGATTTAATTTGGTATAAGATTACACCTATCAAAATCCATTCACTAGTTTTTGTATGAAAGAGGGACAGAACAAACATCCTCACAAACTTTCACATTTATAAATATTTGTAGGGTAGACTATAGAAGAAAATCAAACCAAATTAATATTAATTTCAAAATGTTTCCATTTAATGACGCAAAGTTTTCAAGTATGAATGACAATATCAGCGAAGAAATATCGAAGAATGAAATTCATAAACAAGCTGGATTTCTATGTGGTCCAGGGTAGACTTATTTTCCTGTACTATAACCATAAGATTCCTTGAAGCCTCCCGGGCGCGGGTAGTAGACAGTGTCTTGTGTACGTCCTTTAGGCACGCATGGTCCGTAATACAGCACGTATAAACCATCGTAGTCGTGGTCACATCGCATAGAACACTCGTTCAAGTAGGTCTTGTAGTTGCTCGCGCATAGAGTATTGTCGATGGGGTAGCAGCCACATAAACCACCCTTCTTAGGGTTGGGTGGTAATTGCCTGGCAGGTAGCACGGGTAGTATTGGCCTGACCTGTGGCTGGGGTGGTAATTGCCTGACGTCTGGCAAGGGTGGTATTGGCCTGAGCTGTGCCAGGGCAATTGTAACGGACACTGAAATGAGGATTGACTCGTTATTTGGGCCTTGTAAAATACTACCCGTTCGCGCTAAGTTTGCCGGTCCGTGGAATGCGCGTCCCCTCCCCCAACCGTGATTAAACGCAATTAATGTGTCTTATTTTACGCGAAAACACAATTTTTATCAATAATAATAAATAAATAATATTTTAAATATAAACTATATACCTAGACGCTTTTCTTCGAGTGACGTCATATCATATCGTCAGCGGCAAACTTATCGCGAACGGATAGTAGGAAGGTGTTGTGGCAAATGCCACGTACTTATTTGCGTCATCATCCGCTCATTAATCTCCACTGCAGGAAGACAAATTACTCCAATTCACTAGAGACAAAGGATTTGTGTGTCTGGAGTGGAGGCTACGTACTGGAAAGTGCAGCGTAGGACTTTCATCCACAAGGTGGAGCGAAGACCTCATAAAGGTAGCAGGAAGGCGCTGGATGCAGGCTGGTACCAATCGGCCTTTGTGGGAATCATTGGGGTAGGCCTATGTTCAGCAGTGGACGTCCTATGGCTGAAATGTTGGTGATTGAGAAGGATTTCGCCTACATGCGATCCTCCCCCATAAGAGCGATCGTTTGTTCGTTTTAGCCAAATAAGGTCTTTGTGCAGCAGTGGGCTGGACAAAAGCCTCCCCATAGATTTCTACAACGATCAGTCAGCGCTGCTAGCATCCAGGTACCTTTGCCAAACTGTCGATCCACCTAGTAGAAGGCCTGTCCACACTATGTCTTTCTGGTCGCGGTGGTAAGGGAGATCCTAAGCGAGTAAATACCAATTCCTCCCCACCTTGGCCAGATGAGATGGGTAGGGGAGGAGTAAGTATTTATGGATAACTTGGCTAAAATATATATCACTTTTTTCCATGCATAAAATCATCGACAGAGAATCCCTTTTTTGTTCAGGGTAAGGAAAAAAAGAACAGGAAATAGGACCACTTGTTTAAAAAAACTGGCAACATTACAGTAACTTACCTAGCAGCAGGAATACACACTTCATTGTAGGCACTGTTTATGACTGTGTAATAACCATATGAACAAGCTGTCATATTTATATTGATGCATAATAAGCTAATTTGTTAGTGAAACTAATTGATTTCAAAATGCGTGCTATTAAAGTTGACTAAACTGCTAGTAACTTTGATTTAAACTTCAATATTTAATGGAAATCATCATGTACCTTTTAGTAACTAATTTCACGCCTTGGTATGACGTTATTTTTAAATCTATAAAAAATACCTTTTTTTTCCAACTACATAACACAATTAATACTGTAAATCCTTTCTTTCAATGTTAAAATTAAATGAGGTCAAATCAATATGAATCAAATAAATATATTATATTTATTATAAATTAATTTATTTCAAATAATATACATAGTTAAGGTAAATAATATAAATAATTATACCGAATAAGGTAAAGGCTTCTTGAATTTCAGTTCAGTTTTGAGTCAGTAAAATGTTATTTTAGCTGAAATTAAAATCTAAAATAATAATCCATTTTATTGGCTGTGGTTTGCTGAATAAAGAAAAATAATGTAACCAACGAAAATGTGAAAAATTGTCTAAAAATGGCCTTCATAGTAATAAAAAAAATGAATAAATTGCTATTTAATGATGATTTATAGTTTTCTGATAGATGCGAACATCAGGGCTCTCCAACACGTCTGGCCAGTCTATTAAATTGATGATTTATTCTAAACTAAATGACCTGCAGGGCCAGGTGCAAGCTGCGATATAATCTTATCGACGATTTTATCGATTTTAGACGATAAGCATTTTAGAAATGTTTCCTGGGTAAAAAGCAAGCGTTTGAATTAGCCCATCAGTTAACTTATCCGTAAACCGGTGCAGGCGATGGATACGGGGAAGGAGGGTAAACTGGTGTGACAATAGGCGCTGGGTAAGGGGAAGGCGGGTACACCGGTGTGACGTCAGGTTTTGGATACGGGGAAGGGGGGTAAACTGGTGTGACAATTGGCGCGGGGTACGGGGAAGGAGGGTAAACCGGTGTGACAATTGGCGCTGGGTACGGGGAAGGAGGGTAAATTGGTGTGACAATAGGCGCTGGAGGTGGCGGGGAAATTTTGTCAAGCGATGTCACAGTTGGTGCTTCCACTGGATCGGGCTTGCCGCATTCGCCATTATAAATAACTCGCAAAGATCTATCATCGCAATTCATTTCACACTTGTTTGGATATGTTTTGTAGTTGGTCGCACAGACCGGCGCGTACAATTTTATGCATCCGCAAAACTCGTCTCGTTCGCCGGCTGCCATGGCCGTGATGGTCACTGAAAAAGTAAAATTCATAATTTAAGTTGTAGTATAAATAGCTGGATCTACCAACTTTTCGGGGCAACTTGTTTTAAACATAAAGTGGCATGCGAGTTAGGCAGATTTTTCTAAATATTTAACGTTTGTTGAACGTTAAGTGTTACGGGCCCTAGTTAAGAAAGGATCCTTAAAATTCCATAAAAACACTTTTAATACTTTGTATGGATTTGTCAAATCCACATTATGTTATGGTTTTTTTTATAGACAATAAGAAAATTGGGTCGGGCCAAAATAGCACTGGTACTGGTGGCAGGAAAGGACTACCACTAAAAATATACTCACAAATAAATATAAGTAATTTCTTCATTTTGAATTTTACTTGGCGTAAATTTTAATGTTTCTATTGGTTTTTACGAACGTGTGATGTATTTAAACACATTTTTTAATGGAGCGGCACGGATCGATTAATATGGGTATCATGATAAGGAGAAATATTAAATTATTTCTAAAAATAAGAATGGTGGTAGTGCTATCGCCAAGTTAAAACTTTCTCGGACGGAAGTTATTCCGTATTCCGGCATAATACTATGTTAATAGTTACTAAGTATGCCATTAGAAAAAAAAACTATTGGACAAGTAGAAGAACTATAGGGTCGCACAGGATAAGTTGAGGCGATCAACACAAAAAAGATCTGTATAGATGAACTACACTGTATAGGTGTACCAGAATCTCATGGCAAATAGGGAAAATAAACTTTGTTGAGAGCAATACTGGGGAAATTCGAATAAACGATCTTGATACTGTTTAATTTTTTACTTTTATGACTTTAATATTAATGAACATGAAGTACGAATATAGGTACATTTTAGGTAGGTATGTGTATGAATGAAGAATGTTGTTATAGGTACATCGGGTTTTTAACATAGGAAAATGTATTGAAATTTATTATAAATCGTATTATTACTTTAAGTAACTAATTTTATTATGCATCATATTTTTAACTTATCACTTCATTCAGAACTAGAAAACGATTCTAAGAACTCCACTCGCATTTCTTGTTCTTCAATAGATGATAAAGATAAAGAGGTATTGTAAATTAATTGCTCTATTTAAATTACCTACATATTTTCGCGTGGAATTGAAACAGGCAGTGCCGTTCTTTTTGTATAAATGGCCAGGTCTGGGATATTAAAAAAAAAAAGGTTACAAAATTTTACTAAGAAAGAGTCTTGAGTGACCCTAACTGAAAAATTAAAAACTGCTAGATTTAAAAAATTGTGGATCTGTCAACAGCACTGGATCAGGGGTGATTTACTGTTTGTACTCCGAATGACTGTCGTGAATACACCGATCAAAATGGCGTGAATAGTTATGCGCAACTTTAGGGCCCTGTAACTTATTTATTTGAAGAGATATTTTCATGATTCTTTCACAATTCTTATTAGTTTTACTTATATTTATTTCAAGTTTATTTAAAAGAAAAAATTGGAAACTTCTCCATTATTCAATCTTGCTTGATGAAATCTTTTTCAATTTTTGACATTTTGACCATTTCACTGCACCAATTTGTGAGATATACCTGAAAACATCGATAAAGCAGCTATTAAAATAAGAATAATATAAAAAAACATAACCCTCCTTCTGACGCAGTTGGGTAATAAACTAAATGTATCAAAACATTTCAGTCCAACTTACTGTCAACTCGACGACGCGCTTTAGAATCAAAGATTGACTTTAAATTATGCCTTATTTTACAATTCTCATTGAAAACAATATGACTTGCTTGAGCTTTTTCGACTTTTTTATAAAAATAACAAATAGTCAAGAAGAGATTACAAAATTTTTGCAGCGGCTGACAGATTTTATTATTTTCTTAGACAGGTGACAATTAAACCATAGACAATTGCCATATGAAAAACACACTTTTCCAACATTTTTGTTTGCCATGAGATTCTGGTAGACCTATACCGTTCCACCCGTGACATTGACTGGGGGGCGCCACCGTCAATACCGGATCGCTGGTTCCGATTTTTGCCACGTTGGAAAACGCTGAAATGTCATTTTGCAGTTAGGGCGCTGACATCAATGCCGGGTTACTATAAAAAACTAAGCCAATGGTTGAATTAAATTGAAATTGAATGGATCTAGTTTGAAGTGCCTCACTTTTATTGCGCTTACTGTTATTAATTACACTATAATAATTTTAATTCAGTTTCAAAATAACATTTTTATTCCAATGTTTGTAAAGTTCTATGCTGTAAGGTTGAATTTTTTTTTATCCACAACGAGGAAGCTCTTGGCCTGTATCTCACCTGATAGTAAGTAACGATCAGGCCGAAGGTGGAAGCGAGCTTCACCCGGAATCCTCAACCATGGAGGAACTGGCTATCTTATCTCTAACTGCCGGAACACAACAGTGCTGTTAACATTGTTGTTATGGCGACAGACTTAGATAAGATGGTGGTAGCTAGCCAGGCGGACTTAGAAGAAGCCCTACCACCAACCAAACCGAACGAAAAAATCTGCCCCCACTGGGAATCAAACCCGGGACCTCTGCGTCTGAAGCAGGTGGTCTTACCACTAGACCACAGAGGCGGTTCTTCATCATTATAAGAAAACTTGGCCTGTTAACTACAATCGATATACTCAACCACGTTAAATAACTTAACGTCATGTTGACAGATGAAATATAGTTATTACAGTAGCATGAAGGAATACTATTACAATTTCTTGTTTATTTCACTTTTTCAATTCCTACCAATATAACAATAGTAAAAATATTTAAAAACTAGCTTTATATTTAATGGAAAGTAAGGTAGGTTAATTAAAATAAGTCAAAAAAATCCAATGCAAAATAAGTATGTTTATTCAAAAGCATTTATTACAAATCATTACATAAATAATAGAAATCCAGAAATAGGTACACGAAAAACATCATCAAGACGGTTTATTATGTAGCAAAATTACATTTTAACTGAAAATAAAATTTAACACAAATTATAGACTACAAAGATAAACAAAAGTAAAATTGTGTGTGCTCTAAAAAGGGCCTTACATACTAGTAAATATAAATAAATACATGTCAAATACATGGATTGTTATTTATTTAATAACAGTTTTCTGACTCGAATAACATTTTACAATAGGCGCCCTTGTTATAAAAGGGCTGAGACTCATACCCCCCTGCCCCCCTTAATAAAAATTACACGTTCGTTGAACAGTGTTTAAAAGTGACGTCACTTTAAAACAGTGTTCAATAAGCGTGTAACTTTTTATTAGTAAGGGGGTAACTACAGGGAATACTGATGTGTAAATTCATGCTGTTAAATAACGGAGAGTGGGTGAGTTTCCGCCGGTATACGGTATAATATCAGGGGTGGGGAATACCGGTACCACATTCGGTGTGGGGTATACCGGTACATTAGGCGCGGGGTCTGGGAAGGGGTATACCGGTACCACATTAGGAATGGGAGGCGGGATGGGGTATACCGGTGTGGGAGGCAGTTCAACGGGCTCGCCGCATTTGCCCTTATACAGAACTTGCAAAAATCTATTTTCGCATATCATTTCACACTCGTTAGCGTACGTTTTAAAGTTAGACGCGCAAACCCGGCTAAGTATAAGTGGGCAGATGCATGAATTCTTGGCGGCGGCTGCCAGAGCTGTGATGGACACTGAAACATTATGAAGTCATTTGAATTTTTTTAAACATTTAACGCTGGCAACCCTGGAACAGGTGGGCGTGGCTTCGAGGCGTGAACACACCCCTAATGGTTTCCCTCAACACGCAAGGACAAGAAAAAGAAGCCCCATTATTCAAAAATATACTCACAAATAAATATAAGTAAATTCTTCATTTTGGATTGGACTCGATGTAAAATTTTCTATAGGTTTTCTCGAACTTGTGATGTATTTAAACACATTTTCAACGAAGTGGCACGGATTGATTATGATATCATGATAAGGAAAAGAATTAAATTAAGTATTTATAAAATGAAGACCTGTGGTAGTGCGATCGCCAAGTGCGAAAATTTTCGCACTATGCCATTTATTTTTTATTGGGCTATCAACATGAGATACAGCCATTTAGAAAACCTTTTGGACGAGTACTTAGTGGCAAATACACAAACTAATTTACATTACAAAATACTTCTACCATGTACCTACTCTACTTTATACATAAGTTATTTCATACTTTTATTTTTATGTTAAAGGACAATAAATATTTTTTATTCATTTTCAAAATGTGTGGGAGTACACGGAAAGAATACGTTGTTTTATTGTTGGTGAAGTTCCTTGCAGTAAAGTTTTAATTTTCTTACTTACAAAACTTAGCTTATTCAACTACAATTAAAATATTTAACCATGTTAAATAACTAAACCTTATGTTGAAAGATGAAATATAGTTGTTAAAGCAGCATGAAGTGATTATATTACAACTACAATTTCTTGTTTATTGGATGTTTTTATTGGTCTCATGATATACCTAACCCTCAAGTAAAACACTTGCAACGTAAAAGTCACCCGTATTCCACAGAGAATACAATCACCTGATGTCATCGTCATCATCATTTCAGCTACAGGACGTCTGTCGTCCGCTGCTGAACATAGATTTCCCCCAATGATTTCCATATCGCCCGATTGGTAGCGGTCTGCATCTACAGCCTTCCTTTATGAGGTCGTCGGTCCACCTTGTGAGTGGACGTCCTACGTGCTTGTCTCATACTTACACGTCCCGAATATTTCTTGGCACTTACAGAACATTATGAGTTAGTTGGTGATGAGAATAAAACACCGCAAGAATCTCAGCTTATTAAAATACATCGTATTTGTTTGTTTCTATTTCTATATTTTTCTTCTAGGAAGGAGAAGAATTCACAGTGGTCCCTAACAGCGAGATTGTGGTATCAAGATCAGCGTCCAAAGACAACTCTTCATACTACACTCTGAATGGAAGAAGAGTGCAGTTCAAAGAAGTGGCCAAAATGCTCAGATCCCATGGAATCGATTTAGACCACAACAGGTTTCTCATTCTTCAGGTATGTATCACCACTTTAATAGTAAAGTCCAAATCGCATCTTATAACTCGTGTATGTATCCAACATCAAAATATACATTTTTGTGACAAAACAACTATTACAACACCATAAGATTCCTTGACATGCCTTCTTCTGTACTATAGCGATAAATATGAAATGCTCCGGGTATACATTCTGGTATACCTACATAAACATTACTTAAACTTTTGGCTCACCCAAGGCATTTGACAAAGTAATTCTCATGAACGAAGATGATGAATTACGAATTCAGTTCCAGACAATTTTTAATGATGGTAAAATGACAATTACTACCTACATTATTTAGCAAAAATTGGAACGAAACATTTCAATTCGTAGAATGTAGTACATTGATAGGAGTACAGCAAGGTAGTATTGTAAGACCATTTGTATTTAATATGTCGTTTCCAGGGTGAAGTGGAACAAATTGCTATGATGAAGCCGAAAGCGGTGACTGAACACGAATCTGGTATGCTGGAGTACTTGGAAGATATTATAGGAACGTCAAGATATAAGGTACCTACCTTATCTTATCTTATTTAGGGCCGCGCATGGGCGCAGTGCACGTCCACCCATTGGGATCTTTTGTGCTTCCCTATACCTTTATCCCCCCTCATCCGCAAAGATCCTATCCATTAAGGTACCTACCTTAATTAGTTTTCAGTGATAATAATATTTAATAAGCGAATTTAGTCAGAGACACCAACCAACCGTGCGATGTGGAAGTCATTAGGGGAGGCCTATGTTCAGCAGTGGACGTCCTGTGTGTGAAATGATGATGATGAATTTAGTCAGGAACTATGTCGACTTTCTTTTCCTTCCTTAGTTAACTTAATTTTAAATTGCAGGAACCCATAGAAAAACTATCTGTAAAAGTGGAGGAGTACACAGAAATGCGCAAAGAGAAGTTAAACAGAGTCCGTCTTGTCGAGCAAGAGAAACAGAAGTTGGAACAACCCATGAGAGAAGCGGTAGAACAAATGACGCTTACTAATACTGCGTTGAGGACTCGGAATATGCTGCTGCAGAAATACATGTAAGAATATTTTTATTACTATAGAGCAAAAGAGAGAGAAAGTGACGAACAAGTGATCTCATCAATACGGCGTTGTAAACTACAGTTGCTAACTGGTGAGCTCATAAACGATTGAAGACTGGTAGATGTTAGCATATGTTTTCCTGTACCATGCTCATTCAGTAAGTATGTCAGATGAAGATAAGTGGACAAAGTTGTTGAAACAAGAGCGTTAGAAAGCGGAATGACTATTTTAAAACGTCAAGTGGCAAAAATCAAAAACTAACATAACAACCCAGTATTGATTGTGGCGCCCTCCTGTAAATGTCATAATAGGGATGATGACTGGGTAATGAAATCGAAATTCTATTTAGTCCGTCAGACAGATAATTAGAAAATATGTATTAGACTCATATTTTTTATTTTTTTCCATAATAGAATAATAATAATTATAGTATTATATTGAGTTGAAACGTCGCGTGACGTCACTTTTGAGTAAAAATTCTACTCAAGCGTGACGTATCGCGCCATTTCAGCTCGATGTAGCACTGTTATTATTTTATTATGTAAGAAAATAAAAAATATGAGTCTAATATTTTCTAATTATCTGTCTGACGGACAAATAATTGAAATTTTGTCATCTAGCCTATTATATGGCTGTCGAACGTGGCAATATTCGGAACTAATAATTCAGTATTGATAGTAGCGCCCTCTTGATGATGTCGTAGCTGGGATGGTTCAGTGTAGGACATGTGTATCAAGCTGAAGCCGTCGTGTAATCGTGACACTTATCAAATTCTTTTTTTCATCTGCCAGAAACGCTGAACGCACTACATTTTGTGGGGCCGTCTGAAGCATAGCGTAAAATTATTTTCTTATGGTAGTATTAACCTCTTTGCGCATAATTTCAGACATGAAACCAACAAAATAATTGAAGGTAAAGAGAAAGAGATGGAAGAACTAAAAGAAAACCTCGCCAAAATAGATGAAAAACTAAACATAATCAAGGAAGAACTACAAGAAAAGACAGCAGTTCTGAAAACTGGGAGCCAGTAAGTATCATCTCATCATCATCCTTCTTCTTAGCACTGACCCATTTATTGTCCAGAAGCGGTGGTAGGGTTAATAAGGGGACGTGTAAAAGTGCTTTTTAAAAGCCTAATGTTAACAGCATTGTTGTGTTTCGGCAGTTAGAGGTAAGATAGCCAATTCCTCCGTGGTTGAGGATTCCGGGTGAAGCTCGCTTCCACCTTCGGCCTGATCGTCACTTACCATCTGGTGAGATACATAGGCCAAGAGCTTCCTCGTTGTGGACAAAAAAAAATTGCTAAAATTAAATGAGTTTTATGAGTTTTTATGAGTTTTCATTATCAAGTAATTTAGTCTCTACTGCAAGAGCACGGCCCTTTCTAATTAACCAGAGGCATATGGAGGATTTGGCCTACACTCCCCACACTGACGAAACGGGTTGGGGAGGCCTGATGTTCGTATACAGGGTGGAAACGTTAAGTGATCTCACTCGATTATTTCTAAACTATACAATATATTAAAAAACTGGTTACTGATCCTGAAAGTGCTTCATGAGCTCTTTCAAACGGTACCAATAATAGGTTACAGAATAAACTGCATCTAACTGAAAATTCAATGTTTCCAGCTTCCATACTAAATGTATGCCAGACACAACATTAGAAGTGTAATTTTGTAATTTAATAATAAACTCTTAAAATAAACTCGTAAATTGTATTCTTATTTCAAATTATTCATAGAAAACATTGGTTTTAGGTTTTACTCGCTATAATATTGTCAAGAGATGAGTGTCATGACTGTGGTAGTACTAAATGTATGGAAGAAGGAAACATTGAATTTTTGGATAGATCCCGTTTATTCTGTAACCTATTATTGATACCATTAGATAGAGCTTGTGAAGCACTTTTAGAATCAGTAATCAGTTTTACGATATCATGTGTAGTTTTTAAAATAATGTGACTTTACCAAATGTATGGAAGCTGGAAACATTGAATTTTCGGATAGATCCAGTTTATTCTGTAACCTATTATTAATACCGTTTGATAGAGCTCATTAAGCACTTTCAGGATCAGTAACTAGTTTATTGATATCTTGTATAGTTTAGAAATAATCGAGTGAGATCACTTATCGTTTCCACCCTGTATTTCTCCCTCAAAAACGGGACTATTCCCACCTCTCGTTCCCACCACTGCAACTCCTGTGTAGCCAGGATTTACAGCTTGACCGCCTCAAAAACCCAACCAATGAAGGTCAAGTTTGTCCTGGGGGAAAGTTAAACTGTCATTTGACCCGCAATGAAATTAATCAGAAGAACATACTAGGAGGAGTTCGAAACTCCTATGTTTTTCTCCTCCTCATATTTCTCCCTTAGTCGCCTTTTACGACATCCTAACCTTTGTTACGTCCCCTGTCCCATTCTCTTCGCACTGGAGAGAAGTCGAACCTTAACTTCGAACTCCTATGTTCGTCTGATTAATTTTGTTGCGGGCAATGACATTTTAACTTTCCCCCAAGTCAAACTTGATCTTCACGGGTTGGGTTTTTATTAACGGTCAAGCTGTAGATCCTTATTTTCAACCGACTTCAAAAAAGGAGGAGGTTCTCAATTCGACCCGTATGTTTTTTTTTTCTATGTTTGTTACGCGATAACTCCGCCAATTATGAACCGATTTTAACAAATCTTTTTTCTGCGTATAGGTAATACCTCAAGGGTGGTCCCATTTAAATTTAAGAAAAACCAACCCCCAAGGGTGGAAAATTGGGGATGAACTTTTTTATATGCAATATCTCCGCCGATTATAAATCAATTTGAACGATTATTTTTTTGTTGAATAGGTATTATCAAAAGGGTGGTTTCATGCGAATTTGAAGAAAATATTTCACCCCCAAGGGTGGAAAATTGGGGATGAACTTTTTTATACCCAATATTTTCAATTTTTAGTTTTTTTTTGTGTTCACGCATTTGAAGTCGGTTTTATTTTTTTTAAAAGTTATTTTAAGACATCCACGGGAAAGTTAGGTGGTCCTATTTAATTTCCAGAAACACACATTATATCGTTTTTTATTTATTTTTTCTAGGAAGTACGACAAACTCCAGAAGAAAAAAGAAGAAATCGCCGAAAAATTGCAAGGATGCAAAAAGAAGACAGTAACCGTGCAAGCAGACATCACACAGTCTAATAAGAAGAAGAAGAACTTAGACCAACTTCTAGAACAAGAAAAAGGAAAACTGATCGATTTGGAATTGGTAAGTTGCTTTTTCTATTGGTTTTAATTCTGGTCATCATCATCATCATCTCAGCCAAAGGACGTCCACTGCTGAACATAGGCCTCCCCCAATGCTTTCCATGTTGCCCGGTTGGTAGCGGCCTGCGTCCAGCGCCTTCCTGCTACTTTTATGGTGTTGATGTGGCCTGTAAATAGCCACACCAGGAATAAAATGCGGAGAAGAAAGATGATGCGGGGGTCGGCTGGTGACTCCAAACAACTCAAAAATACAGCTGCATAAAACGGAAACCACCAACCTGCGGATCAGGAGACGGAGACCAGGCTTCGAGGGTCGACCCGTCAATATTTCTTGCGGTTTACTTGCGGTTTTATTATTTCAATATATTCAGCGGACTTTTTACATTTGACTGACGTTCCAAGACAACGAGTTTCTTCTTCTTAATTTTCTATCAGAGGTTTTTCGCGTGACACTTGACACTGGCCACTTGGCTCCTGCGAAGGTGCTGGCCCCGAATCCGATAAACAGATTGGTGAGAAACCAGCTCATGCAGCTAGATAATTTTGAGAGTCAATTTTGGAGCCACCGAAGAAAAGGAAGATAAGAAATTTGGACATAGGCCCAACCAGGTGTCGTCGGTCCACCTTGTGGGTGGACGTCTCACGCTGCGTTTTCTGGTACGCGGCCTCCACTCCAATTAATAAATTCTGGTATCAGACTACAACCCAATTGAGCTGACTGCGCAACGAGCTGGAATGCGACTCTCCCTCGCACTAACCTGCACACCTCACTGCGTTGGCCCCGTCCGTACCAGAGCGTCGATGTGACGTCACGGCTACTAATTGCGCAGTTAACTCGATCGGGTTGTATATGGTTCTAGGTGTCTTACATTTCATTCATTTAGAGTAGGCGCACACCGTTGATTTTTCATCGGCCGATAGTTTAGTCGGGCAGTTGATCAGTATGGGCACAGAATAAGTAATAGTACAGGTACAGAAGGATTACTCCGCAAGACGATTTAAATAAATGCGAGTCTTGCTACGACGCGATACAGTGGAATTCAGCTCGCACAGCACTACGTACCTACAATTTTATTCACCTACAAGTTTTGTCTCTTTCTATCGCGTGCCTCTGAACGCTTCTTACGCTGTTAGGGTTGCTGTCTAGTGAAAAAATAATTAATCTACTTATTTGTAATAACGTACGTATGTAGGTAAGTATGCATTCATTATGGAAAACCTTCATAGTAGGTTAGGTTCCTATACTATCCTAAGAATTATTGATTACCTACATGGCCAACATACCTTTCAGCATCTTTGGGAAGCGAAAAAAAAAAGATAAATCCGGTAGATTACTTTTCGAATTTAAACACCCGAACGCCGCACAATATTTCTTTCTCTCTATGTCCATTTTTAAATAATACTTCGATCATAGAATTATAATCATACTACAACGCACGCCAGCGTCCTGACGGGCGCGCGCGTGACACTCGACTGATATAATACCCGCCGGCGGGGCGCTTCGCTGTAGGTAATTATCGGATGTACCGCGCGGAGTGAGCCAGGCCTGGTATGGGCATGTATGGGAGTGCGCACACTACGCCGATTCGATTTGGCCGATTCTTCATACAATTTAAAATCGGGCTCAACTATCGGCCAACTAAAAATCAACGGTGTTCGCCTACTCTTATTTCCTACAATGACGTATTAAGAAGTCACTGAGTTAAACTATAATAAAACTTATTTTATTTCGTCAGATTCCAGAGAAAAATAAAAGGGAAATCGAAGACTGTGAAAAGCTACTGGTCAAACATCAGGAAAACAAGGAAAAGGCTCAGGAGGAATTGCAGACCGTTATGGCTGGAGTAAGGTATGGTTTACATTAGAGTTTTGTTGTAAAATAATATGGAATATCACTTGTTATATTTTATAATTCCATATTTATCGGTTCGTCTGTCAACTGCCTAACTAAAATGCTTGCTGTTGAATGGATAATATTGGTACTTAATTTGTTAGAGTTATATCACGTTTTATTTCACAAAAAGCTTAAGAAAATTCTTATTTTTTTTTACAAAATTCCTTATACGTCGACGTTCGCAAAATACCTATAAAGTGGCAATTTATTGCTAAAGTTTTGTATGGCCTATGGATGATATTTAATTAGTTTTTTTTTTATAATAAAGAATCGACAGTAATGCAAGTACATATTCGCGTTTAATTACTTGTTTGCTTTATCCAGTATATTGCAGCATTTTAGTTCCAAAACCTATATTATATTTAAGCTATTTTTGTAAGACATACCTAAACATAACAATATTTTTTCCAGATCAAAAACCCAAGGCTTGCAAGAAACCAAGGACAAACTGCAAGCAAAGCTTATGGACCTCAAAAAGATAGTGGACGAAGCGAACAAGGAATACAAACTAGCGGAGTCTGAGCTCAAAATATACTTGAGCACAGAACAGAAGGAGGCAGAAAAGTTGGAGAATATGAGAGAAGCTTATGAGAAGGCCGCTAAAGATTTGGATGAGAAAAAGGCGTAAGTTTGATATTGTAGAGCAGGGGTGGCCAACCGGTCGATCGCGACTATTAGTCCAGTCGATCGTGGCAAGGCAAAAAATACTACATGATTGTGTACTAAACTATGCTGTTTCATTTAAGATTTCAAGAAGTGTGTAAGTGGTAGACCCCTGGGTTTTGTTAGTAAAGAGTAGATCTTATGTCTAATCAAGTTGGCCACCCCTGTTGTAGAGTATTATAGCTTGATTGATATAAATAAATGAAAGTATTTTGTGTTCCTATTTAGATATCTCATTCAAAACTTAGCGCATTTGGGCAGCATATATGAAATATCCTTAGCAGGAAGGCGCTGAATGCAGGCCGCTACCAACCGTGCGATGTGGAAGTCATTGGGGGAGGCCTATGTTCAGTAGTGGACGTCCTGTGGCTGAAATGATGATGATGATAAAATTGTCCTTGGACATTACACAGCACCATCCAGTCTCAAACTTAGCAAAGTTGGTACTATGGGTACTAGACTTCTTGGTAAATACTGGTACTAAACGACAGTCCTTTAGCTGAATAATTGATGATCATAATAATAGGCTCCTTTTCTGCACACACTATTTTTTTATGTTCTCTAAGTTTTACTATACGAACTAGTAGCAAACAATAGTTAATTCACCTACAATATGTGTCAAATAACTAATGTAATAATCAATTTTAAACTTTTCCCAGGTTACAACAAGAGCTGAATTCAACTGTGCCAACGAATGAGAAGAAACTTACAGAATTACAAACTCAACTGCAGACATTGAAGAGAGAAGAATCGTCAGTGTCGGGTGAAGCGAGATCATTGAGGTATTTTATTAATTACACACGTTATTTAATAAGAAAAATCTGTACATATGTATTTATAAAAAAAAAATAATCTATTTCCAAAAATACTTGTATACAGAGTTATTACCGAGTCTTCCCGGTAAGTAGTCAGAGACACTTGTATTGGGAATAACTCGCTTCTTCCCATTAGGATATCTCTAATTAATTTTAGGAGTATTAGTTCACTAAGTAAGCATTTACTTTGGTATGTAAGAAAATTTACAGCAGTAAATTGTAATAAGTTATGGTAGACTTTCATTGGCATAGAAAGATTTACGCTTAATGATAGTATATTAAAAAAGAAAAGAATAGGATAATGCTCGTTATGTGTGGTTGTGTGTAGGAGTGTATATGTTACGGTCAAAGTGATAAATGTGAAAATTATGAATAATCGCCGGTTATTATGAATAATTACCGCATGATTTGGTAAATGTGATTAATATGAGGTCATTTATGTGTGTATAAAACTAAATAGGCGGCTTAGGGGTGGCCCAAGGGCCCCCCCCCGCCGCACCTTAACCTATTTTTCACTTTAAATCAAAACATTATGTTATAGGCATCATAGAAAAGTAATATTATGCAAGAAACATTCCAAACTCATTATGCCAAATTATATTAATATATGATATCAAAACGTTCAAAAGTTTGGCTGTACACGAGCACGTACACAAGATGTTGTTCTAACAAGAGCTGAATTCAACTGTGCCAACGAATGAGAAGAAACTTACAGAATTACAAACTCAACTGCAGACATTGAAGAGAGAAGAATCGTCAGTGTCGGGTGAAGCGAGATCATTGAGGTATTTTATTAATTACACACGTTATTTAATAAGAAAAATCTGTACATATGTATTTATAAAAAAAAAATAATCTATTTCCAAAAATACTTGTATACAGAGTTATTACCGAGTCTTCCCGGTAAGTAGTCAGAGACACTTGTATTGGGAATAACTCGCTTCTTCCCATTAGGATATCTCTAATTAATTTTAGGAGTATTAGTTCACTAAGTAAGCATTTACTTTGGTATGTAAGAAAATTTACAGCAGTAAATTGTAATAAGTTATGGTAGACTTTCATTGGCATAGAAAGATTTACGCTTAATGATAGTATATTAAAAAAGAAAAGAATAGGATAATGCTCGTTATGTGTGGTTGTGTGTAGGAGTGTATATGTTACGGTCAAAGTGATAAATGTGAAAATTATGAATAATCGCCGGTTATTATGAATAATTACCGCATGATTTGGTAAATGTGATTAATATGAGGTCATTTATGTGTGTATAAAACTAAATAGGCGGCTTAGGGGTGGCCCAAGGGCCACCCCCGCCGCACCTTAACCTATTTTTCACTTTAAATCAAAACATTATGTTATAGGCATCATAGAAAAGTAATATTATGCAAGAAACATTCCAAACTCATTATGCCAAATTATATTAATATATGATATCAAAACGTTCAAAAGTTTGGCTGTACACGAGCACGTACACAAGATGTTGTTCTCTTTTATGAAATTTGTTAGTACTAAGGTTGAATTATTAAATAATCACTGTTAAATGTGATTAATTTATCACTTTCACCGCGACTGTAATGTCAATGTGACCCAAGTCAGTGTAAAATAAATAACTGAATATCATTTTACTATTTAAGGACGTAGGAAACTTTCTTATTAACCCGGACAGGGATCGTACCTAGGGTTGCCAGGTCCAAAAACACAAAAGCCGGACTCGGTGCTTAATTTGGCCTTAAAAGCATTTTTTTACCATGCCGGACACAACAATTTTTGGTCGGACAAGTCCCTAAAAAGCCAAACATGTCCGGCTTAACCTCGTAAGCCCGGATGTGCCTCAGAAGGAACTGAAACTTTGTAGTCAGTAACGCCGAGACATTTTCGGAGGTGATTTCGAAGTATCGCCGGATGTGCCTTCAGAGGAACTAAAACTTTAGCGATAAATTTAAGTTCAAAAATTCGCGCCTATCGAAAAAAAAGAGTGATAGTCTATGGCTTAAAGTATTCAAAATCAGGTATCCGAACTTATTAATATAAAAAAAACAAAACGTCACTGTCAAATTGTCATTTTTCTTTGACAAGGTGGTTCGTCCGAGAAGACGTGATGTGCGATTATTTTTTTTTCTTCACGTATACGTAGTTTAATTGCAAAACTGACCAGTATAATGTAAGTTAAAATACTGCTAAACAAGCAAAAAAATTATTTTTCCCAATTTGAAGTAGTTTTGTAAGATTTTCTTTCGTTTGAAAATAATAGTTCTTTGCAAGGAACATTCGGTCTTGATGGTGAAAGTTTTATTTTTGTACATTTTTCTATTGAGATGGGATTGAGTATTGGACTATTAAAATTATGATATGATTGAGAAAATTTACCATGAGAACGTTCTGATTTTTAGTTTAGTAAATATTATAATTAACATGAATATTCACTTTACTTCTTATACATTTTACCCTATCATTAGTGTATGTTATAAAACCGATAGTACTTTTAAAAGTACTAATTATGAAACTTTAAATAAAATTAAAACCGTTGTACCTTTTCAGTTACATTTATTAATATCATTATTGTATCTTTATGTAGTATTAATTTATTAAGAAGGTTACATTTACGTTTCACTTTAAAGTATAAAATACAATTTATTTACTTTTACTTTTTAAAGTCTGTAATACCGAATGTTCTTTTAAGAGAAAACATATTTTTATTATTTTTCACCTAAAATAAGCTCTATGCACTATTATATAGAGCCCCTGAAAAGATGAATGCAAAAGAAAATCTCTAACATAGAAATTTTTTTACTCGAAGTGCTCGGCGTTTACTACTACAAATTATTCGTTCTTCTGAAAGCACATTCGGCGATACTTAGAAGTCGACAAAATTTACTCTTCGGTCTTACGAGGTTAAGCCGGACACCTGGCAACCCTAATCGTTACCGTATCAACTAGAGCCGGTCAGTGTTCTTTGTATGAAACTACGCCTCATGCCAAAAAACGCCTCGCCGCGCGTTTGATAGCGCGCGAAAGGCGATACGTGTTGATCCCTTTCCGAGTTGATAAGTCTGCTATGATATTTATATTGAAAACATCTACTTTCATCGGAAATGTATATTTTAGGGCTCAATTAGAAGAGTCAAGGCAAGCGATGAGCGCGAATAGATCTCGAGGCAGGGTGTTGGACGCTCTAATGAAAGAGAAGAAAAGCGGAAGACTGCCGGGAATATTCGGACGACTGGTAAGTATCCTTTTAAAATAATTTTTTTAAGAGCTTGTTTTATGGTCGAAAATACATGATACCTAAAACTTTCAGCTTCCACTTTCAAGTTTATTCCGGCAATTTTTGTATAGCTTTGGAGTCGGTGCCGACAGATTTCTGCCTAAGTTTCATCATAATCATTTCAGCCATAGGACGTCCACTGCTGAACATAGGCCTCCCCCAATGACATCGCACGGTTGGTAGCGGCTTGCATCCAGCGCCTTCCTGCTACCTTTATCAGGTCGTCGGTCCACCTTGTGGGTGGACGTCCCACGCTGCGTTTTCCGTTACGCGGCCTCCATTCCAGAACCTTGCTGCCCCATCGGCCGTCAGTTCTGCGTACTATGTGCCCTGCCCACTGCCACTTCATCTTGATAATCCGTCGGGCTTTGTCAGCGACTTTAGCGAAAATGATACTTATGATATTTTCTCCTAATAAATAAGTAGCTATTTTTTTCTATTGTTCAGCGCACTTTTTTGGAAATCTTAATATGTAATTGTCATTCCAGGGCGACCTAGGAGGTATAGACGCGAAATACGACGTAGCCATATCGACCTGTTGCGGCGCGCTCGACAATATCGTGTGCGATACTGTGGAGACGGCCCAAGCTTGTGTTGAACACTTGAAGCGACACGACATAGGCCGCGCCACCTTCATAGCGCTGGACAAACAGCAGCATCTGATCAGGAATATGGAGGCTAGAAATACGTAGTGAGTATTTTTAACGTTATTTTGCTGCGAGCTTGCCTAAAAATCGATTGTCTATCGACAGTATCGATAGCCCATTGCGTGTCCCAAATCACTCATACTTGAGTGAGTCCATTTAGTCACTTCAAGAGGCGAGAAACAGTACACTTTGATCAGGAATATGGAGTCCAGGCTTTTGACTGAGTTTCTTCATCATCATCATCGGGTCATTCAGTCACATAATCATCATCAGGTCATTTAGTAGAGACATGCAAGCGTGCGTCGAACACTTGAAGCGACACGACATAGGCCGCGCCACCTTCATAGCGCTGGACAAACAACAGCATCTGATCAGGAATATGGAGGCTAGGAATACGTAGTGAGTATTTTTAACGTAAAGGATTACCCTATTGTGCTGCGAGCTTGCCTAAAAATCGATTGTTTATCAATACGATAGACTATCGAAGGGCCGTCTATCGATAGTTAAATAATATCGATAGTGAAATAACACAGAATTCTATCGTTAGTATCGATACTATCGGTCTAGTTCTTACAATCGATAGTATCTTAAAAAATACGGTACCCTAAAAAGGCGATACTATAATGAGCTACGTCATTATCGACATTATCGAGAAAATAGTGCTATCGACTATGAGTGAGTTTAGGAGGGCGCTATTGATCTATCGATAGTCGATTTTAGGCAAGTCGGGTCTTTGGGTTGGTGGTATAGACTCTACAATATCGTGTGCGATACTGTGGAGACGGCCCAAGCTTGTGTTGAACACTTGAAGCGACACGACATAGGCCGCGCCACCTTCATAGCGCTGGACAAGCAGCAGCATCTGATCAGGAATATGGAGGCTAGGAATACATAGTAAGTGTTTATTAATGTTATTTTGCTGCGAGCTTGCCTAAAAATCGATTGTCTATCGACAGTATCGATAGCCTATTGCGTGTCCCAAATCACTCATACCATCGATAGTTACATAATATCGATAGTTACATCATATCGATAGTGAAATAATACAATATTATCGATAGTATTGACACTATCGGCCTAGTTCTTACAATCGTAGTATCTTTAGAAAAAAAGGGCGATACTATAATGAGCTACGTCACTATCGACACTATCGAGAAAATAGTGCTGTCAACTATGAGTGAGTTTAGGAGGGCGCTATTGATCTATCGATAGTCGATTTTAGGCAAGTCGGGTCTTTGGGTTGGTGGTATAGACTCTACAATATCGTGTGCGATACTGTGGAGACGGCGCAAGCTTGTGTTGAACACTTGAAGCGACACGACATAGGCCGCGCCACCTTCATAGCGCTGGACAAGCAGCAGCATCTGATCAGGAGTATGGAGGCTAGGAATACATAGTGAGTATTTTAACCACCCACGCAAAGGAGGATAAACTTACCTAAATATCGAATATCGATAAAATCTATCGAAGGGCCCCAAATCACTCATACTGGATGAGCACTATGGAGAGTGGGATAATATCGATAGTATGGGTCTAGTTATTACAATCGATACATCCGATATTATAATGAGCTAAATAGCTCATTAATAGCGCAATAGATAATAAAATTATTATCGATACTATCGAGAGAATAGTGTAATCGTTTGTATGAGTATCGATTATATCGATTATACTGATAGTTGACTTTTAGACAAGATCAAAAGAAGGCTAGCATAAGATTGGTGTTTCTATCTATATTATGTGTAGCTCCCGAATGAACCGATCTACATTTTGGTAGTTATTTAAATATTTTTAACTACCCACAGCTATCCCTGGCTAAGTGTGATTATTTATTTATAGTTTCTGAATCAGCTGTAAACATGTACCTACACAGTCCATTTTCTGTCTCTTTTTGTCCCTCTGTAATCTCGTAATTTTTCAGTCCAGAAAACGCACCTCGTCTCTTCGACCTCGTAAAAGTGAAAGACGACCGAGTGTTGCCAGCGTTTTACTTCGCGCTCCGAGACACGCTCGTGGCGAAAGACTTGGAGCAAGCGTCGAGGATCGCGTATGGCCACACCAGATACAGGGTGGTAACACTGAACGGTGACGTCATTGAGATAGCCGGTAAGTTTGTGATAATTTTTAAGGCATTTTAGTAATAACTTTCTGCAAAGTGATTACTTGAGGGACTATGAAACTTAACTATGTTCACTGGTAGCTTATACAAGGCTTACAGGGCCAAAATTTTATAATTAATGAGTTAAAATTTCCAGAAGATCCGTAGGTACAATACCCGGCGATAAATATTGCACATTGACCTTTAGAAAGAGACAATCGGCTAATTTCGGTTTCGTAGAGCGTTATCACTGTCGCACTTGAACAACGACTGACAATGACGTTTTGTCAAAGTGTTAACAAACTTTATTTATTTTAAATGTGTGCAATTGATTTTGTAATTTTTTTTTAGCAATTTAATTTACAAAATCAAAATTAAATTGCTAAAAACTTTTTATAGTCGTGAAAGAAAAGTGGTTCACAATGTGTTAACGTATTTGTCGAAGAGAAATACTAAAGGTTCGGACATATTTTCATTGAATAATGTTTTGTCAATGACGTTTTGTCAATCGTATAGGTAGTGTGCGACAGAGATAACGCTCTACGAGCCGAAATTAACCGATTCTCTTTCCAAAGGTCGATGTGCAATATTTGATGCCGGATACTGTAATTGATATAGCTCGTAGAACAGATGGTTATTGTGGCAGAAAAGGTATCAAAGACCGAAAGACTTAGCGTAGGCAAGCCTCCCACTCGGCGGACTGACGGTCTGATACAGGCAGTTCAGGATCGGCCGTTGTAACCCTTGGAGACCTATGTCCAGCAGTGGTTAAAACAGAACGAAATAAATAAAAACTCATAAAGCTCATGTATTTCTGTACGAGGGTGGTCTGAAAAGTTTCCGACCTAACATAGATACAAGATTTTTTTTTCTTAAAATTTATTTTTATTTTTCTACATAGTCTCATCTACAGTAATTAGTCGGCGCCAAAACTCGGATTTATTGCGCCCAAACTGCGCCAACAGAGCATTGGAAATGTTCATTCGAACACGTCGTTGGTCTGACGTTAGCAAACGCGGCACCCAACGCGCGGACAGCTTTCTCATGCCTAAATCTCATATTTAGTATGTGACAAACACGTTCTTTAGACATTTTCATTGCCTCTGCTATCTCTCTCACTTTAATTCGGCGGTCGTCTAACACCATTTGGTGAACTTTAGCGATGTTATCGTCAGTAGTTACAGTTTTTGGGCGTCCCGAACGTTCATCATCTCCCAAGCTCTTACGGCCACGTTTAAATTCGGCTGCTCAAAATTTTACTGTGGTAAATGACGATGAAGAGTCCCCGTACACAGAATCTAACTCATCTTTGATTTGCTTAGGGGTATTCCCTTTCAAAAACAAATATTTTATGACAGCTCGATACTCGATTTTTTCCATTTTCACAAAAATACTCACATCGACTCACTCAATCGACTTTCAAATAAAAACCGCGCGTCAAAAATGGCTGAAACTTTGAAGTGTTGCTGTCAAAAGATGCACAATTACATTCCCTGACTTTAATTCATGTGTGCTGCCATCTTCACGTTGAGGTCGGAAACTTTTCAGACCACTCTCGTAAATAGGCTCTAAAAAGCACTTTTACACGTCCCAGTATTAACCCTGCCACTGCTTCAGGACAATAAATAGGCCAGTGCTGAGAAGAAGCAGCGCAAGAAACTCAGTCACTATTGCCAGCCTCTTTTTCAAAGGTTTAGGTTTAAATCTGTTTTGTTTATAAGTTCCCTCCTTTTTTTATGGTACTTAATTTTTTTTTCTTACTTCGAGTTATAATTTCCAGGTACTATGTCCGGTGGTGGTAAAACGACGATGCGTGGTCGCATGTCCAGTTCAGTACAACAAGATACCAGCGAACAGGATCCGAGGGTCATGCAGCAGAATGAAAGACAGCTGGCTAGCTTAGAACAGAGGTGGGTTGAGTTGTTTCATACACACGCCAGAAGTATCAGGTTTGATGTGACATTAGCGAAAATGATTTGAGGGTTTTGAGAGGCAACTAGCTTCCTTGGAGTAGAGGTGGGTTGCTTTAGGCACATGCTTAAAGTATCAGGTACGATATCCGGTGGTGACATAAGCGAGTAGATCTTGCAGAATGAGAAACAGCTGGCTTTCTTAGAGAAAGGTGGGTTGCTTCAAACTTATGCCAAAAGAGTCAGGTTTGATGTCCAATGGTGACACCAGCAAATAAAACCCAGGCCCTTACAGTAGATTGAGAAACAGCTGGCTTTCTTATAGCATAGGCGGGTTGTTTCAAACTCATGCCAAAAGTATTGTGTTCTATGTCCAGTTGTGTCGCCAGCGACAGGACTTAGGGCTCTTACAGCAGTACAAAAGCAGCTGGTTTCCTTGAAACAAAGGTGGGTAGCTTCAAACACATGCTTAAAGTATCAGCACAGAATAATAATAAGTACTACGTACAGAAGTTTTACTTCGCGAAGGTATTTAAACAAATGTATGCTCAATGTCATTAACAATATGGTGTAATTTAGCCTGTCTCAAGAGTCAAGCACCATTTTGTTGACAAACGTCAGTGTTCGGTACTGCGCCGAAGCTATAGGGCTGACTTCGGTAAAATGATGTGACGTGAGGTGCCAAACTGCGGAAAATGGCGGAGTAAATACATGATTTAGCATGAATTATCCCAACTAATATTATAAATGCGAAAGTAACTCTGTCTGTCTGTCTGTCTGTCTGTCTGTTACGCTTTCCCGCTTAAACCTCGCAACCGATTTTGATTAAATTTGGCATAGAGATAGTTTGAGTCCCGGGAAAGAACATAGGATAGTTTTTATCCCGGTTTTTGAAACAGGGACGCGCGCGATAAAGTTTTTCTGTGACAGACAAAATTCCACGCGGGCGAAGCCGCGGGCGGAAAGCTAGTCATGAATAATATTAACTACTTATTTACCTCTCAGTGTCTTGAGGCAACTTAAAAAAGTATATTCTGTGTTTTTATTATTATTTAGACAGTCAAATACTGCACAGTATTTAGCACACCATTTTCTTTATTTTTTTCCATCATACACAAGAATACGCGTGCGTGAGTCAATGTTCGCTCGTATGTGAGGCCTTGTCGAATAGTATCCTGTAGGTGGGCCATCGTGCGTGTTTTGTTTTCGATGTAAACTCGCGGAGATGAACAGGCCTGGTATCAGGTACAATGTCCGGTGGTGGTAAAACGACGATGCGTGGGCGCATGTCCAGTTCAGTACAACAAGATACCAGTGAACAGGATCCGAGGGTCATGCAGCAGAATGAAAGACAGCTGGCTAGCTTAGAGCAGAGGTAAAGTATCAAGTTCAAAGTCCGGTGGGGTCAAGATTACTGAATAATCTAACGGGGCTATTCCTACCTCTCGTTCCCACCGCTGCAACTCCTGTGTCGTTAAAGCTTGACCGCCAATAAAAACCCAACTAGTGAAGGCCAAGTTTGCCCCGGGGAAAGTTAAACTGTCATTGGATCTGCAACGAAATTAATGAATAATTGACACTCATATCGTTTTATGAGAACGATAGAATACTCAATTACTCATAGAACGTTTTCATTATTTATGTACGCCTTTTGTATACGTGATTTGTAGTCATTTTAGGTAACCGCAGCGCAAGCAGGCCTGGCTCACTCCGCGCGGTACATCCGATAATTACCTACAGCGAAGCGCCCCGCCGGCGGGTATTATATCAGTCGAGTGTCACGCGCGCGCCCGTCAGGACGCTGGCGTGCGTTGTAGTATGTACCTAATTCTATGATCGAAGTATTATTTAAAAATGGACATAAATAGAAATAAATATTGTGCGGCGTTCGGGTGTTTAAATTCGAAAAGAAATCTACACCGGATTTATATTTTTTTTCGCTTCCCAAAGATGCTGAAAGGTATCTTGGCCATGTAGGTAATCAATAATTCTTAGGATAGTAGTATAGGAACCTAACCTACCATGACTACTGCTCAGAATGCGTTCGTTCGTTACAGCCAAATGACGTCCACTGCTGGACAAAGGCCTCTCCCAAGGTTTTCCATAATGAATGCGTACTTACCTACATACGTACCTCATTACATATAAGTAGATTAATTAATTTTTCACTAGACAGCAACCCTAACAGCGTAAGAAGAGTTCAGAGGCACGCGATAGAAAGTGATAAAACTTGTAGGTGAATAAAAATGTAGGTACGTAGTGCTGTGCGAGCTGAATTCCACTGTATCGCGTCGTAGCAAAACTCGCATTTATTTAAATCGTCTTGCGGAGTAATCCTTCTATACCTGTACTATTACTTATTCTGTGGCGCAAGCCAATGTTGGGACTCAGTTTAGTTACTGTTTTTTCTAGTTAGTACTTTTAAGTCTTTGACATAAACATCATTGAGATTACAATATGTAGGTATACATGCAAACAATCGTTTTAAAATACATGGGTACCCATATGCCATAGTTCCCAAACGTTATTTAGTTTGAGACTAGATGGCGTAGTGTAAAGATATGTAATTACATTTATTTATCACTAGCTTTCCGCCCGCGGTTTCGCGCGCTTGGACTACATTATCTACATATTTTCACTTTTTCCAAAATAAAATATAGCCTATGTTACTCGTGGATAATGTAGCTTTCGAATGGTGAAAGAATTTTTAAAAACGGTCCAGTGGTTTTTGAGCCTATTAATTACAACCAAACAAACAAAGTTTTCCTCTTTATAATATTAGCGTAGAAAACTACGAAAGATACACTAAACATCTATTATCTCCCAAAGGCTAACAGAACTCCGCGGCGAGCAAAGCAACCTCGAAGACTCGGTCGTGTCTCTGCAAAGAAGCACTCGCGACGGCAAGACTACCCTTAACAAACTAAACATCGAGCTGAAGAGCTTGACTGAACAAGTGCCGGTGTTGAAGGTATATGTAGTTGTTTACATTCATCATCATCATTCCAGCCACAGGACGTCCACTGCTGGACAAAGGCCTCCCCCAAAGATTTCAAAGTCCTGTAGCTGAAATGAATAAATAAATAAATCTGAACAATTTCACACAGCGCCAGCTAGCCCCAAAGTAAGCAACTTAATGCTTGTGTTATGGGTGCTAGCTTAACGGATATACTACTTGTATATACTTTATTTTTTTTAAATACATTAATATTATACATAGTCACACCCAGACCCGTCCAGACCCGTCACAGAAATTAAAATTCATCATTTCAATTTCTGCCCGGCCGGGAATCGAACCCGGGACCTCTCGGCATAGTAGTCCGTTCTGAACCACTACACCAAACGGCCGAAATAATAATGAATGTTAAGAATATTTTTATCAAAATCGGATTTGATTTTTATGAGTTTTCATAAAAATAGTGGGCCAGTGCTAAGAATGAGCAGTTACAGTCACTTAGCTTTATTTCTCTAAAACTGCCATACGTTTCTTTAAGAAAGCCGTTGATATTTTACTAGCTTTATTTGTATTTCCCACAAGAAAAAGGAATTTGTTCTCTCCGTACAAAATTACAACCGTTCTCTGTCACGTCTTTTGCTCCCTCTCACTCACTCATTATATTTCACTCAGTTCCTTTCGTTCCATTTCACTCCTACACTTCTAGTATATTAAATAGTGTTTTCTGATTTCCAGAATCAAATTAAACAACAAGAGAGTAAAGCGGCTTCCAGCAAGGTGGATGAGCGACAAAAGGCCAGGCTTGAAGCGGCGCTACAAGCCGCTGAAGAAAAGCTTAATAAAGCTAAATACGACGCTGGAGAGGTAAAGAAATGAAATAGAACTAATCATTAGTATTTAATTAGGTTTTTTTATACTTAATAGTTGGTACCACTTGCGAGTGACATTTTCTTACTCTAAAGTGACGCCAACTAGTGAATTTCACAACATGTCAATCTTTAACTTTGTTAAAGAAACAAGATTAAGATCGGGTTGCGGGTTCAATGTCAGTTTAACTTTCCCTTGCCCTGTGTGGGTTGGGATTTTATTAGAGGTAAAACAACTATAGGTCTTAGCTAAACAAAAATAGCAGCGGTGTTAATAAAGTTTCTGATAGCTGATAGCCTACTAAGAACATATTTAAAATAAAACTTTTGGTTTCCTAAGTCTCGGATAGAGCACTGTTTGTTTCACAATAACATTCTTGACACTATTTCATTTAGCAATCAAAGATAGGTTCAAATAAGCATAACCAGTTCGGTATAAATGTAATTTACTTTTCAGAAAAAGTCTTAGATTTCTAGTTTTTAGTCTAATACTTTCTGGAAGCTAATCCAGACCAAGACATATATCTAGGCGAAGATAATGTTACAAATGTAACATATTTATTAAATGACTTATGTTTATTCTCTCGTAGGTAGAAAAAGAAGTGCACGGAGTTGACGCCCAAATATCAGCTGTGGCCGGCGGCAAGGTCAAGGACCTCCAGCGCAACGTTGACGACCTGGCCAAGAAGATTGATAAAGTTTCTACGGAAATCACCAAGCTGAAAGTAGCTATTAACACTAGCATAAGGTACTGTTTGTTTCCAATCATCATCATCATCATCATTTCAGACACAGGACAGGACGTCCACTGCTGAAAATAGGCCTCCCCCAATGACTTCCACATCGCACGGTTGGTAGCGGCCTGCATCCAGCACCTTCCTGCTACCTTTATCAGGTCGTCGGTTCACCTTGTGGGTGGACGTCCCACGCTGCGTTTTCCGGTACGCGGCCTCCATTCCAGAACCTTTGGTGTTTCTTTAAGAGATCGAATCGGAAATGAGGAGATCCGTAAACGAACTAAAGTCGCTGACATAGCCCGACGGATTAGCAAGCTGAAGTGGCAATGGGCAGGGCACATAGTACGCAGAACTGACGGCCGATGGGGCAGCAAGGTTCTGTTTCCAATACCACCATTAATTATATCATTTTAGTGTCCAGTGCAAGAAAAAACCCTCTCTAATTTACTTTTAATGTGGTTGGTTGAAATTTTGCATTTAGATCAACCACAGGACAGAGTATATTATTAAAATTATAATTATCGAGTTGAGTGTTTCGATCTTTCATTCGCGAAAACCCTCATTAGATTAACATAGGAGTTTTTTTAAATATTATGTACAGACGATAGCATATTATCAGCATTGCAAAACAGCCTGTTTTACAACGAAATAAGACAACGCCGTGTTTAATGATTTATTTAAATAAGCAAAAGCTAGTATGCCCGCGACTTCACCCGCGTGAAATTTAGATAGTCACGGATCGTCATAAATTATAGCCTATATGTTATTCTGGGTTATAAATAATAATACTGCAAAGTTTCATCAAAATCTGTTCAGTAGTTTTTGCGTGAAAGAGTAACAAACATGTTCACATCCAGACTTCCATATAAACTTTCGCATTTATAATATTACTAGCTTTCCGCCCGCGGCTTCGCCCGCGTGGATTTTTGTCTGTCACAGAAAAACTTTATCGCGCGCGTCCCTGTTTCAAAAACCGGGATAAAAACTATCCTATGTTCTTTCCCGGGACTCAAACTATCTCTATGCCAAATTTCATCAAAATCGGTTGCGAGGTTTAAGCGGGAAAGCGTAACAGACAGACAGACAGACAGAGTTACTTTCGCATTTATAATATTAGTTGGGATAGTAGGATTAAAGGCCATAATGTATTGACTTTGACCTATATTTTATTATGAGAAGTTTTAGGATAGTCTGTTATAATCATGAGATCATACAGACGCATTAATAAATGATTTATATTTTACAGAAACGCGAAGAAGTCCAAAGACAAAATCAACCAAATGGAGGCAGACTTCAAGGAGACTGAGAAAAATTTAGAGACCTTGAACAATCAGAAGAAACAATTGACTTTGGAGAGTGGACAGCACCAGAAAGAATTGGAAGAGGTAAATATTAAACGGGTTTTCTAATGTTCTACTTTTCAGACTTCATAAAAGGAGGAGATTCTAAATTCAGTTATGTTTTGTAACGCAGTATCTATTGCAATCGCTTCAGTATGATCTACACTAAGGCTGGGTTGCACCATCTTACTTTAACTTTGACAAACGTCAAAAATCTGTCAAACTCCATACAAAAAGCACCGGTTATCGTTATAGTTACGGTCAAAATTAGGTGGTGCAACTCAGCCTAACAGTCGACAACACTTCAGGCAATTTTGACACCTATAACAACGTAACAATGATTCCACAGTGAAGATTGATTTGTTGGTGTTTTTTTGCTGCCGAAATATAAATCGCTGTGACCATCTCAATAAATGCTAACATTTCTACTATAAAAGCTAACATACCAGCTCAGGTGTATTTTAATTTTCACATTTTCTCAATGCTCAATAATAATTGAGCATTGAGAAAATGTGAAAAAAAGCAATAGCTTTATCATACTTTTTGTAAATAGGCATAAACATTTGATAGGTTTACCAGTGTGTACATATACAAAACACAAATAAGTATTTTTATAAATTATATTATTTATGTTTTAAATTCTAGCTCGAGGAACAAATAAACGAAGGCTCAGGCGAGTTTTCCGGGCTGAAACAAGAGATATCGAAGCTACAGAGCAAAGAAAATAAGATCAAAAGCGAGCGTCTTGAGGCTAACAACGCTGTCAGCAAAATGGAGAAGTCGATCGACGATTGTAAGAGCAAGACGCCTATGTGGGAGAAAGAGGTAAGTACACTGGTCATCACAAAAATCGACCCTCCCGCGACAAGCACTTTCAAACGTATGCATCCCCACTTCCCACCAATATTGGCACCATTTAAAAGCCTAGTTCTAAACTTCATTTCATTAAAGGAAAGGTTTTTACCCAAAAAATGTGTCTGTAGAAAAATCCAGAGTCACTTCTTCAAAAATAGGTAGTTACGCTTGAGCCAACTTTTATGGCTATAAAACTGTTAAGTTGGGATTAATCGCTATCCATCTGTTAAAGAGGACATGTGAGATCATTGTTTGGTTTTATAACCATAAAAATTGGTCTAATTGATCCCAGAAGTGAGCCCAAAGTGAGGTCTTTTTTTCAAGTCACATTTATTGTATATCGCGTTTATGTTAATCGTTTATTAAGAAATTAAATGTGTTTTTCTTTAAGGATATTTATTGGGCTTTCAAATAACACCAATATTGTTGGGGCACCATGATTATGTCAGTAGAAACGAGTTTTCCTGTAAAACGTAGGTGGGCCGATTTTTGTGATGACCAGTATATTTTGTGGTCATTTTCTGTTTCTTTTTAAATCAAATTATATGTTTGTCAGATATACTGGTTGTACGTCAAAATCCATACAAAATCTGTTAAAGTTATAGTTACGGTCAAAGTTAAGGTGATGCAACTCAGTCATATATTTCAGATGATGATGTAACAGAATTCATAAGGTGATACTAAATGCGTCGGCGGACGTGTGTTCTCTAAAAACAATCAAATTAGAAAAAAAAATTAATTTAAAATCTCCTATTCTTATACTGTGCCAAACATAAACGAAGCTTGTACCATTTTTACCAAATAACGGATATAAACGTGCTTAATTTTTGTTAATAAATACTTACACATATAATTTTTAATGTTGTCCAATAAAACAGACACGAATATCGCTCACAGATATTTGTATTTTGCCTAGATTGGCTAGATGACAAAATTTCAATTATTTGTCCAATTAGAAAACTCATATTTTTTATCTTCTTTCATAATTTAATAATAACAGTGCTAGTCGATTTTTTACTCAAAAGTGACGTCACGCGACATTTCAACTCAATGTAATACTGTAATTATTCGATTATGAAAAAAAAAATGAGTAAATTTTTTTTATTATCCGTCTGACGGACTGAATAGAATTTCGATTTCATTACCCAGTCATTATCCCTATTGAACCGTTAATGTAGAGTATCTCATGCTGTTTCTATGTTTACTTACCTTTAGTAATATAAGCTTTTTTCCAGCTAACAACCCTAAAACTAGAAGACCCAGGCATTGATCTACCGGGCATCGAACGTCCTGAACCGTTACAGCGACACACGCCTGAGGAATTGGAGGAGGCCGCGGTAGACGAACTAAGGAACAGATTAGCGGCTCAGAAGGCACGCCTGGGGGAGGCTAAACCTAATATACAGGCTATACAGGTGACATATATAAAATATGTGTTGATACTTAGAGGTGTGAATAGTGTTGCAAAAAAACGGTTTTTTTTCTGGTGTGAAAAAAAAACGTTGAAAAAAAACCTGAAAAAAAAAACTGTTTTTTTTTCTGGAGAAATCCCCTTTAGGTTTATGTTTATTTGAACGTAGTTGGCTTAACGCAGTTGGGGTGTGTGACGGACGGAGAAAGTTCAATATCAAATTATTTAGTTTTTGTGCTATTCGAGTGTTCTTTTCGAGTGTGATTACCAACTAAAATACCTGAGTATGCCGAAACGAGTATATTCAGGCCTAAAATGCAAGGCAGAAAAAAAAACCAAATTTAGAAAAAAACGGATCTAAGGTTTTTTTCATGTCTTTTTTTTCAAAAATCTGAAAAAAAACAAATTTGTTTTTTTTTTTCATTTTACATCACTAGGTGTGAATGCTGTCATTACACGAAACTTATTTCTAAAGCTTCAACCACACCAACGCGTGCAGGCTTATAATATTCTCTAGTTCAACGGAGGTCAACGAATTTTTGTTTGTTTTGGACTGAAAGCTGCTATTGCAGGGAGAAAATTTTTGAAACATTTCTATATTGTATTATAATTCATGTTTTATTTGATATCTCTAGTCCCATCCATCGATGTAAAACTTGTCTTGATAGTCTAGCGACTCAAAACTAAATTTTTGTTGCAAATCGTTTCAATAATAGCTACATAATATTTGCTTTTCTTGTTTTAACTGTGGTTAAGTGTTTTATCTATGTCACTTTAATATAGGATTACAAAGCAAAAGAAGAGTTATACTTGAAACGCGCGGCTGAATTAGACGAGATTACAACGAAAAGGAATGAAATGCGCGCCCTCTACGATCAGCTGAGGAAGAAACGGACGACCGACTTCCTGTGCGGTAAGATATTAAAATAAAATTAATTCAATATTATGAAGCCCTTTTCAGGGACCATACACGTTCGAATATAGCTTGCACTACCACCACTTCGGGACAACAAATCGGCTGGTGCTGAAAAATGGTGGCAGAAATTCAGTCTCCTTAAAATTGTGTAAATTGAATTGAAATACTACTTCATGTATATTAGACAAATAAATAAGACAACTCAGCCTAAGAAATAAAAGGAGTTTTCCACTAAACACCCATTAAATGAGGTCTCTAAAACTTTTTTACATTTATGAGCGCATTTTTAGGTACCTAACCAGCGCTTGTCCATATTGTTAAATAACTTCTGTATTATGTGTCTTTAGAAATATCTTTGTCTGATACTGTTTTTGTTCCTCAGGCTTCAACACAATAACAGCGAAACTGAAAGAGATGTACCAAATGATCACGCTTGGAGGCGATGCGGAGCTCGAATTGGTAGATTCGCTTGACCCGTTCACTGAAGGAATCATATTCAGGTAAATTGAGCATTCAAATGTTATATAAGCCATGTATTAGTGCCAAAAAAAAGCTCCTGACTTTGATGTTTAAACAGTCAGCGTCAAATAGTTGATAACATAACTCTATTGCAACAAAGACGACTATTTGAAGCTGACTGTATTATGTATCAAGTTTTAGCCCTGAAAACCCAAATAACGCTGAAGTTACTTAACTGTAGAATAAGATTTTTTGTAGCTTGGGTGCAATAAAAAGTTAGTAGTTGGCGAAATGTGTAAATTAGCCACACCTCATAAAACGCCTGACTTTTGACTAGTGTATTAAGTACGCTATTGTTCATTTAATACTATAGTCTTTTTCACCTAAGATGATCCGTATGACACTTCAAGGTTATCCATATTACGCATACTACATAATATGCAGAATATTTTTTAATTAAATATTTGTATTTTATTAGCAATAAAAAAATTAAAAAAAACTACTTGTCTTGAAATATATACTAAAATCTGAGTCTATTGATTATATTTTAATTAAATACGATGTAAAAATATTTTTTAAACTATTATGTTGCATTTTTACTATAGAATTATCACTTCACGGGATTTATTGCAACAATATCTATTTTAACGGTAAATAAAATATAGTCGCGGGCAGACTAAGTCTGCCCGCGACCATGACTCGTGCAACCGAGCCGAAACGTCGGGAGGGTAAATATTTTATTTACCGTTAAAATAGATATTGTTGCAATAAATCCCGTGAAGTGATAATTCAAAAATATTTTTGTTATGTTTTTGTTAAATAACACCTATACAAAATATTTCTCTAAGAGTAGGTTTTACTAACTCTTAGAAAAAAATCGATAGATAAATCGCTAATATGGTTTAGTTATGTGACATCTCTATAACTTTCAAACTCGAAACGTCATACGAATCATCTTAGCTGAAAAAGACTATAGAGTTATAAATTAGATATTATTACTCTGAATCCTATTTTATTTTACATTTAATTAATAATAATTAAGTCATTTTTATTTAATTTTTAACACTTATGGTATATCGCAGTAGGTTAAAATTACTCAACTTTTTATTCCAGCGTCCGTCCCCCCAACAAATCTTGGAAGAACATTTCAAACCTGTCCGGCGGTGAGAAGACGCTGTCTTCTCTAGCGCTGGTCTTCGCATTACATTACTACAAGCCCACGCCTCTTTATGTGATGGACGAAATTGACGCCGCTTTGGACTTCAAGAATGTGTCCATTGTTGCTAATTATATTAAGGTATGTGGTGAACGTTGTGTGGTAGAATAGAAATTAACCCTGGGTTGCACCATCTTACTTTAATTATAACAAAGTCACAAATCCACCTAGCAGGAGGCCTGCCCACGCTACGTCTTCCAGCCCGTGGTCGCCACTCGAGAACTTTCCTGCCCCAACGGCCATCGTCTCTACGAGCTATGTGCCCCGCCCACTGCCACTTTGTTTTAGCAATTCTGCGAGCTGTGTCGGTTAATTTGGTTCTCCTGCGGATCTACTAGGTGGACCGACGATCTGGTAAAGGTCGCGGGAAGAGCCTGGATACGGGCAGCGCTGGACCGTTCATTGTGGAAAACCTTGGGGGAGGCCTTTGTCCAGCAGTGGAAGTTATTTGGCTGAAACGAACAAATCTGTCAAACTCCATAAATACACTCGTTATCGCTATAGTTACGGTTAAAGTAAGATGGTGCAACCCAACCTAAGACTCCCCGTTGACTACAGGGTTTTAGTCGGCTGATAGTCGTTATGAACATGTTTACATTACACCGATTTGGTGTCGGCCGATTCCTCACACACATTGGAAGCAGACTGCCGACTAAACTATCGGCCGACAAGTCTGATGTTTGTGTGTTGTTTAATATTACTTTATTTCTAGAAAATAATTCCACCACATCCCTTTTTAATCGACTTAAAAAAAGTGGGTACCCAATAAACTTTCTTGGGTGGTCCGGAGATCGCTTCTTAGTGATGAGACGGCTAAAAATGTGCCGTTTTGATTTTTTATATTTCTTTGATTTGTCAGTTTTGGGGGTGTGCACTAAAGAGTATCTAAATCTATCTATCGATAAAATTGGGGAAAGCTATATTTTTGACACCATTATCCTTTTCCACAGGAGCGTACGAAAAACGCGCAATTCATAATCATCTCGCTCCGCTACAACATGTTTGAAGTCTCCAACCGCCTCGTCGGCATCTACAAGACCGAAGACTGCACCAAATCGGTCACCATTGAGAACAAAGTACCAGAACCAGTCGCGAACGACGTGGCTGCGTGATTATGAACCTTATTGCATTGTTAAAAGAGTTAAAATAGGTTCACTAAGGCCCAGAACACACGGTGAAACGCAATTGCAACGAAACTGCAACTTATAGTTACTTTTGGGTTGCATCTATGTTTCTGCCATAGATTCTGTTGAGACCACACGTGACGCGACCATTTCAAACCGGTTTCAAACTGGTCGCGTCATGTGTAGTCTCTCAACGGACGCCATGGCAGAAACTTAGATGCAACTCAATAGCAACTAGAAGTTGCAGTTTCGTTGCAATTGCGTTTCACCGTGTGTTCTGGGCTTAAAACGTGCCGACAGTTTTATCAGTTTTCGCCCGTATTCACAAACAGTACTATGAGGTCTCACACTGCGCGTGGACGCACAGGGTGACACACGAACCAATCTGAGCTCTATTCAACGCTGTGCGTTCGATTTGCTTCACGCGAGCATCGTTTGTGAATACGGGTGTTAGATTCGGTTCTCACTATCGGACCGAGTTTTATCAGTAACTTTCTGTTGCATGAATAATTTTGATGCATGCAATCAGATTAAAAGCATTGTTAGATTCTCTATGAAGCATTTTGTACAAACAATTTAAGTAATAAAACAAGTTAATTTTTAACGTGGTTTTAAATTTATTCACCAATATCGGTTAACACCTCGATATACATACATACACAGTTTATACAATAAATTAACATCTTACATGAATGCAGAACATGCATAAATATAAAACAGCAAACACAACTCGCTACACTTCTGGCTATAAGTAATAATTATAGTAACATTATGTAGAAAGGAGAATGGGTGATGCATGGACTTTTATAGCCTGACCAGGAACATAAAAACCCTCGCCATGTTGCGGAAAACTAATGGTACTATAGCCTGACCAAGAACATAAAAACCCTGGCATAGAGGCGCGTCAATTGCATTTGATAGTGCAACACTGAGTACAGTCGTACCTGTGTTAAATTAACAGGCTAACTTTATGTATCAGGATTTAGGATTACGGGCTAATTTGATATTTTCATGAATTAACGAAAAAATATTATTATAGGTAACCTGGTTTAAATAAATTAAATGAAAACATAAATCGAGCTAGTAGGATTTATTTTATTATTCATCAATAATCAAATGCAGAACTTGAATATTCAACTGCAATGTCTGCTCATGAACGCTTCAAACTCGGTACTTCTTTCCCAATTCCATAAAATTCAACACTTAGAAAGTGACAAAAAACTTTAAAATAGGTAGTTGAAACAAACCACAGCTAATTTTCATAGTGGACTGTACTATACGATAAACATGTCAGTCAATTTGACACCCTTGTCGGAAAAATTATTCAATGAAAATATTGTCCGAACCCTTAGTATTTCTCTTCGACAAATACTTTAACACATTGTGAACCACTTTTCTTTCACGACTATATGAAAATTAGCTGTGGTTTGGTTCAACTACCTATTTTAAAGTTTTTTGTCACTTTCTAAGTGTTGAATTTTATGGCATTGGGAAAGAAGTACCGAGTTTGAAGCGTTCATGAGCAGACATTGCAGTTGAATATTCAAGTTCTGAATTTGATTATTGACGAATAATAAAATAAATCCTACTAACTCAATTGATGGTTTCATTTAATTTATTCAAACCAGGTTACCTATAATAATATTTTTTCGTTAATTTATGAAAATATCAAATTAGCCCGTAATCCAGAATCCTGATACATAAAGTTAGCCTATTAATTTAACACAGGTACGACTGTACTCAGTGTTGCACTATCAAATGCAATTGACGCGCCTCTATGCCAGGGTTTTTATGTTCCTGGTCAGGCTATAACATGATGTAGAAAGGAGAATGGGATGCATGGACTTGAGTTTTATTTTTTAAACATTGTTAACTCGATCAAGTTAACTGACCTGGCAGCCGTGACGTCACATCGACGCTCTGTTGCGGACGGGACAAATACGGGTAAGTGGGAGGGAGAGTCGCATTCCAGCAAGGCGCGTTCGTAGAAAAGTTAGCCAAAACCGAAACGAAAGGTAATGATGGAAGTTCGAAAAACACAAGGCATGTTGTCTAGTACCCATAGTACAAGTTTTGCTTAGTTTGGGACTAGAAGCGTAGTGTAAAATGTCCAAGGATATTTATTTATGTACACTCGCGAGCAAAAGTATGGAAGCACCCTACTTGTTCCGAGCGATAGTAAGAACTAAATTACTAATAGAAGTTAAATAAAAATGGTACCATTTTACAGGTAATATTTTATACTTTAAATTGATACTATAGATAAAACTAAAGTCATTCAGTTCTTAAGATGGTTTGGAATTAAACACAACGAGGTGATTCCATACTTTTTTATTATACTTTTGCTCGTAAATATAGTTCCCACTTATTCTACAGACTTAAACGAAGTGAGCTTAGAGTTGCATGAAGTAGTTTCGTTATTATGGATTTGTGGCGTGTTATTATGAGAACTACCACAAGGAAATAAGGTGACTGGTAAAATGGATGGAAAATCATAATATCAAGTCAATCAAACCCATTCTCACTTCTATTAAATACAGATTTTTTCGCATCTTTTCAATATTTAAAATGCAAGTAAATTATACAACTTTTTATACATTTGCAGTAGTTATTATTCAATTCGAATGTAGGCTTACAGTTTTCAGATAAACTTTTCAAAGAAACAGCATTCTTCGATAAAACAATATTATTTTATTCAACATTATTTTATCTTGTTTTCATTAACATATAATATTTTCTATATTAAATGAACGATTAGAACAAGAAAAATGTGTCTCATATGCTTGTACCCAATAAAATGACATATAAATTAAAACCTTAAATTCTCATTACATTACAGTCTTTCCATACATCACACGTACTTTTATATCTCTTCGTACCTACATCATCATCATCATCATGTCAGCCATAGGACGTCCACTGCTGAACATAGGCCTCCCCTAATGCTTTCCACATTGATCGATTGGTAGCGGCCTGCATCCAGCGCTTCCCTGCTACCTTTACGATGTCGTCGGTCCACCTTGTAGGTGGACGTCCCACGCTACTCTTCGTACAATCTAACATTATTATAATATTGAAAAGTGTTTGACATAGAATAAGGTTAATTTAATAACATATTTAGTACAACGTTGTATTGTGTACTAATTAAAGTGATTTCTACTATTTTAGTAGATTTTTCTACTAGCAACACTGACATGTATCTACGTCATTTAGTCAATAGTGTTGCCAGTGGTGGAAAGATAAAAGTGACAGTGAATGTGCAGGTAAGTTTTGATTATGTGTGGATGGATTCGGCAGACGAGGTAAGGCATTTTTTTACTCCATAACTTACTTTTTAGACAATATTATGCAATAAATGCTCTCGTGAAGGTAAATTGACAATTATTAATAAAATTTTAGTATAAATCATAATTTATTAAGGCAATGAATTCCGAATTTGTTTTGTATCTTAGAAGCTAGTTTACTTGTATCTATCTAGGTATTGCCAATTTTTATCTAGTTTGATTTTCAATTTTATAGCGTACATTTAGTCTAGTGGTATGATTTTAACATGCTTTATTACTTTGAAGCTCTTAGTTTATTGCTATATTGTGATTTTAGTTCCGAGAGTGACACTATTATATTACAACTACCGTCAATTATTGTAATACAAGGTGTAATTTTTGCCACAAAAACTTATAAGTAGTTTAACCTGGAGTCGACTGTATGCACTTCATTGTATTAACATTGTTGGAATAATTACTACAAAATCACAAAATTGACCAAAAAATTTGGAAGAGACATTGAGATATTTAATACAAAGTAAAGCCCGGTCCGTGAGCACGTAGAATTTTGTCCAATGACCCCTAGCTACCCATCCTTATCGCTCGCACGTAATTATATTGCTGTCGCGACTGTGCGACTGGCACCCGCAGTGAGTGTGCGAGCGCGATAGCAACATAATTACGCGCGAGCGATAAGGATGGGTAGCTTGAGGTCATTGGACAAAGTTCTGCGTGCTCACGGACCAGGCTTTACATATTATTCGTATCGTATAAGAACGCAAGCAATTATTCGAAAATAAGTTAAAATCAGACAAATAAGGGTACGTTCACATCTGTATCAGATAGATGTGAACTCCTTTAAAACATACCCTCAACTAGACCTCTTGAACTAACACCATGACTTCAGGCTTCAAAAACACGTCTTTGTTCGGGCTATTATTGATTTCTTCAAACACCGACGAGTGCCAAGCGAATGTGAGCACTGTGGCTGGTACTAATCTCAGGTCAATAAGGGTCTTATTCGCGTCTTCTTCGAGTAGTAGTTTGTGTCCTGTGGGTGTGTTGAGGACGAAAGGCAATCCGTTGTGTTCCAAATTCTCTTGGACAAACTCGTGAATCTCGTTGTACCGCTCGTATACGCCGAACGTTCCCTGGAATGTAAATAGTGATATTTACGATAATGATTAAATTTATGTGAAGTGATTTTGTTGGTAATTCAGCAATAAATAAATAAATCTTTGGACATAATTTTGCAGCGCTGAAAACATGTACACTGACCCTAAATGATACTTTATTTTGCAAAAAAAATACGTCTAGACTCTAGATCAATACAAACAGTGCTAACAATACAAATAGACTCTCAGATGACAAGTAACTAACTGACCCGAGTTATATCTAAATAATTTATTTAAAGAAAGTACACAAAACCATGTCACTTAATTCTCAGGTAACTCAGCCGAAATTAATGCCATTCTCTGCCAGTTTAAAAAATTGTTTGGCGCTCCTTCAAAAACCAAAAGAAATGAAAGAAAAGCTTTTGCTTATTACTAGGCCGCTGCCAACCGGTCATCATGGATGTCATTAGGGGAGGCCTATATTCAGCAGTGGACGTCCTGTGGCTGAAATGATGATGATGATCATCATCATTTCATCCACAGGACGTCCACTGCTGAACATAGGCCTCCCTCAATGACTTCCACATCGCACGGTTGGTAGCGGCCTGCATCCAGCGCCTTCCCGCTACCTTTATCAGGTCGTCGGTCCACCTTGTGGGTGGACGTCCCACGCTGCATTTTCCGGTACGTGGCCTCCATTCCAGAACCTTGCTGCCCCATCGGCCGTCAGTTCTGCGTACTATGTGCCCTGCCCACTGCCACTTCAGCTTGCTGATCCGTCAGCGTGATGATGATGATGATGAGTGTTAAATACTATTTTTGAGAAAAAATAATCCTAAATTACCTGTAGCAAGATCCCGTCGGGGAACCGAACCCGGATGATGGCGAATTTGTATTTCCTCATCTCTCGCATCTCATCTTTCTCCCGCATGGCCTTGGTGCGAAGCATCTGACTGCGCTCTATCGCTTCGGTCCTGGTCAAGAAAAATAAGACATTACAAATTATATTATTAGTTTAATTTTATTTAATTATTTCTCTCTTATGACAGCCACGGGAAGAGTGAGGGTAGTTCTATAACTCTGCCGGACTGTCAGAACCAAACAGCTAAATATTTGTATAAAATTAAATCAAGTCTATTATGTGAGAAAATGTATTAGGACGAATGGATGTACATTTTTCCTCATGCAGAAACGAATGGACGTCAAGTGCATTTCAAAAGTATACAATTAATTACTTTTTATTTTCTTTTTGAGTCAAATAAAATTTTGCTTATTCTTATAATTAAAAATGAAGTAACAATGAATAACTCATACAATTTGCAGGTTTGTACTAGAAATCATTTAGGATTTTGGACCAAGCAAAACATAGGACAAGCTATATTTGGGACGCGTACAAGCGCCCTGGAAAAGGCTTCAGGTTTATGTACTGAATAAACTATTTGATTTGATATGAATTTTTAAGATGTGACGTCGTCATATCTAGGTCCTCGACTTTTTGGAAAGCTCAAAAGCTTTCTCGCTGATATCTCGAGGAGATTTAAGATAACAAAATTCATATTTATTTATCAATAATGTTTCTATATTAACTAAACAAGAATATAAAAATAGCTTCAACTAACCTGAGCTGGTGTTCCCTCTTGATCTCCTCCGGTGATAGAGCATAGAACGAGGCCGGCAGCTGGACCTTGGCCGCGGCTTGCGAGGGCAGAAGGACTTGCAGATTGCGGTCCAGCTCTAATTGGATCGGTTCCGCGGAGCGCAGCGCGTCTATCAACGTCTTTGGGAAGAATATAATTTATTTACAGTAGAATCTCGATTATCCGGACTCATTTTTCACGGTTTCTAATGAGGGCTATCGTTTTAGCGCTCACCAGTTGGCGCCACTGTAGAGTAAGGTCCTGTCACTTGCTAGTAGCGAAGACAGTGGCGCCAACTGGTGAGCGCTAAAGTGGTAGGAGGACTATCGCATTTGCACTCATCAAGATGGCGCCACTGTAGAGTAAGGTCCTGTCAATCGCCAGGGGTGCCAACTGTTAAGTATAAAAACGATAGCCCTCATGAATTGCCGATTTAGGGTCTGGATCCATAAAAACGGAAGGCGCCGCCACTGTATCACGGTAGGACGTCGTCTTAGTTCATTGTTAAGAGAAATGGATTCATCCAATGGTTTAATATTTAGATTTTTAGACTCTAAATGATGTATTGCAAACCCTTTCTTTTTCTGTGTGTAAAAAGTTAATTCGATTATCCGGAACACCCCTGGTTTTAATTGATCCGGATAATCAGGATTCTACTGTATTTATTGAAAATGATACACCGACATTTTTTTTTATGCATATCAAGACATGTATTTGACCACAATCGCACCTGATGTTGAGTGGGATGCAGTCTAGGATGGTACATATCTGCCCTGTAGGTGTCTATTCACTCTCGCCTTTAAAGGCCCGGATTATAGTCTTAGGGAAAGACGGCAGCAGGCAACGAATTCCAGTCCCTAGCTGTTCGCATTATAAAAGAGTCATCGAATTGAAATTGAATCCCAGACAAAATTAAAGGATTTTTTTTTATCCCGGCTATCGCTTTTACACGCGCGCGATATTTTTTCTTTTTAATGGTTTCTGTGACAGATGTAAATTCAAATGGGCGAAGCTTCGGGTAAAAGCCAGTATCCTATCATTCCTAGCCAAAATTTATAATTAGAATATTCTTAAATAATAGATTTTTGGTTTTATAAAAATCACAAGAACTTTTGAATGTAAAAATTAGATTTCATTAAATTCTCCATACACAACACAGAGATGTTTCAAAAATCAATTTTGTTTTGCCTATGCTAGAAATGTTATTTCAGTAAAAGCCTTACCACCAAGCTCTCAACAGACTCCACATTCTCCCTGCCGAAGACTAGATAGTCTTCCTCCGTCCCATCTGGGCTGGTTAACTTCGTTTGCCTGAACCCGGCAGCGAATAACAACTCCATAGCACCTTCCATCGGTTGAACTCTTTCGTTGAAGGCTCTGCAAAAAACGTTTTGTATTGTAACAACTGCTTCTGATGATTGAAATCAAGAAATAAGGATTTCATCTAACGATAGTGTCAAAATATGTATGACAAGGAATCAAAAAGTGTCCATGTCATCTATACTAATATTATAAAGCTCAAGTTGTTTGCTTGAAAACGCTAATCTCAAGAACTACTTCGTAATTTGATTCGAAAAAATATGTTTGTGTTGGATAGCCCATTTATTGAGGAAGGCTTTAGGCTACATAACATCACCCTAGAGCCAATAGGGGCGGAGCAGTAAAGAAAAATGTTGCAAAAACGGGAAATATTAATAAAACTATTTTCACGCGTACGAAGCCGCAGGCACAGCTAGTTTAAAATAAATGTGGTTGTGCTATGGGTAAGTACATAATTACTATTATTGTAAATAATGGCAATGGAACCCAACTGAAATGACAGGCAAATAAATACCTAAAAATAACACATCACACTTTTTTGTTGCAAAAGGTTGCTTCTTATGTTGCAGTGTTTACACGCGTGCAGTGTTGCCAGTCAGGTCTTGTCAGAAATTACCAGAAATATTAAAAAATGTAACCTTTTTGAATAAAAAGTAACCTTCATACATTCTTCATCCTGGGGGGTGCGGAGCGATTGTGTAAGGTTTCCTAAATTCGAAATTTTGACCATTTCATGAAGACCGAAAAGTGACCGGTCGTATAAAACCATTATCATGGATTTGCGTTTTATTATCGAAAAACATTCGTTAAAACTAATTTTCTTTAACAAATAATAAATCAAATTTTAATTCATGTTTAAATGCAGTTTATGACATAATTTTTAAATTGTCACTATTAATATTGTAAAAGTTAATTCTACAATTTCTGAAAAATCACCTAAAAGTAACCTTTTCATTAGTGTAACCTAAAAGTAACCAATGCAGTTCAAAAGTAACCTAAAAGGTTACAAAAGTAACCTTCTGGCAACACTGCACGCGTGATTCAAATCTATACTAATATTATAAATGCGAAAGTAACTCTGTCTGTCTGTCTGTCTTGCTTTCACCACAGAATACATAATAGTAGCAACAGAAATTGCACTCCTTTGTGTAGGATCAGATGCCGACATTTTAAGGCGATTAGAGTCCTCAATGACCTTGGGCGTTTGACCTTCACGCCGCGAGCAACACCCGCGTACCCCGCACCAAAAACTCCGATTTGACACCGATCAAAAATACACGGGCATAGGTAGATACAGAATAGAAGCTCTTTCTTCATACATTACTGCCTATTATTTTAAACTTAAATTGATGAACCTTGATGTCGGTGTCATTTAACTCAGGCGTAAAGGTATTTAATAAAAATAACAAAATCCATGAACATTTTGTACGGGATAAAATTTTATTTTATTTTTCGTAAATTTTCTAATGCTTTTGTCGGTTCAGTCGTTCTCGAAATTTGAACAAACCCGACTTTATTACAAGCTTTTATTTAGCTTGCAATTTATGATGTAGCATACTCTCGAACTACGAATCTCACTCAACCAATGACCAATGGCTCACTTTCGGACATCGAACCTTGCCTAAACGCCAACCACGGCTTACGTATGGACTCCGACCCGAGCCCCAATGTTAACCCCAGCCCGATTTTGGATAATGCAACCAGCAATTCCTCTATCTCATGAGGAACCTATGTTATGTATCAATTGTATAGCTGACATGATGCAGAGGAGGCGACATAGCCTAGAGCTTATTAAGTTCAGTTGGTTATAATGTCAGTGGATGACTCCTCAGCTGGTAAGTTATTGAATGAGTGTGTGGACTTGTTGAATACCTTTTACAATGTATTTGATCAACTACCTTTACCGTAGATTACCATAATCCTAATAAAACTTTTTTTTTAGATTGATAACAGCAGTGTATGTTGTCACTCATGTTGGACCTTGGCCACGGTGTGGCTCTGCACCAATCAAGGACAAATTATATTTCAAATGAAGAAGCAACCACTAGCACTGGTCACAGTTAACGTGGATTATCTTTGTTACAAATACGTTCCATAGACTGCATATTAACACGGAAAGAGAATCACATATTCGAAAATAATGTAATAATGGAACAGATTTCACCTCGTCAAGTAAGTTTTTTAATAATTATTTTCATTATATTTTATTAGAGACATTGGCTTGATATATTTGAACAAAGTGTATATTTTTTTCTATACAAATACTTCTAACTGATAGATAAAAATTGACATCACATCTCAATATCTTAAAGAATGAATTTTGAATGATACCATAATTAATTTCTTTGTTTCAGCTGCGGGGATCTTACCAAATATGTCATCCCTGATGGCAGTGAGCTGATCGAGCTGCTACATATGCTGTGGAGCCCCAACAAACACATGATGGGACGAGGATTCATTTGCCCTTATATTGACCGAATAACAGTAGGTCGCTGTGCTCATGTTATGACAATTTAGTGGTTTTTGAGCTGGGCAAGATATCAGGAACATGTATTTCCACCTGCCTAGTTCCTAGACAATATTTTATTGACCCATGAGTCAAGATTAAAATAATAATAATAAAAAAATGGTGTTTTATTTTGCTTCTAACCTTTCTAGTCTTAAGCCAAAAAAAATTTTTTTAAGGACTTGGATACAAAATGATATTTATATTCTGTTTCTTACTGGTATAGACTATTTAATAAATAACAAATTACATGCTGTAATGTCTGTCCACCTCAGGCCAAAGGTCCCATACTAAGTGGGCATAACCCTTTGGCATAGAGATAACTAGTTTGAGTCCCGGGAAAGGACAAAGGATAGTTTTTATCCCGGTTTTTTAAACAGAGACGCACGCGGTAAAGTTTTTCTGTGACAGACAAAATTCCACGTAGGCGAAACCGTCGGCGGAAAGCTAGTACCTATCATGATAAATCAAGATAAATTATCTCGGTAAATAAACTCGCGAGATATCAATACATTAGGAAAAACACTATGATGTCTTACCTGTTAGACATTCTAATTTTTTGATACTTTTCCTCATCTGGGTGTGTGACTATGTTCTCTAGATACTTGCACAATGTTTCAACACATGTGTCAACCTGAAAATGGTGCAAAATTATTAGTGAGAGAATTCAAAGCATAATATTTGAATTATTTCCACTAAAATGGAGTTAATTCATGGATTTTATGGGTTTAATTGTCAGTTGGGACAGAAAGTGTGAAATCATTTTATGTATTTACTTCTTCCTTGTTTTGTTGGGGGATTTAATTTTTTTGGCTGATTGTCTACAGAGGAAAATTATTATGAGACCATAGAAGGGATGTTGTCATGTCAGAGGTCCACTAAAAAAACTTAATTTATGATAGAAGTTAAATGTAAGATGTGCTACGGATAAAAAAGTGGGAAGATTTAACAGACAAAAAATATAGTAGATATTTTACCTTTTCCCTATTACTATTACAAGATTGTATGATGAGACAGGCTGTCAACCCTCTCTCTTCCTCCAACTGTTCGTACAGGAAGGTCTTGATGTTTGCCTTCCACTCGTCCCGGGGCAGTATGTCATTGCTAATTATTGGACACCTGAAATTATAAAATAAATACGACTAAGTGCCTTATTACAACTACATAAAATGCCAGTGTTTAATGTGTTGTCTGTAATTTGGTGGTGGTGTGATATTTTAAGTAAGATTACAAGTATTTAATAAGTTGTAAGAAACTTCGTTTGTTCGTTCGTTTCAGCCAAATGATGCCCACTGGACATAAGCCTCCCACAAAGATTTCCATAACAACCGGCCTTGCGCTGCCCGCATCCAGGCACTTCCCGCGACCTTCGTCAGATCGTCCTTCCACCTAGTGGGGTTGGTAGCCTGTCCACATAACGTTTTCCCGCCCTTGGTCGCCACTCGAGAACTTTTCTGCCTAAGCGGCCATCATCTCTACGAGCTATGTGCCCAGCCCACTGCGGGCGATATCGGTCACTTTGATTTTCCTGCAGATCAGGGAAACTCTGAGCATAGCCCGCTCCACCGCCTTTTGGGTGACTTTGAGCCTTCTTATGAGGCCCATAGTAAGTAACAATGTCTCAGATCCATATACCATCACTGGCAATACACACTGGTCAAAGACTTTTGTCTTGAGACATTGCAGTATTTCTGACGTGAGTATTTCGCGAAGCTTTTCTTTTATGTTAGAAACTTACTTGAAATAAACTCCGGCAGCGGCATAATTCCTGGGCAGATCCAGTTCAGACTCTTTTTTCTCTACTTTCTCTTTCAATTCTCCACTCTGCGTTGGCGTTGAAGACGAAGCGCGTTCGTTCTCCAATTCTTTTCTGACTTGGGCCTGAAAAAATTCAACATGAGATATCATACATTTTGAATAAGAACTATGATTTCGAAATGTGTTCGGAAGATCGTTTATTATGGAACAAATAAAAAATATATTTTTGTGTAAATGTGTTCATATTGTATTTAAGTAAATTTTATAACAGTTCACAAGTGCAGCTATCAAAGAGCAAAAATGAGACTAAATAGAAATAATTAGAAAGGGGGCAATAATAATTAAAATAGTAAAAGAGACTTAATTTTCCATAATACGTATCACACTGTCTATGAGATAAAGTTAATAGATTACCTGAATGGCAGCCAAGGAAGTATTGAACGATGGATTATCTCTTTTCTGCTGCAATCTGGCCAGAGCAGCGTCAGCGGCAACCTTGCTTTCCTCCGACAGTCCAGAGCGCTTTATAACTTCTGCTTCACGCCTCATAGAATTCGAACTCTGGCTGCTCATTGTCGATTCACTAAGCTTGTGGCCAGGGCCGGCCATTTTGAATTTGGCATCAACCTTTTTCTTTTGGAAGAACTTTTTAATTTTATCCGCCATTTTGCTCTAAATGCGTGGACTGTGTTCTTTGGGTAGTTTTAGTTTGGAAACGCTCTCTTTTAGTTGTTCAATTGTAGCAGATGTAGCTGTGAAACACAATAATCTTAAAACGCTAATTATTTCATCAATAATTACGTAAAAGTACATGATTAGATCAGACTTAAAAAGTGCTAAAAATCCAAATTACGTTGATTTGATTGAAAAATCAGGAACTTTAAAACATATCTAATTTCTCAAAAATATTGCAACTTTTCTTACTACATTTCTGTTTTATTATGGTGCAATCTAAACATTACACCTTAATCGTGACTGTTATTGTATGTAATGTTACTTTTACTACCCAAATAGTGGTTATTGTACATAAAGCTTTACTTTGTGATGCATTTACAAATAACTACAGCTGGATAGCAGGCGAAATTTTGACACAGTAGTTCTAACTCGTAGTAAATGAGTCAACAATGTTTATATCAATGCCAAGGTCACTAAAAACAATAAAATGATTACTCATGTACTCACCAGGCTTCATAAACCGCTCGGAAATTCTCTTTCCATACACTCTCCAGGATATGAAGATCAACAATAAAGTGAACAATAGAATCAGCAAGAAAGTCTTTAACAACAAAAACTGAAACTCATTGAAGTAAAATACACTCGCTATCTCTTCGTAGAACGATAATTCCGATAAGTTTACAACCGATTTCGGAAAACTCTCAATTGGTAACGCCGAAATGCTAGACTCGATAAACTCCCTCGCCAAAGCTAAAGTATCGCCAATCTGAAGATACAGAGCCTCGTAAAGGGTGGAATTAAACACAGCTGAATCGAGCAAAGACATCACATATGAAATTTTTAGGAATAAAAGCGTGTAACAACGTGAAAAATAAAATCAATCATGCTGAAAGAAAACGGGATTCCGAAACGTCATTTCTGACATATTTTTTTTTTACTTTTTAAAATGTTTTTGGCTTGGCACATTTAATATTCCTCGTTTTTTTTTAAGTAACGTTAGTTACATACCGGTATTTTTTTAAGAAACTATCAGATCGCAAATTGTATGTATTCATTTTTCTCAATACACATTACGTAAATAGGTACATTTATAATTATTTTATATCGATTGCATATCAAACATTACATAAATAGTTGCCGTTCTTCATGAAATTGACCTTGGTGAATAAAACACCTAAATTAAAAATTGCAGTCATTGGCAAGCTTTGCACTAATGATTGAACTGTTGGCTGATACTGAACCCAATCAGTTAATGGTAGCACGCAAGGATAATAAAATGTTTGTGATAATTAATTAAACCCATACTTAGCTCTATGTAGTCGATGTAGGTCAGTCAGTGTGTACCCACCTCCTACATACTCGTAAGTGTACTTGAATAAATACAAACATTGTATTGAGTGTATCAAGTAGGTACGACTTGCGTGCTGCCCCCAATAAGTGCCACCCGAGGGAACTGCCAGGTTTTTAGTGAGTAGGTAAGCCCTAAACTTCTGGTAGGGCATTATTCTGACGCAAAAAGGTGTCTGGACTAAGGCCTCCCCCAAGGATTTCCATAATGACCAGTCAAACGATGCTCGCATCCAGGTTCTTCCAGTGAACTTCACCAGATCGTCGGTCTACCTAGTGGGGGGTCTGCCCACGCTACGTCTTCCGATCCGTGACTATTTAGTAACCTATAAAAACTGTTTCCATTGACCAAGATGATGATGGAAACAGGAACTGTACTTATGTAGTCGATGAGTGTCAGTCAGTACGCTAGTTATCTAGCTATTTATGAAGGTACTTCCTACTTCATCATAGTTGCGAATTTTGACGTACTTGCTCAGCTTTGTCACGTACACAAACAAAGCGAGGCAGTTCCTTACATTTTTACATTTCCTTGCCCCTAATTGCTCCGGGTTTGAGAGCCCACTTAATTTAAGGGCAGGTTTCGGGAATGTTCTTGTTAGTTATCAATGGGGATAGAAATACATTAGAGTGTTATAAGTTTATAAGTAAGAGGTGGGCATAATTTAGAGCTTTATAGATAAGAGAAGATAAAACCATGATTAAATCGATCGTTTGATCTATTCTATTCGCATCACTTAGTAGGTAGACTTATGCTCAGATTCAGGTTTCGTGAAACTAGATAGGAATCACTTGAATTATCTAATGGGAATGGGCACAGGTAGATCAAATCAAAATTTTATTACTTTTAAGGTCCTTTTCAGGTCACTTATACACGTTTCAAATATCTAATAGAGCAAGCTTCTGGACGACACATGGACTGGTGATGAGAAGTGGCAGAAGAAACTAAGTAACCTTGTCAGAGGATATACGAACATTATTTTGATAAAACTGCGCCTTAAAGCTTTTAAAAGCTATCGGAATAATTACCGTAATTGGGTTTCAGTCGTAGTCAATAGGTTGTAGCTATACTTACTGCTTTTTCAACAGCAGATTTGCAAAGAGGGATGATTCAAACTGTCCTTCACAGTTAGGGTACCTACTTAATAGGATCTGTTAAACCACTTTACAATGACGTGGTTCTTTAAAATCGTCAGTATCCAAAGGTTTTTCCTTTACAACTGTTTCAAGTTCAGCCGAATGCACCACTAAAATGTTACTTTTTTTACTGCCAGAGATGGGCTCAGACCAGCGCATGGGCTACCTGCCGCGCGCTCCTGTCGATGTAGGTTCTATTAAATGATTAATCATGTCGGTAAGAGGTGTCTAAACTACCTAGCCAGGGGGCTAGGTAGTTTATATACCAGACTTCAATAAGATTTGCTGGGGGTTTCCAAGATACCAGAAGGAAGATTCATCAGAAGTTTATTCTCACTCAGTGATGAAGATTATCTTTATAATGTCGAATTACATGATGAGATTAGATAGTGCTATCACTGTTTATCTGAACTAAGAAATTGTTCCATTTGATCTCTGTCGATCTCAGTTTTGATGTGATACGCAAAACAGTGTTAGTGACATTGACTTTGGATATAATTTTTAGGTGAGTTTTGCCAATTTTAACCTTTTAACAACGGTGTAGAAGTAGCTTTATTTTGTCAGCTTTTCAAAATAGAGGTAGGGATTTTTTAGTCATCATGACAAGATAAAAGTTTATATATACGGTTTGTCTCAGACTCATCACATCATCAACCATGCCAGCACGTGAAGGCACAGCTCATTTCCTCTGCAGGTCTAAACATCCACAAATACTTCTCATTAAGCACAGTTTTGTAAACCAGGTGGTTATGAGCCGTCAACGTTTGTCGAGTGGTTCGACCTTGGAGAAGTACAGTCAGGCCCATTCCCATTCCCCCGGCAGTGGTGACGGTGCGCAAAGCATTTCCTCCGCGACAAAAAAAGGCCCATTCCTGTAACCAACGGGTTTATTTTTCATCTCTCGCTTGCTCCCATTGCTGCTACTTCTGTGTAGATCTGCAGCTTGATACACAACAAAACAGTTCAAAATGGAACCAGCCAAGTCTGGTCTATAAGGCAATGACAAAGCATTTTTTTTAAATAAATAAATATCCTTGGATATTATTTTTACACTGCGCTTCTAGCCCCAAACTAAGCAAAGCTTGTACTATGGGTACTAGACAACGGATATAAACATAGACTTAAATACTTTTTTTTGTAAATACGTACTTACTTATTATACATAGAAAACACCCAGTCCAATACAAACAAATATGTTCATGCACACAAATGTTTGTACTGTGCGAGAATCGAACCCGCTACCTCCGGAATAGTAGTCCGTTTCGAACCACTACACCAAACGGCCGACATTAGCCACAGGAGTCCACTGCTGAACATAGGTCTCCCCCAATGATTTCCTTGAGTCTTCTTTGGTCTACTTTGTGGGCGGACGTCCCACGCTGCGTTTTTCGGTACGTGGCCTCCACTCCAGAACCTTGCTGTACATTGCCATTTTCAGCTTGCTACTTACCTATTTAAAAACTATTTCAAGGTAAACTAGTTTATAAATCCTAGCAAGAGGAAACCATTTTATTGTAAGCAGGTCAGGATTTTTAATTTAGTCTTGTCTAAGTAATTCTTCTTCTTCTTTGGCCTAGCCTTAGTCCCTAGCCGTTTCCTATTATTTGTGGTCGGATCTCTTCGTTCTGCAGCGCCAGAATAATCTGTTTATATTAAAATCCGGGCCTTTTCAAGACGAGAGTGAATAGGCACTTACAGGGCAGATATGTACCATCGTAGACTGCATCCCACTTAACATCAGGTGCGATTGCGGTCAAATACCTGCCTTGTCCTGCAAAAAAACCGGGACACATTCAGCTGACTGTACAAGCTAAATTTAAGCCCGTATTTATAAATCGGTCTAGACTTTAATAGGCTACTTAGCCGCGTTAACACGGTTTTGTTTTCTGACGACACTGCTCCCCGATTTATGAATAGAAATGTTCATTGATTTCTCACCATAATTCAATCAATGGGAACCGAGAAAATGCTTTTTTAAATTTTAATCGTGATTAAGAGATCAGTGAGGTGGATAGGTTTAGGAATACTTTATTAAATATCAATAAAACAAATATGTACCAAATCGTCGTAATGACAAAAAAGTCGCATCTACTTCTTTTTTTGTCTTTATTAGGGAGCATCATCATCATCATCATTTCAGCCACAGGACGTCTCGACGTCACTGCTGAACATAGGCCTCCCCCTCATATTATAGAAGGGATGATCTGAGGCCTCCCCCAATGATTTCCACATAGGCCGGTTGGTAAGCGTCCTGTATCCAGCCCCTTCCTGCTATCTTTATGAGGTCGTCAGTCCTCCTTGTGTGTGGACGTCCTACGCTGCGCTTTCCGGTACGTACGTGGCCTCACTCCAGAATCTTGCTGCTCCATCGGCCGTCAGTTCTGCGTACTAGTGTAACTTTGGTTCTAAGTCGACTTGTACTAAACCTTCGATTATAATGATAATACCTAATTACGTCCAATCTAGTAATTGGAAAAGTACTGATACAAATTCAAAGAGTTCTGAAAGGATGGTGATGGTGACTCTACTCATAGAGCAAGTAAATAGCCCTGAAACGTAGCTTCATGTTATTGAAGGCTCATCAAGTTGAACTTGTTAGTTTCTAGTACTTGGGTAATTTTGTAGGCTGTTAGTTACCTAAATTTAGTCTAAGTAAACTCGGTTCCGTCCTCGTAATTGAAATCTAAGAACATTAAGTAGGTGGGTTTCTTATCTAGGGGAGACCGACCTGAGTTGTAACAGAGGAGAGTTGATTTTTGGAAACCTATCAGCGAGCTCGCAACAGTGCGCATTTGTTAGCTCGAGACTTGAACTAAAAACGCGCACTGTTACTAGTTATTTTATAAGTTCAAAAAAATCGACAATGTCACAACTCTCCTCTGTTACAACTCAGGTCGGTCTCCCCTACACCAAAAAATGCTTCTTTGCCTTCATGTAAATGTCATTCAAAGCCTCGTCATATTTAATTTTCAATAGATCTAACTGTAAATCGACTACTGAAGACACCTGTACTGCTGAAAGACCTACTTACTGAAAATTTATACGGAGCTAAAATATATGCATACTAGCTTTCCGCCCGCGGCTTCGCCCGCGTGGAATTTTGTCTGTCACAGAAAAACTTTATTGCGCGCGTCCCTGTTTCAAAAACCGGGATAAAAACTATCCTATGTTCTTTCCCGGGACTCAAACTATCTCTATGCCAAATTTCATCAAAATCGGTTGCGAGGTTTAAGCGGGAAAGCGTAACAGACAGACAGACAGACAGACAGAGTTACTTTCGCATTTATAATATTAGTTGGGATAACTAACTGTTAGAAAAATTATCAATTTGCTGGATTAATCCATTTCTTTTTCTTCTTGTCGTATCGACAACAAACCTACACAGTGTCAGCCCAAAACTCTACTAGAGTGGAGTAGTCAGCAGCATTCATAAATCTTCCTGCGTGCAGTTGTTTGGGCACGCAGTCATCACTGTGCTTCATTGACTGGGGAACACAACCACACTTGCACTCCAAGTTTGAAGCATCTGAGAATCTATTCTAAAACCATTAAATAGACGTTATTTTACACACTGCATCCTCTAATGAACATAGTTTACCACATTGACCCTGTACAATAAACCGTGCACAAAACGCATACTTAAAACTCCATTCTGCCCAACCATCCTTGGTACCCCAAAACTTTTACAGTCAATTTTTGATCCTAATCCCTTCTCTTTAAGATGACTTTGCTTTGAATAACTCTGATTCTAGGTCGGTGTATTCAAGATCCCTTAGAAGTAAATAGTTTTTATTTACTTAACCCTTGTCCCTAGGGTGAAGTCAGGAACAGTTTTGTAGTAAAAGTGGAGGGTTAGTGGTCAGTTAGACCGACTTCTTGACTGAGGTCTAGGGTTTGATTTCTTAGGGCTCTTTTCCACGGATATATTTCGTTTTTTCAAGAGCCCGTTCAGTACTCGTGATTTTAACCAAAACAATAACATTAACCGGTGCTTTTCGTATGGAGTTTAATAGATTTTTGACGTTTGTCAAAGTTAAAGTACTCAGCCTTAATCACATGAACATCCCGTTAGCAGTGTTTAGGTAGTGTCTAGCAAAAACTGATTTCGAATTAGAATTTGAATTTCAAACACACTTGCACTATTGCTATGCACTAGTCCAGGGATGGCGAACCTTTAAGTTTGAACGTGCCACTATTTAAAAAAAAAATTGAAGTAGTCATAGACACGTGCCATTAAATTAACACCTAATGCTATCAAGTGGCACCACTGGTGAGTGACACGACCTTACTCTACAGTGGCACTAACTGATGACGGCAAATACGATAGCTCATAATCAAAACACATTATTTACTATTGAATTACTGAATTTGTGATTGGTGGCGTGCCCAAAATATTATGTCGCGTGCCATCATTGGCACGCGTGCCATGGTTCGCCAACCCTGCACTAGTCTATGAGCGACGGTAATCACTTACCATCATAAAAGAACACTTCTTGTGTGTTCACACGATAGTCCAGTTTCTGCAGTGCAGATCCTGCACTACTGGGTCCCGGATTGCAGTAGGAAAGGGCCCTTAGGCCCGATTCGACCAAACTTTTATCCAAAAATAACTCCTGGTATAACTGGCACATTGACAGTTTCAGTATGGGAAATAAGTTAAAACTGACGATTTATTCTGAGGCTTCGCCCGCGTGGAATTTTGTCTGTCACAGAAAAACTTTATCGCGCGCGTCCCTGTTTCAAAAACCGCGATAAAAACTATCCTATGTCCTTTCCCGTGACTCAAACTATCTCCATACCAGATTTCATCAAAATCGGTTTAGTGGTTTAGGCGTGAAAGCAAGACAGACAGACAGTCAGACAGACAGACAGACAGTCAGATAGACAGAGTTACTTTCGCATTTATAATATAATATTTGTATAGATATTAGTTTAATATTTACTCGTGTTTGGTCAAATCCACCCTTAGTGGAACAGTTGACAGGATTAGTTTTAGGACATTGTAGACTGTGATAGTAACTAAGTACAGAAGACCTTAGAGAAAGTGCTACATCATAGACAATAATATTAGGTAGGTATAATAAGATAAAATGATTTGTAGCATTCGTCCTTGTTCCGAAGATTGTAAACAACTTTTTAGTCTGAAACGATAGCACATCAAGCTTATCGTAGCTGCATCTTAAATAGTTCAAATAAGTGTTATTTTGCAACACAAAAACATATGGTTCGATGTGTAACATTGTCCTATCTACATCGGTAGGTTTAACCAAGATGTTATCTTTTACGTAATGTCTATGTTACGGTCAAAGTGATAAATGTGAAAATTATGAATAATCGCCGGTTATTATGAATAATTACCGCATGATTTGGTAAATGTGGAAAAGTAATATTATGCAAGAAACATTCCAAACTCATTATGCTAAATTATATTAATATATGAATATCAAAACGTTCAAAAGTTTGGCTGTACACGAGCACGTACACAAGACGTTGTTCTCTTTTATGAAATTTGTTAGTACTAAGGTTGAATTATTAAATAATCACTGTTAAATGTGATTAATTTATCACTTTTACCGCGACTGTCGGTAATTATTCATAATAACCGGTTATTATTAATAATTTTCAATTTATCACATTAACCGTAACATCTATACCATTCTATAGATATCAAATTTGTAACGTAATATTACAAAATTTTATCTTATCTGTTGAAAACTGCGAATTTCTCGAGTTGAATCTTGAGTCCAGACTCAAAGGGGACCTCAAAAAAGGAACTCTCCAAACCATATTCAGATTTAGCCCGCTGAAATTAAAGTCCATTTTAGTGGTTAAAGCACCGGCTTAAAGTTACGCCAAGAGATGCTTGAGAACGCAACGCTTTGCGGCGAGCATGGAGGCGTGAAGTGTGCCTGAATCGAGATAGGCTGCGTTTCAGCTATGCCTTTGCGTCACAGGAATCGTAAAAAAAAAGAACACAGCATTCTAAATTCAAATCACAGGAATAAAGAAAATGTGGTCGATGGCTTAATGTCAAAACAAAAGAAAATCGACGAACGAAATTTAAAAATTGAAGTGAAGAAAAAATCGCTTAGATGAATAAAATTAGTGTGTTAGTCAGTGTGTCAGTTTTTAAAACCTCACTCGCTTATCTTATTAAACTAAACAATTAAATGAGTGAATTATCGACTAAGTAGGTAAATAAGCACTTTTAACTAACAATTAAACTTGTCTTGATAGAAAAGTCGCGCGAATTTTTATTAAAAGCAACGTCATTGAACTTTTAACATTCAGAGGCGAATGTCATGCATGCGTTATACAAAACTAATCAAAATCTCTCTCGTTAGTTTAATTTAAATAACAAAATTGAATTGCTCAATTTGATAAAACACACCAGCGTGCTGTAAAGTCTAATTTATGTAATTTATTTACCAACTGTGATGTTTAATTTAATAATTTCATGAATATCAAAAATTAAAGATGACTATTTTCAATAAATGTAACGAGTTAGTACGAAAACTGAATCAATTAAAGTGTAATATTAATATTTAACCTAAATTTTAATTTGAAAATTGTTAATATTTTTATGAAAGTTCAGCGAAGCCTAGTTCTTACCACACAAATTAATACACCTTGCTACTCGTAAATATGGGACGTCCACCCACAAGGTGAACCGACGACCTGATAAAGGTAGCAGGAAGGCGCTGGATGCAGGCCGCTACCCAACCGTGCGATGTGGAAGTCATTGGGGGAGGCCTATGTTCAGCAGTGGACGTCCTATGGCTGAAATGATGATGATGATGACTCGTAAATATGTATAAAAAAGAGATAAGTAGGTACACAGTTAATATAATATTAGTAGTAGATACTATCTTATACTTTGTATGGAATTAGATGTCACATTTTTATAGTCACTAACTACCTACTACTACTACTGGCACGTAGAGGCGGTAAAAAAGTAACTTATATCCATCTGTAAAACAAAAAATGCTTATTACATTTATTATGAATACTTAAAAGTTATTCCCTAAAACGTAAAGCTCTTAACATTAATTTCTCAAACTCGCTAACGAGGTTACAAACGTTTCTGTCAGTTCAATTGAGAGTTCCCAAATTGAGAGACGAAAGAAATAATCCAATGATCAAGTTACAGTTATAATGCAAGTTAAAGATTTCTTTGGTCGTGCTTGTGCTGACTGCTGGCAAAGATGTTTTATTAGGAGCACTTGCTTTTGCCCGCGGCTTCACCCGCGTGAAATTTCGCTTGTCACAGATCGTCATAAATTATAGCCTATATGTTATTCTGGGTTATAAACAATAATACTGTAAAGTTTCATCAAAATCCGTTCAGTGGTTTTTGCGTGAAATAGTAACAAACATCCAGACATCCAAACTTTCGCATTTATAATAATTAGAAGGACAAGTTACGGTTATAATGCAAGTTAAAGATTTCTTTGGTCGTGCTGACTGCTTGCTAAGATGTTTTATTAGGAGCATGTTGTAGGCGGCGGACTGTCTAAGAACTAAATTATAGTTGTAACTCTATACTACTTGCGTCACAGTATTTATTGTGAGTTGGTTTAACCATTTTTAATTTTATGTGTTATTTTTATAGTATAGTATATCAGGAAAATTAACAGGGTGTTAGTCTCCACAGCAGGAGTACGGCCCTTTCTAATTTACCAGATGTAAATAGAGGATAAGATGCTATTTTGGCCTACAGTAAAATGCTGGCCTTGGTTTGGAGAGGTCTTATTGGTCGAAAACTTATTGGTCGTCTTTTGCAATACCCCACAGTACGAATGGGAGTGGTCCTATTCTACTTTGCCAGATCGTAACGTTTTTCTATAGCTGCAAATAAGGCTCTTCAGATGTTCTACGTTTATTTAATGGCAATCAAAATTCGAAGAATAGAACAAAGATCTATAAGTTCTATTGTTTTTCATGGGGTAGATATTCCTGAAAGCAGGTTTCATGACGCCCATCGTGCATTGGGTTCAAAGCGAGTTATCGTCAAAAGTGAGGAGATCACTTTTGAGTGTGGCTTTTGACTTTTTGATTAATTGAATTTCTACAACCATTACAACATGAAGTTTTCTACAACCATTTTCCTTTTTCTTACAAAATCGGGTTTCTTGCCAATGTTAACAAAAAGCTTCTTCTTTCACGTTCTTTTTTTTTCACGTTCTATTTGTGTTTCTATCATTCTTTAAAAAAAATCTTATTTGTTTTGTGGTCGGCGCAGGAAGCCCGTTCGAGAAAATATCTTTCAGTGAACTTTTTCAGTGGTGGTATTACCATCTCTATACGAATCTGTCCCATCACGAATGTACTCAGTGACACCGGAGACACGGTACAAGGATTTCAAACAGTAACTTATCTCAAGAGACGCATGCCACAGTACGTTTGGGATCTTTTAGTAACTCTACTGATAGAATCATCATCATCACCTCATATTAATTTAATTTTGTTCATTAGGTACATACCTATAAGTTCTTCTTCTCAGTCGGTACACTCTTGTCAGAGTGGTCGTGGTTATCATTGTGAATCACGATTCAGAGTGATGTTCCTCGTAATACGGCGCCATTCCTCGTACTGCAGCTTTCCGGGTACTTTCGCTAACCGAGCACTTAGTTACCTATAACCATGGACCTATAAAAAAAGTCGGACGGATTCTCATCAACAAAATACTGTGACATTAGGATACACCAGCTTGCCTGTACGTACAGGCCGGCACGCACACATTCACACCCTGTTACACCACTTCGAGTGCAAACTTCACACAGTTGACACATTTAAGCAGCGAAAAAACAACACGAATTCGACATGTCTTGTGTGATGAAATTGTGTAAAAACCGTTCTGTTCGAACAAACAAAAATTAAGGAATCACATTTCACAGGCAAAATAATAATCCAATCACTTATTTCCCGACATTAAAATATTGAAATTAATTGAAATCAAACGTCATTCACTCGAAAAAATAATACGTCAAAGACCAGTGTTCTCAGTTATTTACGTGGGAAAATTACCCGAAATATGGGAAATTAATAATAATTTTAGGACTTTTTAGTTATTTATTACGCACACTATGGAAATAAAATAATTTATCATAATAATTGTGTTTTAATGGGATATATTTTCATAGGCAAATTTGATCCTTCCCAAAAATGTGGAACTGCAAAATTCAAATTTTCTTACATTGATTTCAAGTCAGTGTCAGGTTGTATGTTAAAAAAAATCTATCAGAGATAATAATAATATATTGATGATGCATAAGATTATGATTATAATATACACAAGATTCGTAATTTGTAACTGCGTGAATCATTTTTGATCAACATTATGTACATAACTACATACCCTGACACACTGACTTGCAAACAATGTAAGAAAATTTTAACATTGAAAATTTCGCGCCTACCTCAACGCACCTTTCATCCTTTTAAAATGGCACGGAATAATTCTGTCTACATTTCCAAGTAACATCTGCCGATCTATGTTTTTCTTAAAATAAATGGGTAAAATGTTTTGGCTAACATGGCATCCCTAAATTCACTCACACAATAGACAAACGCCAAAATTTTGCGTCACAGTTTTGTTGTAGCGCGAGTTCCGTCCGCCTTTTTTTATAGGTCCATGCCTATAACTTAGTCTGGCAATATTACCAAAATCTTGAATTTTGAAAGTCATAAAATTCATTATTATTTTCTACACATAGGCTTTTTTCAGTCTGGTAGTTGTTATCAAAGTTAATGAAAGTTATGAGTGGATTTTGACTTTCTTAGATAGATTTTTTAGTTGCAATTTTGTACGAGTAAACTGAAAAGGCACAAATAGGCTTTTAAAAAGCTTTTTTACACGCTTCCTGGCAATAAATGGGCCAGCTGTGCTAAGAAGAAGGGTTCTTAAGCTGACAATTAAGTTAAATAACAAACCAAAACATATCAAAAAGGCATCGATAGAAATTCAAACCTCATGCTAACTTGCCGTATTTAAGATAAACTATGATATTATCAGAAGTATCTCTTATCTATTAGGAAAATGGTTTAATATTTCCTGATAGTAACTGTTAAGATCGGTAACGTTTGACATCGCCAATGAATGCTATTTTCTTCATGACATTATTCAGTTTCGATTCAAAGGATTGCTTCATGTAGCGAAATAATTACTTCTTACAAACAAAATATCGTGTCGAAGCGATTACGAAGTCGAATCTATTACGATGTCATTTTGTCTAGAGGCTTTCTTTTGTACAGCAGTTAGCTTCGTTAAGTGATCGCGAAAACGAATCTGTCACAAATAAGCCGTTCTACTTGATTGTACTACATTCGCATCAAAGATTCATACGAACTCTAGTTACTGCCCGTTCTAATTAATGCTTTGTCTCAATGCACGCCTTTTATAGAGATCTGTATCGCATATACAAACAGTCTTAAATTATTAAAGAGAATTTGAAGACGTGCGGGCTTGAGCTCAGTCGTGTACGAATATCGCGTGGGCAGAGATCCTGTACACTTGTGCAGGCTAATTTACCAATAAAAATAAATAATACAGAGCAAGGAGCGGTCAAAATAGCAGTCCACTTATGGCTTCCTTACGGTCGCGCGCCATTACGATTTTAGTGACGCGTTTTGTGTTCTATTTTTGAATTTTCCCGCGAAAGATTTCTGTCGAACCACAAAGCTGAGAGTTTTCGACGGCGGCGGTATTTGAAAATATTCAGCCAGCATTTGAAAATTCCGGAGAAAAAATGTTGGACGATTTGTGAGACTCTTTTGAATTCTTGGTGCAAAACTGTCACGGTGGATCCGTTCGTGAAAAGAAAGATGAAAGTTTTCAAGAAGAAACTCCGTTTTTCGATAGGCTCAAGCTACGTTTGAGTTTTTTTCGGTAACGTTCCTTTTTGCGGTAAACCTGAAATCATCACATATCAACAGCGACGTTTTTGTTTCGAACTTTTTGGAGTTAGCGGTAAGTTTTTTTTATTTTTATTTTTATGCATGTATGAGCAACAGTATTTTGGCCACTTTGGGAGCCTTGACTTTTCGTGGGAATGCGTAAGGACTTATTTAAAGTGTGATTGACGTTTCCGATGATACGTGTGCATAACAAAAGGTCTTGATGGATGGACTATCGCCAGATGTGATTGAAAGTAGGTTAGATACATATTCAAGCTAATTTTGACTATGTTAGAGTTAGTAGTTGTTAAAATCTGGCCATAAAAACTTATTCTATCACAAATATTATAAAGAAGAAAGATTTTATTGTTTGTGATAGGGAATAGGCTTCGAAACTACTAGACCAATTTGAAAAAAAAATCACCATTAGATTTCCGTATTATTTCTGATGAACATAGGCGGTACGAAGTTCGCCGGGTCAGGTAGATAACAGGTAAATAATAATAAATAAATATCCTTGGACATTTTACACTACCCTTCTAGTCCCAAACTACGCAAAGCTTGTACTACGTAATAAACAATTTTGAGCGTTCCAGACCAAAATCCTAAAAAAAATCTACAGATAAATTCTATGAAAAATTCAACAATGCAATGGAGAACATGAAAATATGTGTCAATGAGTGGATGAGTCAAATCTCTATAAATTAAGATGGACGGATGATCATCTTTAATTAGGATCTTCTCAAAGTAGATCACCTAATTTTTTGCGGCTTTCATTAACTAGTAAGTGGACAACTTTTGACTATAATATGAAATGATGACGATGAACACTATTATTGTACGAGTATAAATGCCCTGAAAGAACTCTATTATGATATTACTAACAGAATTTGGTGTCAATGCCATAGTGTTAAATGAATTTGATGTTAATACTAAGGCTTAGGTAGTTAGTTGAATGAAGTGGAAGGTAGTGTTAATAGGGCATAATAAAATTTAATGAACTAAAAGTTTATTTTTAAGGCATTAAATTCAAATCGCTAGTAAGACTAATTTATTGTAATTACGTTTAATTCTGTACGATTAATCTATATTTTCTATATTTGCTTCGTATACGAATTGGAATTCTTATGGTTTTAGAATAGGCCTCTTCCTGATTAGTTGGAAGATTTAACTATAAGAGTCCATTCACACTGGACGGGTTAGCGGCACAGTACCTAATATCGTCATTCCTCGCTGCTTACAGCTAATCATGAAAGAAATTCCCGTTGTTTTGTATGTTTCTGAATTCGTAGAACCAGTATCTAAGACGAGTGAATAGGCTTCTTTAGTATTTGTACTAAAGTCTTAGTTTTTAACCAGACAACCCAGACCCGTCACAGTAATTAAAATTCATCATTATAATTTCATCATCATTGGAATCGAACCTGGGACTAGGGATGCCAGGTCCAAACTCACAAAAGCCGGACTTTGTGCTTCATTTGGCCGGACATTTTACCCTAAAAGCCGGACATGTAACGGGGGGGTGCAATTAGTGTCAGCTCATGAGTAAGTACTATCAGCGTGCGCTTCATATATGATTCTGTGGCTCGACTTTCACCTGGCGCGGCAACCAAATAAAAAGCCTGATAAAAGCCGGACAAGCCGGACAAGGCAATATTTGGCCGGACAAGTCCCTAAAAAGCCAAACATGTCCGGCTAAAGCCGGACGCCTGGCAACCCTACCTGGGACCTCTTGGCATAGTAGGCCGTTTTAGAACCACTACAGAAATTCATAAACAGTCAGTATAGTTTGTTTGATATCTGATGATGTCAGAGTCCTCATTACCATGCAAAATATATGGGAAAGTCACGTTTTGACAGCCCATTTAAATAAATGTCTCCGTAACAACAATGTTCGCATCATTTTTGTGTTCCGGCAGTTGGTGGTAAGATAGTCAGTTCCTCTGAGGTTGACAATTCCGAGTGAAGCTTGCTTCCATCTTCAGCCTGATCTCATTATTATTTCCATCATGTGAGATGAAGGCCAAAAGCTTCGTCAAAGTGGATAAAAAAGGCTATTGACTAAGGGTGGATTCGACCAAACAATAGTAAATATTAATCTTAGAATAAATCGTCAGTTTTGACATATTTCCCATACTGAAACTGTCAATGTGCCAGTCATACCAGGAGTTATTCTCGGATAAAGTTTGGTCAAACCGGGCCTAAATAGGTTGTGCTGTAAGTTAAGACCAGTAACGTATGTCCTCATTTCTCCAATGTGTAACCTCTCTAAGAGTTCAGCTGCACTTTTTTGTCGTTTCTCATTCGTTAAGGGTTTTGATTGTCCGCAATGAGTCGGGCAGATGAAACGGGTTTCAAACGAAAGCTATCTCTCGTTGCTAGACCACTTGAGATTGATTTCTGGCTGAGTCATGCTCAATTGCAGTAGGTACGTTGCAAATCCAGTATGTCAGGTTTTAATTGTTACAATATTTGTATCAATTAAATAGTATATGTATAGTTAAATAGGGTCAGAGCACCCTTTTTATTTACAGTTCGTTCGTTCGTTCGTTTCAGCCGAAAGACGTCCACTGCTGGACAAAGGCCTCTCCCAAGGATTCCCACAAAGACCGGTCCTGCGCCGCTCGCATCCAGGCGCCTCCCGCCGGTGGCGGTTTATTTACAGTGCCTATTATTATATTTCCTGACGGAGAAAAAGGCATTTTATTTCAAAAACCACTGATATTTCACCAATAATAAGGCACTGTACTGCTTATTGGTCCATGTACTGGTCATCTTAAAGGATTTGCCAAACTGGATGACGTCTGCTGTCAGGTCAAAGTACCTAAAACATGTTCTTAACTAAGATGGAAGATAGGTACATAATATAAACTATAATATAAGAATTGAATTTTAGATAGAGCTCTGTGATTGGTTCGTGTGTTACCCTGTGCGTCCACGCGCACTGTGAGACCTCATAGTAATGTTTGTGAATACGGGCGTTAGTACTTACCTAAGTTTGAGAACCTATAGCAGTCAGATATCATGATCCTCCGTCATGTGATTGTTTGTTTGAGTCATTGTTTACTGGAATGATCACCAAAAGATAAAACACGTGGGGATTACGATAATAAGTCTCTATTTATTTAAGTGACTGACTGGTGCCTGTAACTTTGTAAGAGGAAAAATTTTTTAAGTAGTTTTCCAGCTGCAATTGTTTGTATAGATCACGTCTTTTAGAGGAGACAAGCTACATGCCTACATTCTTAGGATTACAAAATGAAATATTATGGAAAATGGCACATAGGTTCCACCAGCTCGCACTAAGCGTTTCGATATCTATGTTATAATGCGAACAGCTAGGGACTGGAATTCGCTGCCTGCTCCTGTCTTTCACAAACACTTTAATCTGGGCTTTTTTTGGCGAGAGTGAACATGCACTTACAGGGTAGATAATATGTACCATCCTAGACTGCATCTCACTTAACACCTTGCCTTGTTTTGCATAAAAAAGTGCGTATCATAACGTGCATAATTTCAGAGTTAGGGCGTAGAGTTGAAGCATGGTTCAATGTGAGTTCTAATAACTTTTTCACAGAAACAATTTACATGAAAACCTTTCTGGTAGACTAGTGCTTACCTTTATGTGTATCTCTACATGTTCGCTGTAAAAAATCACGTGTTAATTTTTTTTTCAATTTCTTTTCTATTTGTTAGTAAAAACTAAAATGTAGCTCGGTTTTTGTAAGGATATGGCACTATACCTATCGAGCTAAATACCGTGGCATCTACTTTGGAACAAAAAAAAAATCTTATTCTGCAGACAGTACATTATTGTAATGATTATCTTTAAGTCTACATGAAGATAAAATCCAGCTGGTAATTTGGAAAACGGCATAAGTCCCTTCAGGTCCCTTTACGGCGACTTTTGGTTTTTAATCTTCAACATGAGATTATCCCTTTTTGCATACATTCAGCGCTTTTTCTTATTGGGATTATAGATCTTAAGTCCTAAAGATTGGAGATGAGATGAGTGAGCGAATTAAAATGACTTCGATTGGATTTAGAAATTATAAGCCTCTTTTATAAATGGACGGTTTTAACAAATCCTTTTACAAATACATTAGTGTAAAACACAAAGTGACTGGTCAATAAGTTACAGTACTGTGCTTTACTGCAATTAATTTGCCGCACACTTACTAATAACTTTACATTTAGTAGAGTTATGCCCGTTTTCACCGTCAATCTGTAATTTTTAAGTGACCCCTATGAAAACAAAACTCCTGTTATGTGTTACCATAGGGGTCACTTCAAAATTAGAGATTGATGGTGAAAACGGGCATCATGCACCCAAATGTAGTCTTATCTTAGTAGCCAGAAGCCAGAACATAACATCAAATGCTATTGCGGTCAAATAGGTATTTGACAGCAATCGCACGGCACCTGATTATGCAAAAAAATAAGCGCGCCGTGTTCTGCATAATAAAAACCAATAGTGTAGCTTGAATTAACCACCATCAAGACTGCAAGAAAAGATAATCAAGTCTCTAGACGATAGATAGATCAAGTAGACGTACGGTTATTAATTAAATTAATTAATAACCGTACGTCATCATTTTCTTTAAACGTGTGGGTTGTGTATTAGGTTTTTATGCAACGACACTAAAGTTAGAATGCAATTATCAGTTCTTTGCTTTGGCTGCTTTTGATGGCTTAATGTGCACCAACTAACGGTCCCTACAACGCAATCCAGTCTAATTAAGATTACAATTAAAAAGTTTGCGTGCTTATAAAATATTACTATTTTACGTTTTAATTGTGCATTGTAAAAGTATACGCCAATTACATAACGCGTTCCCGGTACAATAAAGACATGATTAAAATTAAATGGGATAATCGCACGCGAGCCTTGTATGAATTGTTGCCAATCAAGCCTTATCAGTCTTAAGTAAGTACTTTGGGGAGCGGAAAGTTTTTCCTTGTAGTCCACTTGAGAACCCTTGGAAAACAGAAGCGTTGGATGATTGCGTTAAAGATATTCGTTGTGCGAAGTAACGGTGTTCCCGCGTTTTCGGGAGAGACTTATCTTACCTCTCTAGTCTCTACAAGCCCAAACTCCAAATACCTAGTTGAGCCGCGAAAGAATTTTCACTTTTCCAGTGAATTGAGACAATGATACCTTACTTCGAATCATACAGTCTCAGGCAGAAATATTTGTATTAAATGAGTAGGTAGTTCTTACAGATAGTGAGAGAGAGAGAGCCCCACAAAACTCACCAGACTCTAAGGGAGCCAGAAATAATGCAGCGTAATAGATTCCCTTAAAACAAAAAATATACCCTTTATCTAGCGCATTCAGTAGGTAAGAAATGGTTGTAATTTCAACTTAGATACATTAAGTTCAGTTGATATAACGAATAGTATAAGGAGGTATCGGATTCTGCAAAGAGCCGGTATACTGCGCACACGTGCGAATTCCTACTATAATTTCCTTGACTCATCCCATTCAAGACTTATCATTCCCAGGATATCTCTCATCCGACGGCTAGCTATTTCCAGCCCTAACCTGCTAAGATTAGAGTCCACTTTGATTGGGCTTAGACGTAATGGTCTCGCGGCCGTAGGTAGACTACAATAAAGCAATTGCTGCTGTGATTGGATGACAATGACATACACCTACGGGAGGATCGCAAGGTGTTCATATAGCATTAGATACGATACGTATAGCACCGGTTGGAAATTCGCAGATTTAGTTCGCGAAAAAGTGGAAGAAAATCATGGGGAGTGATAAATGCATAGACAAGATATATTTTTGTGATATTCGTGTACAGTGTTTTGTGTAATCAATAAAAATCCAATTGGCATTTTAAATTGTAAGTTACATTACTATAATACATTTTATGCTAAAACTTGGAAGACTTATAAATGTAGCTCTTATACAAGGTTCAATGTTTTGTATACCTACCAACGAATATAAGCAGAAATATTTTAAGATAATAAACAAAAATCTGGTTATAACTACGGGTTGCTCAATATCACGGGATTTTGATTCGTCATTGTGGGATTTAATACAAATATATCTAAAGCAAAAGTAGTATGTATCTAAATGGACACTAATAAACATAGTATTCCAACGTATCTGATTATTTCAGAGCACGCGCTACCTTTTGTGTCTTATAAGACACAATTAGACAAATTAGCTTGCTTAACGAACAGGTAGTAAACGTTTTATAGGCGTAACAGATTTAGTACGATGATGCGTTAAGCTAGCTTAAGAGGGAGTTTTGTCAAGTATCTTTCTTTTTTTTGTATCTACCTTCAAACTTCATTCCCTAGCAGGACACTCATGTTAGTTTAAAGTTACAATTTAACATACTATAGTTTTTATCAACAATGAGGAAGCACTCTTGGCCTGCATCTCACCTGATTGAGATTGTTGATCAGGCCGAAGGTGGAAACGAGCTTCACCCGAAATCCTTTTTGTGAACTGGCCCTAACAAGCCCTACCAATAACCAAACCGAACAGAAAAATCTGCCCCCACCGGGATTAAGTCCCAAGACCCATGGGTCTGAAGCAAGTGGCCTCAGAGACTCTTAAAAATATACAGCAATGAATGAATAATATTTGAGTTATGTATTATGAAACTTCTTTCTGAAATTGCTGTCGATAAGGATCGAACTGGTTTGTCAAATCATCAGTCCAATGCTTCAGCAGTTAGGCTATTGCAATGAGGGCTATCGTTTTTATACTTAACAGTTGGCACCCCTGGCGATTGACAGGACCTTACTCTACAGTGGCGCTAACTGGTAATCGCTAAAACGATAGCCCTCATTGTTGCATCAAGTGTGCTTTTTATAGCGTATTTGACTTACGATGAAAAGTGATGATCAGGCCAAAGGTGGAAGCGAAATCTACCCGGAATCCTCAACCACAAAAGAACTGGCTATCTTACCTCTAACTGCCGGAACACAATAATGCAATGCTGTTAACATTGTTGTTAGGGCGACAAACTTAAGTAAGATGGTGGTATCTAGCCAGGCGGACTTAGAACAAGCTCTACCACGATTACTAAATTATATTTAGTTGAGTGAAATATTTATGGGTACAAAAATCCTTATACAACTCACTCAACTAACCCTTAACTCATAGCTGAGTGTGACGGTAGTTTTAAAAGTCAAATTACACACGTTCCACTTGCCACACGTGTTGTGTCTATGCAGAAATGCTGACCAGCCTAATAGAGTCCTCAGTCTACATCTAGGAGAGTCTTTCACATGTGAGTTTATTATGTTTTAACTTTTTAGAGCAGTCAGCGTCAAATAGTTCATGACACCCAAAGTTACCAAAAAGTTGATAGCACAGGCACAAACCTCAATTGTCACAAAGACGTGTTGCGAACTTTTTGGCTACAGACTTTGGGCGTCACGAACTACGAGTATTTGACGCTGACTGTATCTGACTGACCTACGTATTGCAGATTGGTGCGATATGTATTGGTGTAGAGCTAGCTTGCCCAGATTTTGGTAATTTTTGTTTAAAAAAACTAAATTGAAATGCATGAGACAGACTCAAAATATTTCAAAGTCGTAATACAAAAACTACATAGTGAAAATGATTACTTTTTGTGAAAATTTTCGGGAAAAATAATTTTTAGTTACGTTACGCATGCTCCTTTTCTATTTAACGTGTTCATAAGATACGAGCTACATTGTCTATTAGGTACGCATGACCATTTAACATGGTAAAATTCTGTAGCAGGAAACATTTTGCATGGTAATATTAAACAGGAGTTACATTATGTCTCATATTTTTTCCTTTCAGTTATTTTTATGTAGATTGTCTAAAATAGAGGTTTACACGAGAGCCTTTTCCATTAGCGACTATTACTACGGCACTATTCCCACCTCTTGTTCCCACCACTGCAACTCCTGTGTAGCCAGGATCTACAGCTTGACGCCATAAAAAACCAACCAGCGAAGGTCAAGTTTGTCCCGGGGGAAAGTTAAACTGTCATTGGACCCGCAACGAAATTAAAAGAACATAGGAGGAGTTCGAAATTAAGTGACTACTACTACTGAGTAGTCTGATAATACTCTGCACAGCACCTAATAATAGAACTAATATGTAACGAGTTTAGTTTGATGTACCTACCTTTTCCTCGATTAATGTATCAGTAAATAACTTTAAAAAATTACCTACCAGATTATCGATTTACCTTGTTTATCGAATTTTATGAAAACATTTTGAGCTAAGTTTCCATACCATTCTAGGTGCAGTATCGGTACCCAACACCATAAATACCATAAATGCTTTGTTGCTCAGTAAAAAAGAGCAAAAAACTGATGATGGATTCCCTCTGAGTAATAAAACCCACAAATGAATTGTAAATCCAATGGTTTTACAATGTACAAACCCATGACCATTGTTCGACAAAAACAACCTAAGGTTACATCGTTTGTTACTTACATAAATATGTCCTGATTCGTGACTAACTTATATCTATACCTAATACATTTATCGTAGGTCACAAATGTAATCATGCGCATCCCATAATGAGCATCTAATCGATGTTCTTTTAGAAAGATGGTCGCATAATTTGGTGACCTTTAAATACGTTAAAATTGTGAGCCATCGGTATATTTTTGTCAGTCAAATTCAAATTCTTTATTAGTATGTAGAGTTTTTATGTCACTTAGGCTGAGTTGCACCACCAAACTTTGACGATAACCGGTGCTTTTTGTATGGAGTTCGACAGATTTTTGATGTTTGTCAAAGTTAAAGTAAGATGGTGCAACCCAGCCTTATTGTCTCAAATAGTTTGCCCTACTTCCACTTCTACTACCACTTCGGGACAACACGGGCTGGTGCTCAGAAGAAGTGGGCAAAGAAACTCGTCATCTTTGTTAATTCTTCTCTAATACCTACCTTAATTGAAAAGATAAACCTATCTTGCTCTTACTGAACAGTTGATAGCACATCCGAATCTAATCTTTGTCGTAAAATTCTGTCTTATAATAATTTAACTGGACTTAGAGGCATAGACATAAATCTGTAGGTTATGGTTGGGAATAGAACGTCTGAGATTTGAGAGAGTTCATATGACTGGACCATGTGGACTCTTTACACCATTTTGGTCATGACTTGTTGTTCATAACAGATACAATGTGTCATTTACCTTCACATACAAGGAAAGAATCAAGTTACTAATGTAGGTACTCTTACAAAATTTCCATTCAGTCATACAAGAGTAACCTAATGCCGCACGTTTTCAATAAAGTTGAAATATTGAAATGCGAAAGCAGCGTTTGTGAGTTTTTCCTTCTATTTGTTAGTTTTATTTTCACAATAAACTCCGAGTAGATACTACTTGATAAAGAGACGGATTGGACCATGATATAATTTTTTTTGGAGAAAAGTAGATAAAATACGTGAAACATTTTAAAGATATCAAAATTTAGATTTATTTTAGTAGTTTAATGCCCGTTTTCACCATCAATCCCTAATTTTTAAGTGACCCCTATGAAAAAAATCCTTTTATTGATGGTGAAAACGGGCATAAGTTTACAACCCTTACCCTAACTCATATTGTTTTCTGGGAGGCAAGTCCACGGGACGAAGCTAGTAGAAATTAATTCATTAAGAAACCGATTAGCAGATAGAGTAAATAATAACATTGCTTTTAAAAGCTTTATTTCGTAACTTAACTAAAACAATATAAGACATATTTGGAAGCATTGGCAAATCAAGCTCCGTGCATTACCGTTAATTATTAAATTATGCTACTTACAGACTTACTACAATTTATTAACGTTTTTAATGTATAAAAATCGGAGACCTATAAAAACCTTGGTTAAAAGCCTTTTATATCAGTTTTATAGTCAGGTTTCGTAAAGAGAAAGGTTTTTACGGTGACCATCTGGGATTTCCCGGCATTCTTTATAGATTCAAATCCTGTTTTGATTCCAAATATGGAGAGTTAAGGATGTTATAAAAACAAAGGTATCTTAAATATCATCACGGGGGAGTCCCTTCGATATTTTTTGTTTTTGGTTTTTTGTTTGTAGCCCCTTTTAGTTTTTTGCTAACGAGAAGTGCATACATTTTTGCACGGATCATAAAACAACAAGCTGATGGCACATCAAGTTAAAATCTGTGTTATGTAGGTACACACTTCGCAAAAATATACAAGTTTGGTAGTTTTACCTGGAAAGTTTTCCGGGAGTTTTGAAAAGTAGATATTTATACTAGATTTTGATGTGCTCTTTCTTTAATGTATTAAAGTCAGATTTGAGTTACCGCGTCGTTTTTTTGACAATAAATATTTACGTTGGGTCGCGAAAAAAAACAACTTCTTATACTAGCTAGGCACGTATTTATACTAGCTTCCTAATATATTTTTATTGTCAGGAGAAGACATGAAACTGTGATACCCAAACAGCCATGGGGCAGTTATAGATTAGGTTGGGGCTCTTTAAAAACCTGAACAGTGCCCTAAGGAGCCAATTTTCGTTGTAATATGTATTGTTTCATTGATGTATAAAAAGTTACAGCCAATTCAGTTCATCCCAAATTGTTTCCACACAAATACATTATAAATTGAATCGGCTATGTGGCAAATGCATTTTACCGTTTAAATATTAATTATTTCATTATCTTGGTGCCGAAAATCAATATTGCACCAGGTCACTAAATTTTATGGATATTATTGCTTAAATTGTACATTATTTGTTATCGCTGATTTAACGTCTGATATGATCGTTTATTGCATATTATTATTCACTAGCTTTTGCCCCCAGCTTTGTTCGGGTTTGTCCTACTTTCAAAAAGCTTATAAGAATGAGTGTTTTTTAAGTTTTACATAATATTTAAACTTCTACCTCCCTTTTCACCCCATTTAGGGATGATTATTTTTTGCAATACCTAGTATTAGGTAACTTATGTTCATTTTCACCATAAATTCCTAATTTTTAAGTGACCCCTATGGTGACACAAAACAGAAATTTTGTTTCAAAGGAGTCACTTAAAGATTTGGGATTGATGGTGAAAACAGGCATAAGTATCTTAAATCTTTCCCAGGGTTTAAGCCCTCATGATAATGTAACAGTCAGACAGTTATTTTCATATTTATTTTAATATGCGTAGTTGTTAATAGAAAGGAACATTTCGTAACATAATATCCTGTGTATGATATTTGTAATTTACAAAATCAATATTCGAACAAGACAAGATTAAGAACTCAGTTAAAATTGTGTACACCTAATATGGTTTACTTATTTAAGTACATAATTAGTACAGCCACAGCATTATTATCAGACAACATTTAACTGTAGAATAGCATCTTGATAAAATACTTTAGGGTGCCATAGTACCTCTTTTAACTTTAAATGCTTTAAAGTAGTAAGTAGTTGATACCATAAAATTATACTTTTCTAAAATTTTATTCTTATAACCTGGGAAATCAGATCATAAACGTGTTTTCAATACCTTTGAAAGCAATAAAGTAAATCAATTGAATTGAAAAAATACGAGTAATTACGCTTATAGCTTCATGGTTATCACAAAAATAAAATTTTATAGAAGACTCGAGTTTTAACTGCCCATGAAAAGAAGGTCTAATTTCAATTAACTGTGATGGCAACCAGCATTTAAACATTGTTTTGATTCATGGACTAGGTTTAAAACTATGGGACATGTAAAAGCGCTTTCTAAAAGCCTAAATAACTTTTATGTCATATTTTATCCTCATGCGTAAAGCCACAGGGAAAGGCTAGTGTTACATTAATAAATTTGACAGTAAACACATGAATTTAAAGTTTCGTATCGCCGAGAAGGCGCCAGAGACAAATTGCGAAAGGTGTCGGGATTTGTGAGTGTAAATCTCGATTACTTGTTTTAATTACAATCGAATGGGGTCCGATTCTGAGATATACTATGCTTTGGCATGTGGCTTAGCCAACGTGAATAACCTGTCACAGGAAGAATTTACCGCGCGCGTCCCTCTTTTCAAACTGGGATAAAAACTATCGTGTATTTTCTCCTTGATTTTACACCTAAACCTTTCATATAAACTCTTTTTTATTGGTGAAAACCGCATGAAAATCCGTTCGGTAGTTGTTATGTTTATCGCAAATAAACGTACAGATACTTTTTATGTGTTTTTTTACCTATTGAAGCTAGCTTCTGGCCTGATGGAAAATGATGATTAGGTCGAAGGAAGTAAGCATAACCTGGAATTCTTAACCACAGAAGAACTGGTTATTTTATCTTCATTGCAGAACGAAACAATGCTCTTAGCATTTCGTTATTTCTATCATCCAGTCCTTCTCTATTTATTCATTTGTTTATGGTTCCAGATTTATCATTCAGATCTACGTCATCTTGATGCAAATCCTTGTAAATACTATCACTTTGTTGACTTATTTTTGATACAAATTATGTGTGGAAATATTATACTACGATTACGTCATGAAGTCACGTGAATAATTAAAGAATTCAAGCTAAAACATCGCTAACTTAATAAATTACGGTAAATCCAGTTTTTGTTTTGATTTAATGTGCTATTTTTGTTGTCAACTACCTGATTACACAGAAGTTCACAGAATTGAATGTTTTATGCATAATTAAGCGGATTCCTTAAATTATACTGTTTTTTTTTAATTGTTTATGGCTACATTTTGTTTTTTTGTTTTAAGACGATATTCTTTTTTACTTTTATCTTTATTTAAAAAATAGCGAGGTATTTTAGAATCGACCCCAGTGACTTAAAAAGTCACAACGGTTTTTTTATTGGATTACAGCGAGGATAAAATCGGATAATTAAGTTTTGTAGGCGTTCGCGATGACGTCAGCTTTTGCCTGATACGGCAGTCTTATAGGATTTGGTATTACAAAAATATAATGTGTCTCTAGCAAGGGATCTGAATTGTGCAGAATTTACAAGTTTTTTTATCCACAACGAGGTAGGTCTTAGTCTATCTCATCTCACCTGATAGAAAGTGAGGATCAGGCCAAAGATTCCTGCACCTTCGGCGTGCTTCATCCTGAATCCTTAACCACAGAGGAAATGACTAACTTACCTCCAACTGCCAAAAAGTTTTATTGAACGATGTGTATTATACACTGTGGAAAAACAGCGGATAGCAGCTATAGCGGCCGAATACTGAAACACTACTCAAATCTGTCACTCAGCTGACGGGCTCCTAAATTTAAGTATCCTTCAATTTTAAATGGTATTCTCAAACGCTACTCAACGGATTTGAAGCCGTGATCAGCTAAGCAGCTCTCAAATGTTACATAATGGCAACATTTACCAAAAAAAGTATGTTTTCATTTACACAAATGATAACTTTACGTCTTTTATCCATTACACGCAGCATCGTTTGGTTATGTATTGTCTTTTATGGAAATATAATCAATCAACTTAACATAGAACAGTTTATTTTTAGTTTCTATTATATATAAATCTCGTTTTATCATATAAAAATAATAATGCTTGCATTTTTATTTAATTAAAAAAATAATTTAAATATGATACTTTTTATTGTTGAAATCTATTAAGTGGCGATCGTGGACCGAAACGTAACCACAATTGACATTTATCATTGTTGACTGACAGAGCATCAAATTGACAAATCAACAACTCTTGGAAATGCTGCTATGCGATGTCCCCTTACTCCTCAGAAATAGGCATGTTTATGTAAAGCGATTTCATAGCAGCTATTTTGGTTGTTACTTCGTGCACTATACGATGCACAGTTGGCTGTTAGATGTGGAAGATATCACCTAGTACACGTTCATAACTTCCCGTTGCGTAGAACAGTAGGGTTATAATAAGTATTTGGTCCACTGGTTGTATGGCATTTGGTGAGGGGTTTCAAAGAGCTTCCAAATTATGAATCCAGAAACAACACCGTTTCTTTAGAGACGCGGAACCTCGCTCGGAATTGCATGTCATTATAATAATATTTTTCAATAGCGTTCAGCCTTATTGCGTTCCTGCGATTAGATCTAGGTATTTCCTCGAGGCTCGAAAGAAATGATAACGATGACACACATTATTTACCACTATTTAGGTCGATTTAGGTATAAGAATAGGATTTAAGATACCGCGCAAGCACTCTCAAATTTAACAGCTGCTTAAGACGATTTGACAGTTGTTTGAGTAATGCTTAGCGTTGAATGGCGTTTCAGTATGCGAAAATTCATTTAAGTGGCGTTTGAGTGCAACTTAATTTGAGAGGTGCTTAAAAATTGAGAACTGCTCAGATATTGTTTTGAGTATGCGAAATGTAAGTTTAGGAGCTGCTTAACTATTTGAGAAGCCGTCAAATATTTAAATGGCGTTTCAGTATTCGGCCGTAGGTCTAGCTGTTAACTCAGTTAGTCCCTGAGGCATGGGAGCGGCACGGGAGGGTGATTTTGTGAGGTCAAACGTCACGCTATAATTTATATGCCGCTCCTATACCTCAGGCAATGAATGTGTTAAGCGATCGACGTATCTATACAGGGTGGAAACGATAAGTGATCTCGCTCGATTATTTCTAAACTATACAAGATGTGAAAAAACTTGTTACTGATCCTTAAAGTACTTCATAAGCTTTATCAAACCATAATAGGTTTCAGAATTAACCGGATCTATCTGAAAATTCAATATTTCCAGCTTCCATACATTTGGTAAAGTCACATAATATTAAAAACTACACAAGATATCGTAAAACTGGTTACTGATCTTAAAAGTGCTTTACAAGCTCTATCCAATGGTATCAATAATAGGTTACAGAATAAACGGGATCCATCCATAAATTCAATGTTTCCATCTTCCATACATTTATTATTACAACCGTCATGGCACTCATCTCTTGATAATATTACAGTAAATAAAGCCTAAAACTAATGTTTTCCATAAATAATTTAAAATAAGAATGCAAATTACCAGTTTATTTTGTTTAATATTTATTTATTTTTTAAATCCTACTCTTTCAATGGTGGGTTGGCATACAATTAGTATGGACGCTGAAAACATTGAATTTTTGGATAGTTCCAGTTTATTATGTAACCTATTATTGGTACCGTTTGAAAGAGCTCGTAAAGCACTTTCAGGATTATTAACCAGTTTTTCGATATCTTGTATAGTTTAGAAATAATTGAGTGAGATCACTTATCGTTTCCACCCTGTGTAATTATATTTATGTAGGCACGTATTTTACAAGTTAGCAGCCTCTGCTATAAATATGCCACTAATATTTCCACATAGAGAAAAATCAACAAAGCATCTTTAACTTAAAACAATACCTTTTCACTAGATCAAGTAGTAATTAAAATTAATTTAGCAGCCATATTTGTCCGAGTATCACGCGCGGAACATTCAATAAGCAAGTAAGTAAACCGAACTAATGTATTGTAGAAAAACCGGCGAAGTGTGAGTCGGATTCGCGCATGAAGGGTTCTGTACGACGCTTTTGTATGGGAGCCTCTCTTAAATATTTATTTTAATTTAACTATTAAGTTTTTAAGTAAATATGCAACTAAATATTCTGTGTATATTTCAAGCGTCTACCTGTTGCCATTATTCATATTGAGCAAAAAACGCCAAAAAATCACATTAATTTGTTGTATGGGAGTTTTGAATATTATTTATTTACTAGCTTTCCGCCCGCGGCTTCGCTTGCGTGGAATTTTGTCTGTCACAGAAAAACTTTATCGCGCGCGTCCCTGTTTCAAAAATCGGGATAAAAACTATCCTATGTTCTTTCCCGGGACTCAAACTATCTCTATGCCAAATTTCATCAAAATCGGTTGCGAGGTTTAAGCGTGAAAGCGTAACAGACAGACAGACAGACAGAGTTACTTTCGCATTTATAATATTAATATTAAAGACTTTATTGCACACACATAAGAATGTTCAGTATAAAAAGGCGAGCTTAATGCCATAATTTTAATACATAATCTGTGAAAATTTCAACTGTCTTAGCAGCTGCTATCACGGTTTAAATACAGCCTGGTGACAGACAGACACCGAAGTCTTAGTATAGAGTCCAGTTTTTACCCTTCGTATACGGACCCCTAAAAACAATATTCCATTATACTAATTTACGTTACTTTGTCTAACTAACCTAGTGTGTCGTAAAGATATTATTTATGCCAACACTCTGGAGTCCATAAAGTGTACGACCATAAAAGATAATGCAAACGCCGTTTCAAGCACCTATTTTCTGCTGGTAGAATATTTAGTGTTATTAATTTTTTAGGAATAAAATTAAATACAGGAAAGGTGGATGAGCCAGAAGACGTAGTGTGGGCAGGCAACTCACTAGGTCAGTGGTTCTTAACCTTTAAGTTTTCAGGGACCAAGTTTCTATCTTGTCAGGGACCACCTCATAATCACAATCGGTCAAAAGTAAACCAGTTTGACTACAAAAATCAGTTAAAAGTAGTTTTGACCAAGGTGTGCACGTGCACTTCGTGGACCACTTAGAAATGCCTCCAGGGACCACCAGTGGTCCGCGGACCACCGGTTAAGAACCACTGCACTAGGTGGACCGACGATCTGGTGAAGGTCACGGGAAGTAGGATGCGGGCAGCGCAGGACCGGTCGTTATTGAAATCCTCGGGGAAGGCCTTTGTCCAGCAGTGGACGTCATTTGCTGAAACGAACGAACGAACAAAAAATGTGGGTGAACTAGGTCAATTTTCACGACACGACACTTTTCGTATGAACATAGTAGTGTGTTTGGAATTCGAATTTCAAATTCGAACGGATTGGTTTTTTGCAGGACACTGCAAACAGGATGTTCGTGGTTCGTGTGCTAAACGAAATCCTGAAAAAGAAATCCTTTCCGTGGGAAAGAGCCCTAAGTACTAAAACCTTTAAAAGCAAGTTAATTATTTTAAAGATTTTTTTCACATAAAGTTAGTGACTTTTCGCGTTTATTGTTGTAGTACATAAACAATTCCATCCGAATTTTCTATTCTCGCTTTATCTCATTTCTTATTTAACTTGGGACTACATTTTAAATGTCCCCAAGATAAAGAAAGGACGCTTTGTTTAATTACATCAATTAAGTACTCATGGCCTCTGTGGATCTCATTATATCCAATCTAGGGGAAGGATCCGCCATTAGGGGCCCCAGTGAATTATTTTTGAAGGACTCGAAAGGTAAACAGGGATAGTCAATTAGTGTTGCCAGTAGCAGTGTGTCAAAATTCCGAGCGAAGGTGATTTTATTCGAGAATTCTTATCGGGACTGACTGATCCTGTAATGATAACAAAATTTAAAGTAAAACATGTAGCTATGTACCTGTAAAGCTACACTTACACATTGTCAGATGAATTTAAATCCAACCTTCGTTCGTCTCAGCCAAATGACGTCCACTCCTGAACAAAGGCCTCCCCCAAGGTTTTCCACAATGAAACTACTACTACTAGGTGGATCGACGATCTCGTAAAGGTCGCGGGAAGAGCCTGGACGCGGGCAGCGCAATCCAACCTTGATCGTGACTTAATTTGTAATCCTGCTCCAGGACGAATTGGGAAAGTGTCGTCAGTCCCTAGAGCTTGGGACCTTTGCAAATCGGGCCATATTTATATGCTCTGTCACAGGTCACGGCATAATTGTGACAATGTCACCTTTTCTGTGCTGTGTGCTGAGGTATGGGAATACCTCAGGCACTGACTGACTTATCTTAGGCTAGATCTATTATAATACTAGCGGCCGCCCGCGACGCGTCTTTCCGTTCTATACATGGCCAGAACGCACCCATAGGAAACTGCTCGTGTATATTTTGGAGTGCTCCTTTGTAAATCTGTTCCTACAAACTATACACGAATTTTGCGTACTGGCTGTGTATAGTTCGCATTGTGGATGCTTGCGGCTTTGATCCAAACTATACTACACTACTTACACTTGACATAAATAATATTATCAATTTAGTTTGATTTTGATGTAGTACCTAAAATATGGAATTCTATTTAAAGTGAAATGTATTTCATGTAACACATTATTATTTTACTGAATCAATATAAAAACTATTTTTTTAACACTTGTAAGTAGTTTTTAACCAACTTAAAAAAAAGGTTTTCAATTCGGTATTTCTGTATGTAGGNAACACTTAGATCAGCGTTGCCAGACGTCCCGATTTTGGCGGGACGCGACGTCCCGATTTTTCAATCAAATTTAAATGTCCCGCGCGGGACAGGCTCGGTCCCGCTTTTCGGAGAGAGACACTCACTTCACCAGAGTCTATATTGGAGACGTTAAAAATTACCGTAATCGGGTTACGGTAATTTTTAACTTCTCCAATACAGACGCGCTTCTTCGGTTCTGCGATACAGATTGGTCAAAACAGTTGACGTCAGCTGTTTTGACCAATCGTATCGCAGAATCGAAGAAACGCGTCTGTATTGGAGACGTTAAAATTAGCGTAATCGGGGCACTGACTATTGTTTGAAACGCCATATTATTCTAAAGAATAAAACTTTTTTAATTTCGATTTTTGTTATTTTTTTCTTTTTTTATTCTAAAGACGAATTAAACGATAGAGTAAATCTGATTTAAAATATTATTTTTTTGTTAAAATACATTTTCTATGGCTAATTTTGCTATCTATTGTCATCACGTAAACGTAATTTAAAGTCAAATAAAAAAAAAATTGAAAACCTTTGATTGTATACGTTTTTTTACTATGTCCCGCTTTTGACGGAAGAATCCCGCTATTTTCACTCAAAAAGTACCAAAGTCCCGACTTGGCGAAAAAAAAACTGGCAACCCTGACTTAGATTATTGTCTGTCATTCGTTGCACTGGTCTGGCCTTTCGAAAGAGCGCATGTCACAAATCAATTGAAATCCAACCTTATCAAAAGGCAATATGATTTAAAACTAAAATCTCGTTTTACTTACATTATTGTACTGCTACTCATCACTAGGTGACACTAAACACATGATTCAGTGTATACAACATCTAATGCAAAGTAATAAGGACCATAGTTGAAAATCACTGGGCAAATTACAAATTCCGAAGTAATAAATCCGCTACTCTACAGTAGATGTCACTAAAAATTTAATAGATTAAATTGATTATCTATTGCAAATGATTTAAGGTTCATAATTCAATGATCTCGGCGATAGAATGAATGTTGGGGTAATACACTTTATAAAAGGAGTATCGATATTTTACAAATACTATTTTGTTTGCTATTTTAGATAAGTATTGAGCTCTGTCTAAAAGAGTTTTCCATTTCCTTTAAAATTATGTTAAATAATAGGCCTGAAATTATTACTGCAATTTAATTGTCTGGATCTACGTATGGTCGAAAAATCGTTTGCAAGTTTTGAAAATTTACATTTATACGTACAAACGAATAGTGAAAGTTAAATAAAAGCTATTAATAAAAAACTTAACATAAAAAAGTTCAACGTAATAGGAAATGATTTGAATATANTTACAAATTCCGAAGTAATAATTCCGCTACTCTACAGTAGATGTCACTAAAAATTTCATAGATTAAATTGATTATCTATTGCAAACGATTTAAAAGATTTCCGGCAGACTTGGTTAGCTTCCATTTGTAAGAATAATCGGTCGATACCAAATCGGTGATGTGCGCACTTTCATACTAAACTTATACTGATTAAGTAACTGCCCGACCAAACTATCGGCCGACAGAAAGAGTATTTCTCCACGCGTGAAAATCAGATGTCGAGATTGTCATCAAAAGAAAATACGTTAAAAATTCGCACAGTCCGTTATTTTAAAACGACTTTCTCGCACTTTTGTAGTACGTACTTAGCCTACAGTTACATTGCATCTGTAGCTATTGTGTTGAGCCAGCTTCACTCAGGATGGCCAATTCAATGTCAATAGCAAGATAAAACTAGTTTAAGTATAAGAAAGTTCCGGTCTTGGTACGAATTATAAAGGGTAAAACAGCTGCTTGGGAAAATATAACAGTTTTTGAGGCAGTCTAGTCGACTAAGGTCATAGCAGACTTATTAACTCTGAAAGGGATCAACACCGTATTGCCCTTTCGCTGTCAACCTCGAGGCGAGGCGTTTACGTTACGGTGCGGATAAGTGTGCGTTATGGAGTTTCATACAAAGAAAACTGGCCGCCTCGAGTTGATACAGTAATGATCCCTTTCCGGGTTGATAAGTGTGCTACATCCTTTAAAGCTTATTATTTTAAACCGATTTCAAAAAGGAGGAAGTCCTCCCGGGCTTCGGTTGGTTTTTTGCATTTAAGATGCTATCATCCCCGTTTAAATTGATTTTAAGACAACATAGGGTCCTACTCTTATGAATAAAAAGGAAAACAGCAGTTTTGTACAATAAATTAAAAGAATAAAAAAAAACAGACGATACTTTCCGTTCAATTACCCACCAGGGAATGTCCACTTGCTATGGAGGGGAAATAGGGTCGTCTGTCCATTGAGCTCCTTTTAGTTAGTCAAATAAGCTACTTTTAATTTGTGAATTCAGGGTTTGTCTAATAAAAAGCATTATTCGTTTATTCAACTTTATTTCCATAAAAATAACATAGGTACATTATCGTAGAGATTCTTTATACTACGCTCAACAGCCAGTTTGTTTTAAACATAAAATAAGTAGGAACTAGCGGTAATAATACAAGTTACTTTTACAAAAATGAGACAGCAAATAATTTAAATTATAAATGCATAAAAATCGCTAAATAATACAAATAATATTCTTAACATAGGTCCTACAAGGTGGGGTCGAAATAATTAAGAATAAGTCCAATTAAATACTTTTATAAAGCTTCTTTCTGAAAATACAATTTGACTGTATTATTTTAGATAGGTACAGACTGCCTCTCTGTATATTTCAAAAATTTAATGGTAAATTCGCAAGGAATTCCATATTATTTATACTTCACTGGTATTATTAATAATATTTATAGTATCATTTTATTCAAATATAATTATGTAGTTGTGTTTATAATTAAATACATACCACAAGACCACAACACATACAACGAAACACACGCANAAGACGCCGCTACGACGCGTTGCGTTGATCAAGCTAATTCGTTCGTTCGTTCGTTTCAGCTGAAAGACGTCCACTGCTGGACAAAGGCCTCCCCCAAGGATTTCCACAAAGACCGGTCCTGCGCCGCCCGCATCCAGGCACCTCCCGCGATCTTCACCAGATTGTTGGTCCACCTAGTGAGAGTTAGGCCTGCCCACGCTACGTCTTCCGGCTTGACATTTCGAATGAACCGGAGAATGATAATGCGATACTTATTTACACTGTTCCGGTATCATTCGCGAAAACTCACTTCGTTTTCCGTTTATCCGTTTCGAGTTTCACAGAAATCTTCAGCCTTTTTAAGGAGTGCTTTCACCAAATCGATACTGACGATCGATTTGGTATAGCACCCATAACACAAGCATATTAATTGCTTACTTTGGGGCTAGATAGCGCTGTGTGAAATTGTCCAAAGATAGTGGTTAAAAGAAAAGAGAGCTGTAGCTTTCAGTGTGTGTCTTTCAGCTTTCAGTGAATTGTATTGTTAGAAACTTTTTTATGCCTTTTCAGCACTTCACACTGATTGATTGTTAATCTTACTATGCTGTCTTCCGTGCAACTTTATAATCCATGTAATAAAACCTTGGTAGAGGTAAGAATTCATTAGAAGAGCCTTCGTCGTTGGGCTGAGTGTGAGTGTACATCAAACGCGCTCACTAGTGAGCGCGTTTACAAAATGTATGAAAACTTTAGTTTTTGAAAGATTCCCGCTAGGGGCGCTGTACAATCCGTCATACATTTATTGTCGTTTTTTACGCGCTCACTAGTGAGCGCGTTTGAAAAAAACTCACACTCAGCCCTCTGTTCTTTTTCCAGAAACTTTCAGACTAATAAAAAAGCAATCAAGAAGCAAAAAGTGAATTTTCGCGCACTTAGCCCGTTGGCTAGAATATTTGGTGGTACTAATAAAATAGGCCTGAACATAAACTAACTATCTAGGTGCCACAAGTTAACTACATTTCTTATTAGCTTTTGCCTGCGGCTTTGCCCACGTGAATATTGGTATGCCACAAAAGCTTAAGTGCTTCAAAAACCGCGATAAAAACTTAAATTTATACCTAAACTTACGAGTATTGGTGAAAACCACGTGAAAATCCGTTTAGCAGTTTTTTAGTTCATCGCGTAAAGACTGAACGGAAGACTTTGTTTCCTTACTGCTTGTTGAACACAAGATATTTATCTATGCCCTTAGGTCTAACGTAAATATTTGAACCTTTATTTTCGCAGTCCCATCGTCCTTTAAATGTTTAAGTAGATTAGGTTAGAATAGTAAATTGCTCGTAGTAATTTACTGTAAATTAAAGGCGCCTACCAAAGGGACTACAGATCTGACCCGAGCAAGCCGCCACATGTGACGGTTAAAATTGGAAGAAACCCAAGGGACTGTACTCTCTCACTAATCTACTACATTTGTAACGGAAAGAGACTGAAAGCAAGAACACAGGAACCCCTCATGGGCAATTAATCGTTATTTATGTCGCTTCAACTACACATTGCGAAGAACAGACGGCCGATGTGGCAGCAAGGTTCTGGAGTGGAGGCCACGTACCAGAAAACGCAGCGTGTGACGTGGTGACAAGGTGGACGACGTCTCATAAAGGTAGCAGGAAGGCGCTGGATACAGGCCGCTATCAACCGGATGATTTGGAAATCATTGGGGAGGCCTATGTTCAGCAGTAGACGTCCTGTAGCTGAAATGATGATAATGATTTAATTACAGCCTGAATGAATTACACAACACTATGAAGTAGTTTAGAAACAGGTAGCGTTGTTCAATCTGCTGATACAATCTTTTCATGCGGAAACTTAAGTTCTTTTGATGTTTGTCCTTTGTAATTATTATTATAATTCTACATTAAATTAGTAAATTGGTTAAATTACCCAGACGTCTAGACAGTATCGCTACACAAAAATATCGCTAGGTACATAAAAACACGTTTCAGCTCAAATCGACTGTCAAATGATTACATTTGTGTGACTTGTTCCCAACGAGTCACACCGACACGAGTGACAGTGTTATTCGTTGGGAAAATAAATTCAGTCACACTGTTATTTATTCACACATTTATTATCTTCTATATGAAGGTATAGGACATTTTGTAGTTTAGCAAAATGGATTCAACCCCCAAAGTCGTCGAAAATGAGTGAAGTATACCAAAGTGGTCATTACGATCTATATTACCATGTAGCAAAAAGTGTCAAATGTAACATGGTGTGGTTTGGATCCTTATTGCTAAAGCGTCCTTATAAAGAAACAATGTACAGAGAATACATAAAAAATCAAAACACTTCTGAAGTTTACTGTAAGAAAATACAGGTTTGAGTGTGACCGACAAGTAATGATGTGACTTGGTGGGATTTTTTCCCAACGAGTAACAGTTTTGCTCGTTTTGGTGTGATTCGTTGCGAACAAGCGATCTCGGTTGATGAATTCGTTAGTGTGACCGACGAGTAACGGTGTAACTTTAAGGCTGAGTTGCACCACCTAACTTTAACGGTAGCTATAACGATAACCGGTGCTTTTTGTTAGGAGTTTGACAGATTTTTGACGTTTATCAAAGTTAAAGTAAGATGGTGCAACCCAGCCTTAGGGATTTTTTTCCAAACAAGTAACACTGTTACTCGTTTCGGTGTGACTTGTTCGGAACAAGCGATCTCCGTTGATGAATTCGTGCCTAAATAAATCAAAGTACTCCATTTTAAGGGCCCAAGGCCTAAGGCCTGTTGGTTAAAGGTGTACAAACGACCTCGTATGGACAAATACATATAATGAAAGGACGAATATTCATGACAACTCTGTGGTTCACGCATTTCCGTTTTCCTTAATTAATTTATGTTCACGGATTTAATTGTTTGAAACGGGATCACTGGAAAGGCCCATCGGCACAATTAATTGTTTTAATTATCATTTGTCTGTGGTATGTTTGTTAATTGTGTGCTTTGAATAATTAATAGCTATAAAAAGATATCAAATTACTTTTTAAAGAGCCGATGTAATGTACCTACTAAAAAGATAAGAGAAATTCATACAAAACCGACAATCACAAGAAACATTTTGATAATTGGATCAGCATAATTAATTTTCATTTTATTTACAAATTATAAATACTTACATATAACTACTAGTAATAACTACTTACCTACATCTACATCTTTATTGTGCACAAAGTAAGAACATTTGTAATTTATATTACAGTACAGTTATTAAATAACAAAGAAAAAGTAAATTAGTTACATCTTCTAGTAATCTGTTGGCTTCCTGAAACAAATATTTAACTATGACCTCATAGAGAAAGCTTCAGATGATTATGGTTTGTGACGAGATCCCATTCATCGATTATTTTACTTTTGCCCTCAAGGGACACCCTGAAATAATTTCGTATTGCTTTCCCTTCTTCGTCGTATCCATTTTTAAGATACCAACCACCATCGAAGCTTATTTTTTTGTTTGTCATTTGCGATAATACTCTGTGATGAAAGAGATTTTTTGGCTGAAAATTCAAAGTTTAAATTCCTGTAGGTAAATACATTATAGAAAAACATCGACATGGGTATTAATGGTCTAGTCTAGTATCAGCCGCTAATATTAAAGTGAATTAACAGTCATATTTTATAGACAATCATAGACACATTTATTTAATCCTGAAATATCCAAACCAAAACTTCAAACAGGTGCAAAACATGATTTTAAATCATTTATGTGAGACACAGATATAGATCTGTCATGTGCGAGTCCATCTTTACTCCTTCCTTTCATACATAGAGAGAGCGTAATTACCTTGAAAATCGTTATCATCAGAGATTTCGAATAAAGTATAATAAATGTGGTTGATTCAATGTGAATCAGATTAAGTTCGTTTAAATTCATTTATTCGTACCTAATTAACAAGTAACTTTTTCCTTATCCAAAACAAGCATTATTTAAACTTTTCCCGCCTTTTTCAGGCTGAAAAAAGCTCCTAACCACGTCGAACCAATAATTCACAAGAGTCGTGCTCTATTAGCCACAGCGGGCACTAAAATATAGGCTGCGGCACATAAAACGGCCGTAAAAGCAATTGGCGCCGCTGTAAAACTGATGCGTGAATCCACCGATAGATGGCGTTGTTTGATGAAATGGTTATTTTCTTAGTATTTTCAGAGATAACACTTTAAATCAATAAGCCCTTGTTATTCATAAAATAAAATAAAATGCAATTTATATTTAGATTAAAATAATTTTTGTCGCCGACAGCTAGCTTGCTTTGATGCAGTTTCAAATTTTCAGATATACAGGGTGACTTTTGTATCAGTATCCAAATTTTTTCGTGACATTAGGTATCGTTTATAGATGACATTTTTAATAAAAAATAGGTAGGTCAAATTTTAACATCAATTATTTTTTTCCTAACCAATTAATCACGTAGTGTGGTTACCGCGCTTAGCGCGTAAACATTTTGCGGGAGAGCTGGTCGAGCGGAGAGCTGGCAACGTGTGGCAACGCTCGACCGGCCGGCCCAGTGTCTCCATATGTAAATCGTGAGTTACCGTGTTGCTAGCGTAAAAATACGGTGTTTTATACCAAATTACGGTGAAACTACTAAAAATGTACCGTGTAATTTATCAAAGGAAAAAATACAATATTATTATGAAATGAAACAAAACACAATATTTTTTTTTAATTTTTAATAAAAAAAGCAATAACACGTGAAATATAAAATTTAACATTAATATTATTCTGAATCAGACTCTCCTAGCATCACAGTATCTTTTTCGTAAATAGATTTATTCATTTTTAACAACATGTCGTTAGTTGGCTTAAATAAGGTTGAGACTAGATTGCCGATGTTTGTTGGTAGAGATCGACTTTTAGAATATTCTGGGATTCCCCTCGGTCTCTCGGCAGTGTTGCCTGTTGTTTGTATATGTATTATATATCTATACCATGAATATAATACAGCAAAGTAATTCATAATTCTAATACGGTGATTTATGACACGGTAATACATTATTACCTTGACGGTAGAAAATGACCTGATTACGGTGCATCTACGGTAATTATCGTGTATATGGAGACACTGGGCCGGCCTGGCCGCGCGCGCGGCGCTTCAATCAGTCGCCCGCGCAACCCATTACGAGACGCGCGTATCGCTGCGCGCGCCGATCGTTCCGTCGCGGCTTCGTGCGGTCAACGTAACGATGTATTCGCAGCGCGAGTGTTATGAAATGATTCGGTGCTACATTTTAAGTGGAGAGAGTTTGAACCGGGCTCAGAGGAATACCTCGACTTCGTAACCAAGGACTAAACCCAACAGTGCCAAACCGGTGAATGATTTTAGCGGCAAACCGAAGCGAGATCCGCGAGCCAGTAGGTAAGTAGGTACCTACACGAGACGCGAAGTGCGAAATGACACTGTAGTTTTAAATAAACTCAAAGACAATGTACAAAAGCGTGCAAGTCTGTCTGGAGAAAAATGGTATGCACTTTGGGCAATTATTAAAATAACTACTCATAATTTGTTAGTTTGTTGTTAGGTTAGGTAGGTTTGGTAAGCAATCTCAATTATTGCACATGAAAATAACGATAAATACCAGAGAGCAGAAATAACAGGAGTGGAACTGACAGGCAATCCCCTCTAGCAATGTAAGTAGACCAGTGGTTCACTCAGTTTATAAAAACTAGTTGCAGCGCCACCAATGACATATTCCANCATTATAGCAAGCTATACATACAGCTCGTATACAGCTGATATACACAGCTTGTGGAGTACATGTGAACGACTATTGAACTCTTAAATGGAGTAAAATGTTACTTGGGCAATTACGCTTGCTATTGCGTGGTCTCCGTCCACTAAGCCGGGCGCTCCATTCTTGTCTTCGCTCTAGGCGCTTTGACCAGCGATTTTTGATATTGCCCAGTCGCTGCGCTAGCGCCTCGAATTTAGGCCCTCTACAGAACCTTCGTCTGATTCGAGTCAGTATGCCAACTGTATTCAGCAAGTAATACATTTTATTGTCAATTTGATCAATTTGCAAGATGTTTGGATATTTTTTTGACCTCGTAATGTATATTAACATAATAATTATTATCTTCTTCACTTAGAACGTTAATGTAATATCTTGGCACATATTTTAATTTGATCTGTTTTTGTTTTCGTCGAAAAAAGTCCTTTCTCTCATTAGTTAACTTAATTGATTATTAATGTTAAGTCGTGCATGATCTGGTAATGCTATTTAAGTGATAATATTAATAGAAACCAAGAAATGAATCCCCTGAGGTTATGACATGTAAGTGGGAAAGCATGCAAACCAAAACCCAATAAACAAAAGATGAACGTCAATACGTATTCCCGTAAGGATACAAAATAACTAAGTAATTATTATTGATATTTTGTTTTTAAAAGAGATTAACTTCACTTTCAATAAAAATATCCCATGCGTACCTACTGTGTATAAAATTAATGATTTTCCGTAATTATTCTCACAAGTTGGCGTCACTGGCAAGTGATTGGACCTTGCATTGACTGTGGTGTCAACTAGGTGATTGCTATAGTCTGGTCTGCGAGCACGTAGAATTTTGTCCAATGACCCCAAGCTACCCATCCTTATCGCTCGCGCGTAATAATATTGCTGTCGCGACTGTGCGACTGATGAGCGTAATTAAATAAACCCACATTGATAAGAATTTACGGTTGCAAACGAACTACGAGTATAAAGAAACATAGTTACAATTCGTTCAAACATACCGTTGGGTTTGACGACCAGCGTGAGGACTCCCCGAGTGTTCCTGATCATCTGCACCATTTGTTCATGCGTCATCTCATCCACGTCGTTGCCGTTTATGGATATCACCTGAAACAAGATAAGAAAATAGTAATAAGTATTAAATATAATGATTTGCTTAATAAATACTATTTTTGTTAAGCAGATATTGTACCAATCAGTCTACTGACTGCGTTGCAACCGGTACATGATACTGACGTGCGCTTAGGCCATGTCTGAAGTGCGGGCTTGGAAGAACCGGCACATAAGGTTTTGTTTTGGTTTACACTCTCTACACTGGGCAGAAGGGATGGGAAAGGCTAATGCTACCATTTTTCTCCCTTAGGATCAGAACAGACGGTGAAACGCAACTGCAACGAAACTGCAACTGCTAGTTACTTTTGAGTTGCATCTAAGTTTCTGCCATAGCGTCCGTTGAGAGGCCACACATGACGCGACCAGTTTGAAACTTTCAGTTTCATTCATCAGAATCATCACAAAGTTGCAGTTTCGTTGCAGTTGCGTTTCACCGTCTGTTCTGGGCCTTAGTCACCTTTTACAATATCCATGGGAGGATGGAGGGGACTAACCTGATCACCTTCTTGTAATTGCACCCGAGTCCTGGGCGCGACCCGGGATACAAGCACCGGGGCACCGCTTCCTCCCCTCACGTTGAAACCGAAGCGTCCGTCCGGGCCGGCCGCCAAACGGATGCAAACAGCCTCCTCTGACACATCAGTTAATAATACACACAATTTTGACTAACCTGATCACCCTCTTGTAACTGCACCCGAGTCCTGGGCGCGACCCGGGATACAAGCACCGGGGCACCGCCTCCTCCCCTCACGTTGAAACCGAAGCGTCCGTCCGGACCGGCCGCCAAACGGATGCAAACAGCCTCCTCTGCAGGCGCTTCGGAACCAGTGTCCGATTCGTCCACGTACGATAAGGGCACGCGAAGAGCGCGCTCGAGGAAACCACCGTCACTGTGGAAAGAGGTTAAGTTAGATTTTATAGGACAGGGAATCAACACAGGGACAGCAGGGAAGCGCTGGACGCAGGCCGCTACCAATCGATCAATATGGAAAGCATTGGGGGAGGCCTATGTTCAGCAGTGGACGTCCTATGGCTGAAATGATGACGATGATATAGGACAGGAAAAAATAAAACAATGAAGTACTTATAAACGTCCCAATATTACAGCCGCATTCACAATCGATGCTTGCTTAAGCAGACGCAGTAAATCGAACACACAGCGTTGAATAGAACTCTGTGATTGGTTCGTGTGTGACCCTGTGCGTTCTCGCACACTGTGAGACATCATAGTGACTACCACTGCTTTGGGACAATAAATCGGCCAGTGCTGAGAAGAAGCAGCGCAAGGAACTCAGTCACTATTGTCAGCCTCTTTTTCGAGGGTTTACAGTCTAGTATTTAACTTACTGTCTTCTAAAATCATAGAGGCACGAATATTGCATCCATTCCATCTTACTTTTACTCCCTAAAATTGAAGGACAGGGCAAGAAATAAAACCGTGAAATTACTGTAAATAATGTTTGTGTATTTTTACTTTTCATCACTTTGCCTTTGCATATTCTTTTTGTCTCAATCACTCTCTTTTTCATGGCTGGCTCACAAAATATTCTTCATTCATTTCGCTTTTGTTCTGTTTGCTACTTAAAAACATACAAATTAAACAGAACCCTTTTGAGGTTCGACTTACTCGTACATTTATGTCCGCGTATTGAAAAACAGCACTCACTCGGAGCGAAACAACAGTCGCACGTGGCTCAAAAACTGAACTCCGACAAACGTTACTTCGACATTACGTTACTCCGACACTACTGAATATCGACATGACTTTACTTCGACACTACACTACTTAGACAAAGGCGAATATCCTTTGTCGGAGTAGTGTAGTGTCGAAGTAAAGTCATGTCGATATTCAGAAATGTCGGAGTAACGTAATGTCGAAGTAAAGTTTGTCGGAGTTTACTTAGGTAGCCGCGTAGGTGCCACAGTAAGGAAATAAGGAATAAATTATTCATAAATGAATATTAGGAAATAGTCAAATTAATGCACGAGATCCCTGGATGAGGACGCCAAATATGAATAAGAACTTTAATGAAAGATTTACTGAAATATTATATTAAAATAATCAAAGAAAACAGTAACAAAAGTATAGAATTGGTAGAAACACTGATAAAGACGTCTGTCTACCTTGTTTGAATAGAATGGACTATCTTAGTAGTAAGAAACACTAAATAATGTATCTATTATTCGCCATTTTACATTCATATCTGACTTTTTGTCAAACATCAAAACACGCGCACTTATTTACGTCAGAGAATACATTATGTAGTAGTAATATAGTAAGTATCCTTGAATAATGAATGATAATTTAAATAGGTCTAAATATAGTTATGGAAAACGTTTTACATATTGAGTATGAATTAATGTACGGTTAATAAATTCAGAAACGATTCGCTTTGCCTACGGACAGTTATAAATTTAAACGTTATCTTCCGTCTACCAGAATATTAACATTATGTAGTATTGTAATATTAACGTAAATGTTTTCACTGAGCAGTTTGTGTTCGGGGTATTTACGATAGCATCAGAAAGGCCTACGACACGATTCATTTTAGATAAAGCAATAAACAGAGGAGCGACGTTTGCGCAGTTATGTAGGTAGACTACCTACCTGATGATTGAAGGTAATGCTGACTACATGGGCCTTAATAATAGGAAATAAGAGCATTCATTCGAGTTCAGGATTCGACGAAATATACACGACAACGCTACATGTCGTTCAACCCAAACCAGGGAGCAGTACTAAGGCATCTATAAAGGCAATAAGAAGGCTACTCACTAAACGTCAGGCTGCGCTTGCGCACCTAGTCGTCGCCACCTAGCTGTGTAAATAGATATAAGGCCACTCACTCCGGGTCCGGCTAAGCTGCGCGCTTAGTGCCTAGTAGTGAAGCACAGTAGAAGGGCTGCGTTTAGTCTACAACATTGGTTCCCAAAGTGGGGGGCGCAAAGACCTTTAAAGGGGGGCCATCTGTGTACTTAAGTATAAAAATTTCGACCGCTGAGAGAATGCATTCCAGACTGCTCGATATGACCAATAAATGATCTTGACTGGAGGAGGGGGGGCGCGGAACTTTTTGTATGGTCGAAAGGGGGCACGTCTCAAATAAATTTGGGAACCAATGGTCTACAAGTAGGAATGAAGAGTAGAACTCTACTCACTCCAGGTCTAACAGACTGACCAAGGCTATTCACTACACTTCCGGATGCGCTTGCGCAATGGCGGCTTTTTATTTATTTATTTATTTATTATCAGAAAATGTATGTTTACAGACAGGTCCAAAACACATACATATAATATAATTATTTTTACATTTAGTTGCATGTCTCTTTGTGTTAAACTATGACTGGAGGAGCTGAGTCTAGTCTACCTAGCGGAGCGATGACGTCACAGCAATGACGGTCCTATAAAGAACTCTACTCACTCCGGGTCTATGGCGGCTGCGCGAGCCAGGCGGTTTTTTAGTATTTAAGAAGTATGCACTTGCGCAATCGCAGCTTCATTTGTAGCAATCAATGGAGTGACGGCGTCTAGTCTACCTAGCGGAGCGATGACGTCACAGCCGCGGGTGCAGTAACAAGGGGCGGCGTGTAGTCTCCGTCACCCGGCTGTATACACTAGGCACTAGAGGTGGTGCGTATTTACGCGACCAGGTTTTAAAACCAGGTTTCAGCTTCCGAGTACATAAACCAGGTTCCAGCAGCAGGACGCACTCAGTTCGTCTCGGCCCCGTACGAAGATAAATACGTCCCAATACTAGACTTATTTCTTTACAATAAGGAATACAATCGCTTGGGAACCTTCAAAGTATTTTTTTTTTTCTACACTAATATTATANAAAGACGCGCTATAACACTAGACAGCGATGACACTAGAAGATTGAATGCAAAAAAGTAGGCAATTGTACAGTGAGAAATCTAAATACCTTGGAAATTTAATTTCATTGTCAGACTAGAAACAAAACAAATCAACTTTTAGTGTTACATGTCTAATTATATTCCGACTAGCGGCCGCCCGCGACTTCGTACGCGTGGACCTCGTTTTACTCCATTAGGGGTGGAGTTTCGTAAAATCCGCTCTTAGCATCTATAGCGCATACATTTTAAATTTCAACTCTCTTACTTTAAACACATAGGACTTTCATAATATAAACTTCCAACCCTCCTTTTATCTCCTTAGCCCCCGTAGTTGATTTCTAATGATACATTTTCAGTATATGTACCACCACCACCACCACCATTTCAGCCATAGGACGTCCACTGCTGAACATAGGCCTCCCCCAATGCTTTCCATGTTGATCGATTGGAAGCGGCCTGCGTCCAGCGCTTCCCTGCTACCTTTACGATGTCGTCGGTCCACCTTGTAGGTGGAAGTCCCACGCTACGTTTTCCGGTACGCGGCCTCCATTCCAGAACCATTCTGCCCCATCGGCCATCAGTTCTGCGTACTATGTGCCCTGCCCATTGCCACTTCAGCTTGCTAATCCGTCGGGCTATGTCAGCGACTTTGGTTCGTTTACGGATCTCCTCATTTCTGATTCGATCTCGCAAAGAAACACCAAGCATAGCCCTCTCCATAGCACGCTGTGGAACTGAGCTTCTGTATAAGGCCTATAGTGAGAGGCCACGTTTCCGAGCCATAAGTTATCACTGGTAACACACATTGGTTATACCTACACTCTAGTCTTCAGGCATTGAGGTATTTTGGACGAAAAGATGTTGCGTAGTTTCCCGAACGCTGCCCAGCCGAGTTGGATTCGACGATTGACCTCCTTCTCGAAATTGGACCTACCTAGCTGGATCGTTTGTCCGAGGTAGACATACCTACTTGTCGACAATCTCGAGAATTGAGCTCCCAACTGAAACTGGGTAGGGCGCAACATGGACATTCGGCATAAGCTTCGTTTTGTCCATGTTCATCCTCAGGCCTACCTGTTGGGAAAATCGATTAAGGTCTTCGAGCATTGTGCCAAGATCTTCCAACGATTCTGCCATGACCACAATATCGTCGGCAAACCGATGTGTACACAGTACCACAGTGTACCGAACAGTATATGTACACCTCCACAATATCTAGAGATCATAGTGAGCATACACTTTAACTTTCAAGTCTCTTACTTTAAAAACCGAGGACTGTAATACAAACTTTTAACCCCCTTTTTAACTCCCATAAGGGTTGAATTTTGCAAAATTTCGTCTTAGTGACTACCTACGTTCTAAAAGGAGGTGTACTCCACTTTGATCACCTGGCTTTGATTAGCCAGGTGATCAAAGTGGACTTACAGCGACAATTTAGTGTCCTTTGAATTTATTCTGTGCCTTTGATCACCCACGGATACGATGACCTGGGTGAGCCAAGTGGACTCTAGTTAAATTATTATTTTAGTGTCCTTTGATCATCTACAAACAAATCACACCTCCTCTGAATAGTCACATGTCCAATTGTTGTACTACATATTTTGTTTTGTAACATTTTTGATATTTTCTAAAAACCGCAATAAACAAATTGGACATGTATGTGACAATTCAGAGGTATGATTTATTTATGGTGATCAAAGAACACTAAAATTATAATTTTACTGGAGTCCACTTTGATCATCTTGGTGATCAAAGCCAGGTGGAATAGACCATTAACCCCTGAGAACTCTTTTGAGACTTGTAGTTTCTGAGACTTCGTGATGAGTGAGTGAGTCACTTAGTCATTCAATGACCTTTCTTTCTACTAAAATTATAAGTACCTATAGTAATTATCATTAAAATCAAATAAGTAAGTACCTACCAACCTAAGTAATTAAAATAAAGACCCTAACAAAAAATTAACAAATTGCATACAGAAAATAAAAACGAAGTAGGTAATTCTTATCCTATTTAACTACAATCGCCCACGCGCCCATCCCATTTGTCCGCCGCTGAACCGTACCCTAATATTCATCTCGGTAGATGGCGGCACATAGTAAGAATTTGCAAGGAAGTTTGTAAAAAGTCACTAATTAACACTTTGATTTGCTCGTTTAAACACAGTGAATGATTCAAATAGGTACATACAGTGAATGGTTCAGTTACATAAAATATCTTTATTTATTAAATTTTCAATATTATTTACGAACAGCGCTATTCATAGTACATACATGTAATATTTAGTTACTAATTTACTAATGATGTCGATAGATGGCGTTTGACAGCTTTGCCTTCATGAATATTTACGTACCTCAAAATTTTTTGTCAGGCGCAAGAAGATTTTAACCAATGACGATAGATGGCGCTCTTCCACGTCTTATGAAAATCCCAAATATTTTACGGGACCCTATTTTTTTTTAAATAAAATTTAGCCTATGTTACTCGTGAGTTATGTAGCTTTCGAATGGTGAAAGAATTTTTAAAATCGGTCCAGTAGTTTTTGAGCCTATCCATTACAACTAAACAAACAAACAAACAAACAAACAAACAAACAAAGTTTTCCTCTTTATAATATTAGTGTAGATAATATATTGTGGAAAACCTTGGAGGAGGCCTTTGTCCAGCAGTGGACGTCATTTGGCTGAAACGAACGAACGAATATATTTAATTTTGTTTTCCTGTGATGTTTAGGTTTCCTGTACAAACAATACAATATAAACGAGGATAAACACGAATAAGGATACCTTTATTTATTTAGAATATTGTTATACTAATTCAAAATTTAAATAGGCACAAAAACTAAATAAACGTTTCTTGCACCATGAAACTGATTTGGCCATAATCAATAGTCAACCGAAGGTCAGCCAGAAATAACTGATTTGTTTGAACCGTAGCTAATTGTGGTGAAGGTTTGGTACTTTCAGTGTCGTCACTCGTACTTGTAGTTTAATTATACTATAATCAGTAGCCCATGTCGAATAGATCCTAGTTAGATCTCTCCCAAGGCCCAGTGAATGGCAGTTCTTTTTATCTCGATTTAGTTTGAAATCACTGATTTTCAACAATATAACGCATTCGAAGTATTTCGAAGTGTTATCATTGCCTATCTCAATCCCAATACGCCTAACTTATTGTGAAACCAGTTTGACATTTATTTAAATATGCACCCCAGTTCACCCCACATTGTGAGGACGTTGAGGATTTGAAAGAAAGAAAGAAAAAACATTTATTTTTGAGACTGTACTTTATACGTGGGGGCATCTTCGAGACCTATTGGGAAATAACAGTGATATTTTCTATCATATGTATCCTAGTTCCAAACAAGGTAGATAAAGTCGACACTAAAACATGTACCTATTCTTCCTTAGATACGCTTATTCCTTTTCCTTATTCCTTACGGGAATTTGTGCCCGATCTAGTTTTCCTGGGATTTCTGGGAAGCACTTCAAATGTTGGCCGTGAAAACCATGTCTGCCATCAGTTACTTCGGACATTCCATTGTTGTCTTAAAAACAATCGATGAAAATTGAACACAGATACCATACCAAATGTGTTTTGTGTATTTTCAAATTAAGTTACACATAGAATATTCATCATTTGTTTCACTGTTTCACGGTAATGATAGCCATGTAATTATCCTTAAGAGGTCTTTTACACTCAGAATAAAAACTAATTTTGACTCATAAATAGGCGTTCTGGAATCGGATTCATCGTTTTAAACCTTCTTATAATCTTATCTTAATAAACCTAAAAATAATCAAGTCGTGTGCACAAAACTTTGTCGGAGACGATATAATTGGCTCCACAAACAAAATCCCTTCAAATCACGTTTTAGCTAAGCAAATGTGTGCGCACAGCGATTGAACTTCAAAGCTCGCCAGCTGATAGTGCTGTTTGTCTTTCGGCTAATAGCCGTCAGCCGTGTTTAATAACCGACGAATATTAATATCCAAGAGTTATTAATCAACGATCGTTGCCCGGAGCGGGGCGAAATTCATTTTGAATTATTTGATCTAAAGGTGCCCCTGAAATGAGTCATTTTTTGTCCGGTTTGTTATAAATTGTCTCCGTAATTGGAAAGGTGTAAGCCTCCTACGTATTTTATGAGTCAGGTACGTAGCATCATGATACATGGCGCATTGATATATTTATGACACAGTCAAAATATCTGTCTTATGTTAAAGGCTAGGTGATCTGGGAATAGCATAGGACAAATGTAATAGAAGTATACTGTCACATAATTGATCAAAATCAAAAATAGTTGTTTGTGTAGAATCGTGTAGAAATAGTTATCTTTGAGTTACAGCCAAACAATAGCCAGAAAACCCTGTTATTCTCTGATAGTCGTAAAGTATGTAAGAGGACGTAAGGCCATGTCGGCCATTAGTGCAAGTGCACAGGGCCTGTGACGTCACAGCCGCGTGTCGAGTGCCGGAGCCCGCGCCAACTAGGCCACTGGGGCTGTTCTGCTACAGGGCTGTCAATACCATCTACAAATTTTAACATACCCGCCGCGAATCGCCATCAGAACCAGCAAGGGCCCTCGAGCGAAGTGAATATAGGTTCACTTCAACGATTAATACAAGTGCATAGTGACGTCACTGCCGCCTGTTCGACTGTCGAAGCCGTGCCAACTAGGCCAAATGGAGCTCGGCCGAACGTGTCATGTCGATAGGGCTGCCAACACAAGAATGTTAATCCAAGCTCTCATCAGTGATGTAAATCGCAGCGACTCCCGCCGCAATTAGACTTAATTTTGGGTTCAAACCCAGGCAAGGCTCTCCAGATTATGTGTCCAATGTAATCAAATCCAAAAAGTGATTTGGCTGAGGGCCCGAGATTATTGCGCATTAAGTACTTGAGCTGAATCTTACGATCTTAGATAATTCTCGGTCGGCTTGGGTCCTCAAGCCTAACCACAATGAGATCTATAATGCTGGGGTAATCTGCTATTGCAAACTCCATCATATTTCCTTAGTTTCTTGTTCGTGCGTGGCAACACCTGCAGTGTTCATGATTTCATTCATTCACAAGTTGTGGCTCAGAGCCATAAGTTCCGAACCAAATAGGCAGCAGACACCTTGAATTAGTAAAATACAGACTATTACCAAATACTTCACTTAGACAGCTACTTACTGCGCTTCTGATGAACTTAAATAATTTATTGCTAAAGGTGTAACAATTTTTTTTCACGTAACCTATCTATCAACAAAACTGATAATATTTTATCAAACGATTTCATCGATTTGTTATCGGTTTAAATTGCCTATTTATTTTAATGCGCCTATATTATCAGTTGAAGTTCAATAGCATCATCGTGCAAACAGATAATAAATAATCTTTTATCTCTACATACAACTATAGGTAAATTAATCTGCTTTGGCAGCCCTAAGCGTGTTATATTGTTTCAACCCCTCAGACGAGTGTGTCTGACTCGGATCGGCGAGGCTGTCCTTGCGAGTCAGCAGAAAATATTTTTGTACTGGTCATAAGGCCTATATTCGAGACGCTGTGTTTTTAAGCAGCAAGACTGTCAAAAGATAGTTATTTCTTAGCAGTCAGTAGTCGTTTATCTGTACATACAACTATAGGTAAATTAATCTGTTTTTGGCAGCCCTAAGCGTGTTATATTGTTTCAACCCCTCAAACGAGTGTGTCTGACTTGGGTCGGCGAGGCTGTCCTTGCGAGTCAGCAGAAAATATTTTCGTGCTGGACATAAAGCCTATATTCCAGAAGCCGCGTTTTTAAGCAGCAAGACTGTCAAAAGATAGTTATTTCTTAGCAGTCAGTAGTCGTTTATCTGTACATACAACTATAGGTAAATTAATCTGTTTTTGGCAGCCCTAAGCGTGGTATATTGTTTCAACCCCTCAAACGAGTGTGTCTGACTTGGGTCGGCGAGGCTGTCCTTGCGAGTCAGCAGAAAATATTTTCGTGCTGGACATAAAGCCTATATTCCAGAAACCGTGTTTTTGAAAACATAGAAACAGCAGACATTCAAAGGTAGACTCCTACTCAAATTGAACCGGATAGCTGTCTTATCTAAAGATATTTATTATTAATTATTAATTTTAACTGTGGAAACTTTGCTGATTTCTGTCCTATTTTTTTGTGTGATTATTTGTCTGTATATCAAAATTGTTTGTTTCCCTAATATAAATAAATAAAATAAAATAAAATAAAATTTCTAAGCATTCAAAGGTCCCCCTATGAAGACAAATATCTTGACCACCCAGGACAGACTGTCCTGGCGCCTCAGAACTAGGAGAGCCGACCCCAAATTATGGTAAAAAGGGCGAGGGTAAAGAAGAAGAAGAGTCAAAGCTCCTCCTACTTGGGAAACGTTGGTGGACCGAATTGAAGCCCTTGATAGCATGAGATGGTCCTGCATATGTTCCACGGTCCTACTGTGTCCATCCCTGTCTTCAACTGTTAAGTAATTTCTTATTGTTATTTGACATCCCCTAACGCTATCTACAATATCCTTGACAGCCTTTGAATCATTTCCAAGTAATAAACGATATTATTTTACTGCGAAACGTGTTCCATTTCTTGGAAAACAAATATTATATTAGATCTTTACAGATCATCTTTTATGTATTTTAGTCTGAATTTTCTTCTAGTCTCATCTTAAGAATTTGTTTGGAGTTCAATTTTCAAACGTTCTAGGTACAACTATAACTCTTAATAAAGTAGAAAACTTTGACTAAAATGTTTATACTGGTAGTAAGTGGAACAAGCGAAATTTAAAGTTTTCTGTGTCGTTTTCAAGTTTCTATGTTATATTATTCCACTTTCAGATCTAAAGTAGGTTATAATGACTGTGCTTCTAGTAAACTAGAATCAAATACGGTTATAAAAATGTAAAATTTCTATGTCTGATAGTTTCTAGATCATTTCAATTGCTCATCAAAAGTTCAAGAGGAAATTAATGAAATATTCTTGAAAATGTTTACACCTCCAAAGCATTCAGTAATAAATCCTTAAAACCCTACCACAGGACTGCCACAAATCTTACACAGTGACCATATAAAGTCAACCGCCGATCGCTGCAGAGCCGGAAGGCGTAGACAAGCGTTGTCTCGGTACAAATTACCCCCAGATAGGCGCGCCGCTATCCATCATCGCCGCTTATCCCGCCGCGTCACCCGCCTCTCTGCCACACCATCCCTAGGGTTGCCACAGGCTAAATTTAAAAAATAATATAAGTCCCGTTAACCCATAGAGCTAAGGAAAATATATGCCTGTTACGAGAGGGTTCACCAGTTCACCACAGTAGGCCAGCGCGATGGGGTTCGACTATCGACCTGCAAGTCCGGAATCGACCTGGCAGTCTGACACCGATCCCAATTGAGTAGAAATTATTAAATTATTTTCACCTTTCCACACACCAACTCAAACCTCTTACGTCTAGATCTATCTGGAGAAAGGAGAAAATACCACAGCTATTTTTCTTCATAATATTGAAATACCTAACGTCGTATTTCATCAAAATGAGCTCGGATTCGACTGCTTGAGGGAATAGTCAATAATATGGTTTGTTGTGGCATTTATAATAAAGTAATTCCAAGAAAATAGTTATTGGAAATCCAGTATTTTGGACGGCTTTTATAAATTTTATAACATAAATTGGATAGGAATATTCAAATCGTTTCGACAATGAATTATATTTTTCTAGCTTTGTTGATAAATGAGAAATGTTTCAAATGCTTGAACTGCGTGTCATTTACTTTAAGAATTAAAAACAATGCATTCCAAAGAAGCATTAATAATTTAAAAGAATTACTCTCATTGAGGCAAACACGGGGGAGGCTTAAGACATTAATGAGCATAGCGAAACGGAATTCCACTTTATGCGTGTTCCGACACGCACTTGACCGAGTTTAGGATTTTTCAAGGAAAACTAAAGAATTAAGATAACCATGACAGAAATGCTGCCGTGTGTAAACATCGTTACCAGAACGGAAAGAAATTACGTAAACGCTGTATCTCAGGTTAATAAAAGTGTGATTTGCCACGCAAATGACCATGTCAATTAGTGCAAATGTGTTGTTCCACCAACCAATGCTGTTTGTGGTCTGGCAGACCGAGTTGCCTTTGGGGCGTTGCGCCGAAAACACCGCTGTAACTGGGTTAACGATGTATTGTCATTCTAAGGTAGGGTTGCCATACGTCCCCGTACGCCGGGACATGTCCCCGTTTGAAGCATGGTGTCCTGGCGTCCCGGCCGATAAGCAATTTGTCCCCGTTTAAAAATCATAGTTATTTAATAGAGGGCTTGACTTGGTAAACAGTAATATACCTACGTAGAAATAAACGCGACTAACTAGCTAGGCTAATGAGGCTAATCGTACGTTGATAGAACGACGTAAGTTAGTCTTGTCCGTTCACGTTTCACGATTATGTTTGTTGACTACATACCCCCTTACTAATAATGGTTGTATAGTGGCGGTATAGCTATACAATGTTTTGTCCTTATCTGTCAAATTCAAATGTCACAATGACAGATAAGGTCAAAAGATTGTATATAGATGACCCACGCTGAACTGTCCCTCCCACCAAACTCAATGACAGGGGGGCGCTACCATCGTTCAACTATATGGTTTCCAACATGGCAAAAATCGGAACCAGCGATTCGGTATTGACGGTGGCGCCCCACTGTCAATGTCATCGATAGGACAGTTCAGTATTTTGGAACTATAGCTATACCACCGCTATACAACCATTATTAGTAAGACTAAACTTTAGTCTTACTAATAATGGTTGTTACTAAAGGGGAACGTGTGCTAATTAAAAAATGTTGACAGATACTTAATACTTTGGTTAATGTTGATTAATACCTATTGTTGTAATAAAAGCTCCTTTTTTCTACCTTTAATAGTTTTTCTTTAAATGTCCCCGTCTGAGTCCCCACACTTATGGCAACCCTATTCTAAGGAGGCTTCGGTGACTGGATCTCCGCAAGGTCGGGACCCACATTCGGAAATGTTCAATTAAAACGAAATCGAAGTAGAGGTGTTTAGGTGGCGCTTTTTTGGCAAGGTTTTGTTGTGGTTACTTAGTTATTAATGGTAACGACCTCATCATCATTTCATCATTAAAGAACGTCACAACCTATGAGTCACCTGCTACAGCCCCCTGATTCACCAACCAACATGCTAGAGAGAAGGTCAAGGATGTTTCCAAAAGAAGGAAGGTTCTGTATAGAACAAATTAAACATTTGACAGGTGTATTTGATGTTTACTACAGTTAGCTCGGTGACTTGGTGTACTGGCAAACTCGGGTTAACTTTCTGACACTTCCAAATCCAATATATCACGAGACGATGGAATCGATCTTTCATCGCGGTACAGATAAAATTAAACGTGTACTGCTTTCAATATGGCACAGAAGTTCCATTAATAAAACTCCATCTACTGGGGCATTGTAGATGTTCATGTCAATTCCAACAATCAAACCTGACTGAATCGACCATTTTCATGAAGAATGATATCCTAAAATACCCCACTCCGTTAAACTTGTCAAAAAAATCAATCCATGATTCTCAAAATTGCAGTTTAAATAGTTCTTCTCATTTTCTTAGAAGATAATTCTATTACCTGGCATTATTGATAATATGTAATGAATAAACGTTTCTTCTCTATCAAATGACAAATAATCCATTCATCAACCTCGAAATCTGAATTCAATTACTTATCCGACAAATAACCTATTCGGTATAGTTAACCTATTCCCTTTGAGAACGGTTCAATTTGTGTCTGCCTATTGAGGTGCTACTTAAATTTTCATATGACATTGTTTCTCTATCCGAATCCAGTTAAATATTCGTTCCAATTCCTACTATATTTGGGACTATTGGTTACCATGTCATAGTTTAACTAGTGTTTGGTTAGTTGTTCAATAAAGTAAGAAAATCTAGGAACTTTCTGATTTCAACGCGTAAAAAGCTATTTAAAGAATGCTATGCATTTTTATAACTGAAGCAGGAATTCATGCAACACGACACAGGCATACATTATTATTTTATTTAGTTTACATAACTTCAGCCATAAGAGTTGACTCCGATAACGATGCTATTTCTAGCATTGTTTTAATGCTTTTCTCCTTAGCAAAAGGTTTTCTTTGCCAAAAGGCTTACAATAAGTTTCAACATCATAAAGTGCCTTAATATCGATCCTTTGTTCCATACGTCGCCGCACCGGTAGCCTTTGACTCTTCCTGGCCCTCTCATTAGTGGTACGATCGGCTATTTCCGGTGGCTCTCTCTCCCGAACTTCCGGTTTCCGCGAGGGCCCTACACCGCTCGGAAATAGTTCCCTCATTGTTGCCGCTTTTTGCATCAACTCCTTTTATTTTCTTTTCAATTTGTTACGATCTTGTTTTGGTGCGGGATAGACTTTTGTAACTTTATGTAGTCACGTTTGTTTCTGCGGTAAACCACTGCTTTCTTCCTAATTATCACTTTTCAACCGACTTCAAAAAAAGGAGGAGGTTCTCAATTCGACCCGTATGTTTTTTTTTTTCTATGTTTGTTACGCGATAACTCCGCCAATTATGAACCGATTTGAACAAATCTTTTTTCGGCGTATAGGTAATACCTCAAGGGTGGTCCCATTAAAATTTAATAATAAAAAAATCAACCCCCAAGGGTGGAAAATTGGGGATGAATTTTTTTATACGCAATATCTCCGCCGATTATAAACCAATTTGAACGATTATTTTTTTGTTGAATAGGTATTATTTGTGTTCACGCATTTAAAGTCGGTTTTATATATTTTTTAAAGTTATTATACAGGGTGTCAGATAGCTCTACTAATTTACTATCCCTAAAAAATATGAAAAAAATAAAGCGCATAAGAAAACAAAAAAAAATGTTTGAAAACAAACTTTTGAAAATAATGATTAGATTACGAGTTTACAGTTTACAGAGTCACAGCACTTTATTTTAAGAAAAATTCCGAACTCAAAATTTTTTTTTCTAATTTTTTGGGATAGTACATTAGTAGAGCTACCTCCCCTATCAGTTTGATTCACCCATTCTGGGACACCCTGTATAAGGTACATCAGAATCGTTTTTGAACGGAAAACATTTGACAAAAGACGCAGAAATGGAAACCCAACTTCACACACGGTGGCCTAAAACATAGTCCTAATGTGACGCCTACTATGGTCATCACAGCAAATAATAACAATATGGAAGAAAAGCTTAGTTACAAGCATGAAAAATAATCCAGCACAATACGCCAAAGGATTAACTGAGTAAAAGTATAAAATATGACAGATTAAAGCCCAGTGCTTCGATTGTCTTCATAATGCAGGACAAAAGTATTCCTTATAGTGTTACATCGGAAATAAAATTCTGGTCACGCCCGTTCCCCATTCCTCTCCATATTTCAAGCGATGCACCAATAAAACTACGTTAACGGCATGTAATAAGTTGTGGGATGTCGGCGGGTCCGAAATCAAATGATGTGCGAATGGATAGCTGTGTTGATTCTTCTTTAAAACGAGGTCTAGCAACTTGCAGACTTTACTCATAAAAACTCATAAAACAAATTTTTACGAGTAGGCTTTTAAAAAGCACTTTTATTTAAAGACTTCCGCAAGCGGTCACCACTATGTAAATCTTGCAGAAGTTAGCTTGCCACAGCTTTACACCGTGGTAGAACTTGCGGAAGTCAACTTCTGCAAATTTTATTGCTAGTCTTAAACCTCACATAAAAGCAACAATTCTTCTGCAAGCCCTATGATTCTTCTTTCATAATAAAAATTCTGTAATCCTTGTTAAATTGATCCATTCGTTAAATTGATTTCTGCAGAGCTTGTTAAATTTCTAATTGAAATGAGCTATTCAAATCCTATTTTAAGATCTAAATCTGATTGTATCTAGTTTACTTTCATAGAGTTTAACTTTTCAATTTTCTCCAATTTAACGCTGTTAAACATTTTATTCAAGTAAATACATAGTAAGGAGTTTAATCCTATTCAAATAACTTTTAACATTGTCTTCAAAGTTTAGCTTTTATAAGTCTAGTTCGAAAGTTAGTAATTTGATTTATCAATCAAGACTAGAGGGACTAATTTCAAGCAAATAGAGATTAATTGTAATTATATCTTGCCATTATATTTTGCCCTAATAATAATGAAATCACATGGTAATATACAATCTTACATCATATTTTATTACAAATATTGTTAGGGTCTTACTAGACTTAAAATTAAAAATACGTGGAAGATGTGCTTTCCCTTTCGTGCAATCATGCAGTATCTGCTTTTAAAGCAAAAAAAAATAACTGATTCAATAAGTAGTGAAACTGTATACAAAATTCGCTGTCGCCTGTGCCTTGAAGATCTATTGAAAACGTACTCCAAAGCTGTCTAGCGCATTCTGCAACACAACACTTGTACACGTCTCTGAATCAGATGTTTTATCTTGACACGTAATTTTTGTTTCAATATTTTACTTTTTATATTGGAAAATTAAAGACTTTCATTTGCAATATTGAAATAAGTAGGCGGTAGTGCAATAAGAACATAACATAACAATGGCAAAATAGTACCAGAACAGAGTAAATAATGTGTCATAGCAATGGAAATTGGAAATTGAGTTGATGTCATTGTCTTCTTCACTCACATGCCCTAAAATGACAATTAACATCTTTACTTATAATAATTACTGTAATCTAAGTAACCTTACCTAGGTATTTTATAGTAGAGTCAACAACATTAGGTCTGTGGTCGTATAAAGTTTCCTTAGTAATGTATGCATTGCGGTTTCATGATATTTTTATGATATAAGTATGCGGTGCAGTAGCAGTTTAAAATTATTGCTTCCTTCTCGGTATAATGCTAGCAGTAAACACTTTATATTTCACACAAGTTCTATGCAGCGGTAATTTTTCGCGTTTTTCCCACGGCAGCCTATAATTACCTTCGGGCAGTGATAACGCTGTAAGGGGGAATCCTTGGCCCAATTGGCCCCACAAATGGCGGTCTTCAGGCCACTGTGTCGGTTGTTACGTCACTAGGGTGGGAGGGGGCACATCGGAACAAAACAAGTGAAACTGATAAGTTATTGGTTTCTAGGAATCGTGGGCAATAAATGAGATCAATCGAAAGGGAGATTATGTTCACATTGTTGACTTAGCCTAAGTTTAACCGTAACTAATAACTATAATAACCGGTGTTTTTGTGTGGATTTTGTGACAGACTTTTCACTTTTTCTGTAGTTAAAGTAACATCAAGATGGTGTAACCCGAGGTTAATGTGGCATTTTTGTATTAGTTTGAGTTAACAAACACGTCTTCAAACTAATCCACTGAATAACAGAACATACAAATGTTCTGTGCACTGAATCGTATAGCCAAATACTTGTGTTCCCGTATGTTAATAAACGCAAACAAAACAACGGTAGGTACTCTATCGCAAAGTTTCATTGCAACTGAGGTGGATTTGACTAACTACGGCAGGTTCAAAAACACGCCAATATAGTTGGCGAACGTTAAAGTAAGTGGGTTTCCGAGCGATGCGATATTCCGTTCACGCGCGAACTTCGAGCCAACTGCTCGGAGTATACGAGTACTTGTGTATTTGGGACATATTAACTTCGTGGATACTAGGCAGTATCGGTGAGTGAGTCTCTAAGTGCCTTTATTACATCAACATTATCCATTTTTAAATATTTTCACAGCACAATTAAAGCAATACGTCCTATTTTAAAACACATTGTTTTTCTACCCAAATGTGGTCAGGCTTTGTTCCTTCTTTACCATCTTACGACTTGCCTCGATTGCGGATTACCTCTCTCTCTTTGGATATACTTACGCACTTACTAATATAATTTGAATTATTTGAAAACAAAAATAGTCAAGATCCCAAACAGAACTAATATTTTGCTCAAACTTATCTTACTGGGTTTCTTCTTCTCATTCAACTAATGATTCGTCTCTACAATCCGAATATAGAGCGGCCAAATTCAGTTTATCCGACTGATATAGTCGTTAGTCCAAATTAGGGTTACAAGCAGTATAAATGATATCGGGTTATGTTCGGTTAAAACTAGGTTTAAACAATGTCGTCAACTTGTCCGTCTTAATATAGGCCGATGCTGAAAATTACGAATAGGTACGTTACTGCGCCAGTATTTTTCCATATCTCTATTTATTAGAACGCATGTAACTTTTGATTGCAATTTAAAATAATTTTTGATCATAAAGTTTATATCATTTATAGTTTTTATCATTTATCATAAATATTTATTCGTATAACAGCAGAATGTCAAATTCTTGTTTCCTATAGTCCATATAAGAAACATGTTTGTACACAGTTGAGGAACCTCATTATAAGTGTGACGTTTCGGCTCTACGGAGGGGAAGAAGCGATATTCAGTTCACGTGAAAACTTGAGCCAACTCGGAGTTTACTTGTGTGTTAGAGCCCTCATAACTTCCCTGGCGTATCGTGACTTATGAAACGAACGCGGCTCGTCACTTATAAGCTGCCTGTAATTGGGTTTTAATCCCGCGTTTCGCACATTCGCAATCGAAATGCCAGAACGTGTTTTGGGTTTTGCTAGCACTGCCCGTGACGGCTCGGCGTAACGTGTAATGCGAGCTTTTTCTGTTATTGATTTACGCAGATAGCGAAGAGTAGGTAGGGTTCTGTTCTTGTTAGGTAAAAGGGGGTTAGGAAGTCATGATACATACTATGATCATAGCCTCCTAGCTTGGTCGACTGCTGTACCCATTTGTAATTGCTCAATCTTGATGAAAGGGTAAAAATACACTTCCACTCTAGAATTCCTCGGTCTTATGACTATGCCACTGTTACAAATTTTAGTGTATTTTTTATTATATTATCTAAACAACAAACAAGGGCCGGATTATAACCCCTCAAAATGTGTTACTTGACACCGGTATAATTTATTTAATTACCCGCATAACTTTGAGAGATGGCGCTATTTAATAGACTTGCGAAACCGGAAAAAACCGGCTTTACACGGCGCTACTTGAGTCATAAAATAAATAAGTATCAGAAATATTGTTTCAGTACACATTATGATTCTGTTGGCCTGATAATAATATAGCACCATAGACTTAATTGAAAACATTCTGATGTTGCTAAGTTATTACATACTTGGCCCTTGGTATTTCCATTCCATCGTTTCCAACTCGCATGGAATCTGCTGGGAAACGTTCCATAAATTGCACTTGTCCTTTGTCATAAGGCCTGGCCCATAAATCGTGCTTTCGCCTTACGATCTAATCACAAAGTCGGCCGGTATAAATCCCCTTTAGCGGAACTGCCCGTTATTAATCCTGGCGACCGGCCAAACTGCTGTTTTGCCCGCTCGGACAATGTGAACAATAATCTTATTATACGCACTTGTATGCATAAAAAATAATTCCCCACATGTTTGCGGATAAAATGCGCTGTTCATTTTTTTGTCTCTATTTTAGACCTAATATTTGCTGTGTGTAAAGCTATGAATATTAATGATAATGTTTTTTCTGTTTCAGGTACTTAAACAAAAATTGAAACGAGAAATTCTTTGGTGAATCAGCCACTTCGTAAGATACCTGCATTGTATTTAATTAACTAATTAATTTACAACGTGCACCACTCAAAGGTTTAACCGCAATGAAAATGCTTAAGGCCACTATTAATATTATTTACCGGCCTCCGTGCACACATACTATGAGGATCGGGTCAGGAGGACCAGTCCTTGGCCCTTAGGGTGGGTGCCCAGTATAAGCAGTGACAAGGTTTTAATACTGACTCTGTTCAGTAGGCCTTAAATGCGCGCTAAGACACACTTTTCGTCAGTGACGTGCTAATAGAGTGCAAGTCAAAAATGTGCATTTTACTGGAGATTGGCCGGAAAAAAAGCACGCGGTCTTTTTTCACCCAATGGCATCAAAATGTTAAAACCGTCAAAATTACTTACGCACTATTAGAACTTCACTGACGTTTTATAGAGGCATTTTATCGATTTTGTATGATAAAGCCATACATTTCTCGTCCAAAATCATCGATAGGTTTTATCATGGCGCGCATCCTAGCAGGGCTAGTGAGGGCTGACGAAGAGAGTCTGAGGCTAAGGTTTTAGTCCTGAGGGAGTGTATGGTAGAAGCAATACACATCAAATACGGTATTCATTCCGGGATCAGATATTCTAATAATTTGCATGATTTCATTTCAATATCTTAGTGGCAGAACAATGTACCACATTACCAAATTGTAGCCGTAACTCTTAGTGGGTTATCCTGCCCTAGAGTCCATTATGGCGGCTCACTGAGATGCAATTATCCCGTGTTTATGGTTATGACTGTCATTTCCAAGATATTATAACTAAATCCTTAAATATTACGGACCCTGTCAAATATACGACCACTAAGTATTAATGAAGCATGAATAAGACGTCTCAATTCATTAAATGAAGTTTAGCTGGATAGTGGGAATTGGTTTGTTTTTATTATAATTCTAAATAACGGTAACCTATGCCCACTTGACTTTGATAAATAAAAGTGTGAGTAAAAAAGTTAATTGGTGAGCAAAAGTAATAACAAAACAAATTACCTGCTTTTTAATCTTTTGAGGCTGGGTTGGCTCTTTAATAAACGTCAAGTCTGTCAAACTCCATACAAAAACACCGATTATGGTTATAATTACAGTTAAAGTAAGGTGTTAAAATCAAACCCAGTCATAACTAAAACGTGTATTATTTAGATAGGTAAGTACTTATATATCAATATAAAATTTTATAGGTAGGCAACGTTATGGCAACGTCACTTCAATATTAAACTAGCTAATCGAGGTGGGGCGTATATTAGATTGGACGTAAAACCGAACGGAATTAGGTCAGTGTAACTTAGTTACACCACCCATCGCCGATCGGCTTCGGCGAAGGTCGCCGCGAACTCGAGAAGACCCTCAACCTGTGAGTGCTTGATTAAACTTTGTCATTGTTAATGGACGGCAAATCTTTAGGGTGCTTTTGAGAGGTCACGGTGGCTTGTTATCCCAACTAATATTATAAATGCGAAAGTATCCCAACTAATATTATAAATGCGAAAGTAACTCTGTCTGTCTGTCTGTCTGTTACGCTTTCCCGCTTAAACCTCGCAACCGATTTTGATGAAATTTGGCATAGAGATAGTTTGAGTCCCGGGAAAGAACATAGGATAGTTTTTATCCCGGTTTTTGAAACAGGGACGCGCGCGATAAAGTTTTTCTGTGACAGACAAAATTCCACGCGGGCGAAGCCGCGGGCGGAAAGCTAGTTCTAAATAAGTTTGTATAGGCTATTTTGCAGTGGCAAGGTTAATAGAGCTTTGTCTAATACCTAATGGCGATTTCTTTACAATAGGCTTGTTACAAGTGACATATTCTGGTAGAATAATAGTGAGAATATGTGGAACATTTAAAAAAGGGATTAAGGCTAGGACAAGAGCTTCGGAATTCCCGTTAGTAAGGCAGATATTGCCATAAAAACTTTCAAATGAGACTTTATGAGCCATTATAGGCGTCGATACCTTGTGATATCCTAAACTATGTTTAGTCAAAGTTTAGTGTTTGACTATACCAACGTCTCTTCATATATAAATTGAGTACATCGTATATAACATTGACGTAAAAAGTATCGCGGAATTAGGTCAGTGTAACGAATTTATTATACAATCCGTCGAAGGTCGGCAGCAAACAAGCGAAGACCTACCTGTGCCGTGAGTGCGTCTGTATAAACTTCTCCATTGTAGAGTCTTGAATCTTTGCCATTTCCAGTTTCTGGGTCACTATTGCTTGTTGTTTTAACGAAGTTTTTGACTGACAATGGCTATTATCTGTTATTACCTAACCTGTAGGTAGGCATAATATGCGCGCCGCGATAAGCGGTTATCACGCCATTTTATCGATTTTGCCCATACATTTTGATGTCGATAAAAGTTATCACGGCGCGCATCTTAGGCCTACTGAACGTCCTAGATTCTTGTCAGACAGTTATTGGCATTTGAGAGTTCCATAACTGATACAAAATAAGTATGACACTAGGATTGATGCCTGTTTTCACCATTAATCCCTAATTTTTAAATGACCATACCATAGGGGTCACTTAAAAATTAGGGATTGATGGTGAAAATGGGCATGAATCTTCTAACATAGGTAAAACTGATTGTACTGTTGGATTTTTTAATGTGTTCACGTGTTCTGTAGACCCTTCAGACAACACAAAAAAAACCTGGGTCAAAGGCTATTCCTGAACAACAAATTAAAGTGGCTATCAGACTTTGGCATCGTCTTATCGCCTCGTGTCAACGTCCCGGTCTCTGCCCAAAAGTCAAGGCCAGCTCAATTATGCCTAATATATTGACTGGACAAACAATCTGCTTAATCAAATTAACCAATGCCAGCGCAGATTAAATTCGACGCGGAAGTCCGCGGAACCAATCATTTTCAATTCGAAATTTGCTCTTGTATTGTTATTAATTCTGGAATGTACTGCGCATAATTTGTATGGACATATTAGTATGTTGGAAATGGATTTAGCTTACTATAAGGTTTGATTAAACAGTATGTTTTCCTCTTTGTAATTAGCGCTTGAATATTGTAGGGTAAAAGTTCCTTAAAATGAAATAGAACTACAGAACACTTAGGTAACTAGCGCTGAAATATGTACTTCATTACACAACAATATATTTTCTGTGTACCCAATCCAAATGTCAGGTTGTCCCTAGGCACCAAAATAAAAATGTAGCAAGCGCGAAATTTTGACAAGCTATCATTAACGATGCGACTGCGGTCGTAAAGTATCGCGTCACGAACCGTCTAATTACGTTAGTCAGATATTCACATCGCCCGTGACTATATTATTAACCAGACGTTATTAATTACTGCATTAAAATTTATTCCGTTCGCCGTTTTCAGCAAACACGCAAACTGAAAACTTTAGTTAATACACCGCGGGTAAATAAAACATTTGTAATAAATTAAGAGTCCTTTTCGTAAATTGTGATGCGAGATGAAAATAAAATTCCACAAAGAATATTTATTATCATTTAACCCATTTATTGTTTCTGATAGTTAGGAAAACATGGGATAAACCGTTTCTAGGAATGATGTCCGTCCACGATCATTATATCATATTTATTTTTCATTTCGTACGTATATTTTAATAACACAGTATTCGATTTCATCAAGCAATGGGTTGGTACAATAATATTCAACGTTTTGGCTCACATTGCGTATTCTAAATGGACAATAACCCTCCTTTTTGCTTCGCAGTAGTCGGGTAAAAATAACAAAGAGTAGAGAAACTAATTTCACATGGATATTACTCGATTGGTTAACATTATTCGATATTATAAAATAGCTACATTTAAATGAGTATATTTTAATACAAATGTACTCGTATATCAGTTTCAATACGTATTACAAACGTTAATTAGCCTCATCCGTTTTACAAGATCATTTAACTAATTGATGGATGAGATCATTTTAATAGTTTTTTTTGTAGCGTACGACAGCGCATGTTACTATACATCATATTGTTATCGTATCTACAACATACTATCAATAGGTACACTCAGCGAACTTTTTGGCTAGTTTGGTTGTCACGAAATATTTGACGCTGACTGGATACGAAATGAATACTTTAAAATTGAAGTTGAAGTAGAGATGGTGATCTAAGTTGATTAATCAAAGAATCGATGTAGTTATATAATGTTATGAAAGTCAATTCCATCATCTCCAAATATCTTTAATTCAAAGCGATTGAAAAGTACATATTTTAGGGTACCTCCCCAACCCATCCCTCTATGGATCGTGTATAAAATGATGATGTCATTACTTACGCCGTACTTAATTATTATCTTCGCACTATTATTATTTCAATCATAAAAAGGCTGAATGTTGAAAAAAAAAGGTATTTATGGCGGTGCGATCAATAAATATGAAACGTGGCTTCACACCGGCTGTAAACTTTCTCCGGCCGAACACGTCAAGCGGAATAATTAATGTGCACACAACTTGCTGTCTCCGAGGACCTTTCATGGCCTTACAAGGCATCAACGTAAACTCATACATTATTCTAAAGTTCTAAACTAGCATTAGAATTTCATAAACGAACCAAACTGTAAACAATAAGGCTTAATATTCGTAAACGCTTACAACAGTTTAACGGTTAAGCGTGAAACCAACTTTAGATCATTGTTCCGGTACAATCGACAGAATTTCGAATTTAGCCTATTTTATTAATAGACTATTGAAATATAAAAAGATCCTTCTAAGAAATCTGTTTCTGTAATCAAAAGAAAGCAATGGAACGGCATGATTCCTTGGCAAACCATTCAACTGTTAACTCTGTTAAAATTTGCTTTTAACTAGAACTTAAGTAGGACTTACCATTCAGTCTTTTCTTAACAAACACATGTTCTACAGATAGTTCTTCATTATGCTCACTTGTTCGACCTTTTAGTATTAAATATTCCAACAGTGTGCTGCAATACTATTTCTCATTCCTATTCCAATTTACTTACGATCCAATGTTGCAATTCTGGATTACAAAAGAATCATTTACCATCAATTCGTTGCCGTCTCTTGAAAGTCTCATTTGTTGGTGAAACAAATATTTGTTCCAGCCGCGCTTATTTGTGGAGCCGTCTGTTGTTTCTTAAACAACCGGGATCCTGGAATCCAGAATGGAATAGACTCAGTTTACTGTAACAATATCCAAAAGTAATTTGTCACTGAAAGCATCCCCGATATTCCAATCACTTAGCCGCCGTTTAGACCTAGAAGTGGCCTTGTATTCATTGGCCTTGATGTGACGATCGATTTTCTATTCTATTTCTCGGTAAACGATGACAATAGACTGTCGTAAATGTCAATGAAAAGATCGTCTCCGTCGCGCGGGGAATTGGTGACGTCAGAAAGCCCAAGACCTTACATAATTTAGTTTCTTTTTGCTTCCATACGGGCTCATTCAATGGAAGGCCGGGCTGCGTTCAAGTTATTTGGAATTAAACTAGTTAGTTCAAAGGAAAAGGATGAAGGTCAAGATTAAACGGTTTGAAGTCTTAACGGAGCGAAATTAATTACTGTTTAACTGGGACTTTCCACACATGTGCCTGTATAATAGAAGCTTCATTCTCTATCGATTATTTTCAACAAATAGGTAGTATCACCGGTAAAAAAGTATCTATAGAGTTATAGACTATTTACATAATGCCAAGCCAGACAGATACGTCATAAGTGTCCTTTGCGTGCGTTACCTGTGACATTATGACACAAACAATTTTTAACATCAATTTAATCTTGCCGATCGTTTCTATTGTTGTTCGGTTGCAAGTTAATTGAAGTCTGTTGTGCTCAGAACAGAACTGAGTGGTTGGTTGCCCTTTGCCGGTCTATTGTGATAACAAAGCAGTCTGGAGGTGCCTGAAAGTCGACTGGATAAAAGCGTTTCGCGCTATGTCATCCACACTAAAACTACTTCAGATGAGGGACTAAATCATATTAAAGTAATTGAAAATATTGTCTTTACACTCACAGCTATTGAGCATGTTTGGTATACGTTTGTCTCAACCCCTCGATAGTTGGGTGGAAGGTAAATTGATTTTTAACTGAAAAGTTTCTTTACCCGAGAGGGTTTGCTGAGATGACTGTTTGTCCGGAAAAGAATAGGGGAAGAGACATTACTACTGTTTCCGAAAGGAAAGGCATACGGGTGTTATGGGTTACTACACTAAGCAATTTGCGAAGTTGCAGTATCACTAAAAAGCAATCAAAATTTCCCTGCATTTTTCATCTTCATTATTTTGCTCGTCTACCTTTTTACAAACCTAATAAGTAGAATTTGTCATTATTAATGGACTTCAGAGTTTAGATTAAGTCACTTGGCGTGAATCCTATATGATCAATTGCTGCCCCACATTTTTATGCAATATTTAATTTCATTTCCTGAAGGAAAAAGGTATGCTTCAGATTATACCACAGTATACTGGTTGAATTAATACGCATTGTATTTCTTTCCTGGAGTGCCTCACATTGTCTTTTTACATTTTGCTGCAGCTTTATAACTCTAAAGCCCCTTCTAATAACAAGAGTAACAAGTGTTGTCTCGCTCCTTCAGTTGAGGCAATTGGTTTTGCTCTGGCTGGAGATCTATTAGTATAACAATGAACCGTCCCGTGTTTACAATAGAGGTGATAACAGCAGGCACGCTTTCACTATTCGCTTGTGTACTGCCAGCCTCAAGAAAACACACTGGCGAGTTAAATAATTATAAGACCAATGAGTCACACGGCAGTTACATAAAAAATTTTCACTATTCTACTCGTACTACTAATGGGGGGGAAGTAGAATTTTCATTAAACCCGTAATGCCCGCAACAAAATTAATCGAAAGAACAGGAGGAATTTGAAGTTAAGGATCGAATGCCCTCGAGTGTAAAGCGACTGCGTATGACAGGTGGCAAACAAAGGTTATTTTCCTGAGGTCATCGATCCGTAGACTCTTTGTACCTGCTGTGTTCAACCTCTTTTATACTCTGGAGGAGCCTCGCCTCAGCTAAACGCGTATCCTTCTCCACTGAGTACTCTCCTGCCCTCTATATTTCAAGGGGCATAACAAATTTTAGTCCTGAGGAATGCCAAACTATTGTCTGTTTTTTTCTGAGGTCATCGATCCATAGATGCTTTGCGCCTGTTGTATTCAACCTCTTTTATACTCTGGACTGGAGGAGCCTTGCCTCAGCTAAACGCGTATCTTTCTAAACTGAGTACTCTCCTGCCGGCTATACTTCAAGGGGCATAACAAATTTTAGTCCTGAGGAATGCCGAAAAGCAGGATATCCCACTTATCCAGCCACTGCCCGTTTTTTTACCTAAAGTCAACGGTCCATAGACTCTTTGCGCCTGCTGTATTCAACCTCTTTTGTGTCCTGGAGGATCCTTGCTCAGCTAAACGCGTCTCCTTCCCGCCGAGAGCTCGGCGGCTCCGGCAACATTCAAACGATCTGCAAACAACTCATTATCTAGACTTCGAGGAGCATGACAAATTTTAGTACTGAGGAATGCCAAAACGCACGATATTCCACTTTTTTACAGCCACTGTCCGTTTTTTTCTGAGGTCATCGATCCATATACTCTTTGTGCCTGCTGTATTCAACCTCTTTTGTACTCTGGAGGAGCCTTGCCTCAGCTAAACGCGTATCCTTCTCCACTGAGTACTCTCCTGCCGGCTATACTTCAAGGGGCATAACAAATTTTTGTCCTGAGGAATGCCAAAAACCAGGATATCCCACTTATCAAGCCACTGCCCGTTTTTTTACCTAAAGTCAACGGTCTATAGACTCTTTGTGCCTGCTGTATTCAACCTCTTTTGTGTCCTGGAGGATCCTTGCTCAGCTAAACGCGTCTCCTTCCCGCCGAGTGCGCTCCTGTCGGCCCCGGCAACATTCAAACGATCTGCAAACAACTCATTATCTAGGCTTCGAGGGGCATGACAAATTTTAGTCCTGAGGAATGCCAAAACGCACGATATTCCACTTTTTTACAGCCACTGTCCGTTTTTTTCTGAGGTCATCGATCCATAGACTCTTTGTACCTGCTGTGTTCAACCTCTTTTATACTCTGGAGGAGCCTCGCCTCAGCTAAACGCGTATCCTTCTCCACTGAGTACTCTCCTGCCCTCTTATTTCAAGGGGCATAACAAATTTTAGTCCTGAGGAATGCCAAACTACTGTCCGTTTTTTTCTGAGGTCATCGATCCATAGATGCTTTGCGCCTGTTGTATTCAACCTCTTTTATACTCTGGACTGGAGGAGCCTTGCCTCAGCTTAACGCGTATCTTTCTCCACTGAGTACTCTCCTGCCGGCTATACTTCAAGGGGCATAACAAATTTTAGTCCTGAGGAATGCCGAAAAGCAGGATATCCCACTTATCCAACTGTCCGTTTTTTTACCTGAGGTCATCGATCCATAGACTCTTTGCGCCTGCTGTGTTCACCTCTTTTGTGTCCTGGAGGATCCTTGCTCAGCTAAACGCGTCTCCTTCCCGCCGAGTGCGCTCCAGTCGGCTCCGGCAACATTCAAACGATCTGCAAACAACTCATTATCTAGGCTTCGAGGGGCATGACAAATTTGAGTCCTGAGGAATGCCAAAAGGCACGATATTCCACTTTTTTACAGCCACTGTCCGTTTTTTCTGAGGTCATCGATCCATAGACTCTTTGTACCTGCTGTGTTCAACCTCTTTTATACTCTGGAGGAGCCTCGCCTCAGCTAAACGCGTATCCTTCTCCACTGAGTACTCTCCTGCCCTCTTATTTCAAGGGGCATAACAAATTTTAGTCCTGAGGAATGCCAAACTATTGTCTGTTTTTTTCTGAGGTCATCGATCCATAGATGCTTTGCGCCTGTTGTATTCAACCTCTTTTATACTCTGGACTGGAGGAGCCTTGCCTCAGCTAAACGCGTATCTTTCTCCACTGAGTACTCTCCTGCCGGCTATACTTCAAGGGGCATAACAAATTTTAGTCCTGAGGAATGCCGAAAAGCAGGATATCCCACTTATCCAACTGTCCGTTTTTTTACCTGAGGTCATCGATCCATAGACTTTTTGCGCCTGCTGTGTTCACCTCTTTTGTATCCTGGAGGATCCTTGCTCAGCTAAACGCGTCTCCTTCCCGCCGAGAGCTCGCCGGCTCCGGCAACATTCAAACGATCTGCAAACAACTCATTATCTAGACTTCGAGGGGCATGACAGATTTAATATGCAGGCAGTTGAACCTTGTCGCAGACGGTAACTTTTGAAATAAATTGACAAACATACCGACGAGAGAATTCATAATAATGCAAAATGAAAGAAAATTTACGTCAGTTTATTTATTTAAAGACAGACCATGGCTAGTTGTTGAGTTAGGGCATAGTTTAGACATGAAACATAAAAATAATTCCTACGCTCCTTGATAGTAAAAAGGTACACGCATGTTGAACAAATGAACACTTGCTTAAAATGACATTTCAGATTTTCAGTACTTACTAAATTTAATGCGCGTTCGTGTACCTTTTAATAGTCATCATCATCATCTCAGTCATAGGACGTCCACTGCTGAACATAGGCCTCTGCTTTCCATGTTGTCCGGTTTGTAGTGGTAACCTTTTAATAGTAAGTTATTAATTTAAATAGAACAATATAAGCATAAAATTGTGCCCTATAAAATGAAAATGTTAATATAACCAGGCCTGTTCATCTCCGCGAGTTTACATCGAAAACAAAACACGCACGATGGCCCACCTACAGGATACTATTCGACAAGGCCTCACATACGAGCGAACATTGACTCACGCACGCGTATTCTAGTGTATGATGGAAGAAAATAAAGAAAATGGTGTACTAAATACCGTGCAGTATTTAACTGCCTAAATAATAATAAAAACACAGAATGTACTTTTTTAAGTTGCCTCAAGACACTGAGAGGTTCATAAGTAGTTAATATTATTCATGATAATTCATGCTAAATCATGTATTTCCTCATTTTCTGCAGTTTGGCACCTCACGTCACATCATTTTACCGAAGTCAGCCCTATAGCTTCGGCGCAGTGCCGATCACTGAATTGACTCTTGAGACAGGCTAAATTACACCATATTGTTAATGACATTGAGCATACATTTTTTTAAATACCTTCGCGAAGTAAAACTTCTGTACGTAGTACTTATTATTATTCTGTTACTAGCTTTCCGCCCGCGGCTTCGCCCGCGTGGAATTTTGTCTGTCACAGAAAAACTTTATCGCGCGCGTTCCCGTTTCAAAAACCGGGATAAAAACTATCCTATGTTCTTTCCCGGGACTCAAACTATCTCTATGCCAAATTTCATCAAAATCGGTTGCGAGGTTTAAGCGGGAAAGCGTAACAGACAGACAGACAGACAGACAGACAGACAGACAGACAGAGTTACTTTCGCATTTATAATATTAGTTGGGATATAACGCTGGAAGGCGCACATAAGTCAGCGTGCTGTTAATAGGACGCTGACGAGCTATTGACCTGGATGCCTCGCTTTTGGGACCCGACTCGTAAATCACCAACTTGTGAAGGTGGGAAGAGAAATGTGGGAAATACCGAACCGCTTATAAACGACCCTTTGATCGGTTCGTCGAGGCCAATTGCTTTTTGGTGGGAACTTATTACTGAATAAAAATTCAAAAGTACTAAATGGGCACATCCGATAAATTAGACGGCCGCAATTTTTGAATTAAAAGCCTTTACTTCTCGCTGTTTGTGTTTAGCCTTAATAATTTCGTTACTGTTTATGATTACTATTAATTTAATTTGACATTTAATTATGTACATGACAAGCCAATATTCAAATTATTTAATGCATGTCACAGGAGCTTAAGTCGAAGTTAAAACAAATTATGGTTGCTAACACCGTTGATTTTTCGTCGGCCGATAGTTTAGTCGGGCTGTTGATCAGTATGGGCATGTATGGGAGTGCGCACACTACGTCGATTCGATTTGGCCGTTTCTTCATACAATTTGAAATCGGGCACAACTATCGGCCAACTAAAAATCAACGGTGTGCGCCTACTCTAAAGGAGAAGGTAGGCTCAACTAGCTCTTTATTTAGATCATCAATATACTCTCTGGGTTCATCTTGGGCAGGCGAATACACAGTGAAGTGGAACGACTTATGTATTTTAATAATTCATTACTTTGCTCATTCACAAAAACAGAGCAAGCGGATTTTGATCCAAACCAACCAAAAAAATGAGAAGTCTGAAAAGCTTTCCTATAAATCAACTATATTCAATATTCTACAGGCCATTACTCTATTGCAGCATAGTTTCTTAGCACGCAAGCACTCAATTCAACGGCTAAATCAAATCGTGAGACCAGTGAACCTGATCGACTGTCGGCCGGACGGCCGCCGGACTGTAATGGAGTGAGTCGTGATCGTGAACCCTCCCCCTAAGGCCTGGTCCAGACACAGCGATAAACAAAATCAAAAATGTCTTTAAATTTCAAATCAAAAATTAGTTCTTATGAATCGTCAAATGCTCTTAAAAGGAACCTTTACAAATCTCATTATTTTTTGCCTTACACCAGCGTTTTGAGACAAACATTAGGCAAGTGCTAAAAAGAAGGGCCGCAACAATCGCGCGGTTGCTGGGGAGTTCTCGTATGTTTGCTGTAACCGCACCGTAACCGCCTCAGTGCCTCGCAAATGAGAACCACACAAACCGCGCCGCTACCGCGCGTCTGACTGAACCAGGCCTATTTTGTCGGCCGATAGTTTAATCGACATATTAATAATGTGTGAAAGTACGCAAGTTACACCGATTTGATATCTAACTATCGGCCGAAAAAAGTCTAGTCTGCAGGGATTCTAAGTGCCTACCCATGCACATCACTTTTTTTTCAGGCGTACGCACGTTTTACGACGCACTGTTAAATTAGATTGCTTTGCTGCATTTACCTACATTGATTGCGATAACATCGCGTACACAGGGCGTTCCATTTGCATGAAACGCGGTGTGCATTGTGCCCTAAGGTCGTCATACCTAACGCCAACGCCCTCCACGTTTTAAGAAACCTTTGATAACCGTCTGAACAAACTCCGCCATAAATGTTTAAGTATTCGATTTCTTTGTACAGTAAACAAAGGTTTCAGATCTAAATCAGACCTGAAAGCTTTGAATGTTGAGAGATATTAATATCGTGCCCGAGATGTTAATATTTAAAAATACGTCTGAAATGGTTACTTTTCAAAAAGAAAAGATGAGGAAGCTGCCAAAACAATCATCAATGTTCAATTTCAAAATTGAATTGCCCCAGCCTGTGTGATATTTTTCATTAACGAATTAAAGAAACCTTTGATACTTGGGTGCAGATGTTGGTCAAAAGATATTAAAAGTAGAAACGGGGCTTTTACTATAAAATAAGCCAATTTCCGAGGTCTTAGAACGTTAGAACTTGAAATAAAATCTACATTCGTGTCGTTAACCTTGTTCCTGACTTTACTGAGATGGACGCAATGAACGAGCCTGAAAGCACTGTTAGTTAACTGCTGTAATTATTTTACAAGTTTCATTACTCATTCGCAGTTTTTTATAACTTGGCAATTTTCATTTTTTATTCTCAAAAATCAGGAAGTAATTTAGGATGTTTTTTATTTCGTTTAAATGTCACTGGAAGCGCCAAATTAGACTTCCGCTCCATAATTATTGAATTTATCAAAACTAGAACATAATTTCCAAGGTTCATATGCATCTTCAAACTGGTATCATTAAAACTAGGTATTATTATACATCGTGTCCCAAATTCAACGATAAGCCGGCGTCGCGCGCCGTAGGGCGGACACAGTCATAACATGACTACTTTAGGAAAAATAAGTAAAAAAATCTGTATTAATATCTAATTTTTCCTACAGTTTAGGAAAACTTACTAGTTAAACTTTAGGAAAAATAAGAAAAAATGTAACTTAAATCTTAATTTTAATTTCCTAAAGTAGTCATGATGACCATGTCCACTATGGTGCCGGCTTATCGTTGAATTTTGGGACACGATGTACATAAAATTCGTTCTAATAGCCAAGTCCGATATTTTCCGCGTGCGATTACGTATTGCGTATAATTAGGAGGTCGAATTTAAACGCGCAGCCTCGCATACTAATCTCCCTCGACTTTCATATCGGATGACATAACGTCCTGCCAGCCGGTAAGAGGGTACGCATTGGAATGTCTCGGATTAAATACCTATCGAAAGAGATAGAGATCCGGGATATATCTTGAGGGTAGTTAAACGAGCCATCTAGTTAGTAATTTAATTAGAAAGTGAGAATTTTCATCATAAAACCTCGCAAGAAGAAAACTCACAAGGCTGAATGGAACAGTTAAGTAATAAACTGACGACGTCAATTACTCAGTGAACATTAAGTTTCAGATCTGAGCATTGCTAGCTTACTAATTACAAGACTAATAAAATTTTATAAAAAGTGACAAACCCATCTAAAACTAAGGCTTTAGCGCTCTCATATAAACCGCTCTATCAAAATAATATTTTTCACAACACGCCATAAATTAGAGACGTGCAGTGTCCCAAAGCTCCCAAGATCCCCAATGATATTTTCCAGCGTTGCCCACGCTGCCGTGAAATGTTTTCCCGCGCTCCCGCAACATGGCTGCCGCGGTTGTGGCCCGGCGACAGAGTAATTTGAGCCATACACGACAAAGTTCACGGCTTCACAGCTCCGAGCAGATCGGCCAACTAAAAAAAATAACAAGCAAAAGTTTCCCACGATGAACGCAAAACGAATAAAATTAACGGCATGCGAGTTTTAGTTGACATGAAACTTGGCATTCATTGCATAAATTTAATTAAAATTATTGTGTGTAAAATGCAGGGAAAAGTACCAAATGTGAGTTACGGATGTCTGATATGACTTCGCATTTCAGATTTTATGGCTAAAATATTTATCTATTCGCCACAGTATACGCTCTTCTAAGTTTTGTTCTTTTCTAGGTAATTGGTAATGGTCTGAGGTCTTAGATTAATAAAACCTAGATGGATAGTCTTCATACAAACGCTTCGTCAAGAGTGAGGCAAAAATCTTATGTCATTAGTGTCAATTTTGTTGGGGAGTGTAGACAGTGAAGGCGATTTTCCCGAAAGTAGGGAAATTTTTGATACGTTTTTAATTATTTTATAACTAACAAAAACAAAACGCATCAAGTTCTTATTTATTTATTGAATTAAAAGTACTTACCTAATTACAATAAGATAAATCGACTGAAAAGTCTCGATTTCATAAAAAAGGAAGTGTATTTGTACGGCGAACAATCGGGAAATAAATTTTCTTGTTACTGGTATCATTCCCGTATTTAATTTTTGAAAGCCAAATTCAAGCATAATACGCGTCGAATCGTAGTACTTACTTATGAAATGTAACACTGGTCACTTTCTTTAGTTTTTCTGATGTATTTAGACACCCTTTCACAGCACAAACCGTCTTAATTAATTAAAAGTCGTCGGACGTGTTTACCAATTTTTCACTTTGACAGTTCATGTGACGTTTACGAATAAGCCATTCTGTCTTACTAAAATCTGCCTCACCTTTCGTGCACTGACTATCTATCTAGGTTTTATTAATCTAAGTCTGAGGTATGGTCTTAGGAAGAACTAACGATTTATGAACACATAATAAATATGGCATTAGTTAGACGCTATGCTTGATTTCATTCACCAACAGTAATGCAAGTAATCGCATGTTACCATGAATCTTCAAATACATGTGCCCTCATGTAACTTACTAACTATGATTTAACATGTGTGCTGAAAATACTGAAAGGGTCTTCATGATCAGTAATCAACGGTGCTCACAGGTAGCATTACCGATTGTATCAGGGGGTGACCACAAATAGCCAATATAATCGTGCTAGTGACTAGTGGATAGCTCCTATTGTGGGAGTCAGAAACCGTAAAGCGGGGCAAGGTCTTGGACATGAACGATGACTCTTGACATGACATAACTCGCGGGTCTTGGCCGCGTACCCCAAAAAAGTCAGCCTTAAAACGGAGTTGTTGGCCGTTCCCGTATCTCTGCGACCGCACATTCCCTGGCGGGCGGCCAGCCTGCAGCAGTGGGCTAATGCCGGAGTTTGGGGATATTTCTGCATTACCAACAATATGGAACACCTATATCCGTGATAGCTGCTAGGCAATAATTAACGCTGTAGCGCACTTGCAATTTCCTTTACCCCTTGTCTGAGTAGGTACCTTAATTAATGCGCTGTTAAATCAAAATTTGTAGTAAGTTAGGGTTGACAATCTTGACAATACAAATAATTTTCATTGGGCTATATAATTTAATAAATCAATGCATTTTCGCAGTGAGTAAACTTGGCCATAAATGTATACTTAGCACAAGATCAATCTTTCAAGCAAAGGCCATTGGTTTGGACGATAGTGGAGCTTTTCAATTAAACTTATTCGGTTACCGCGGTAACCGGAATGTGTACAATCAGCCTGTCTATTCGGTAATGCAGTTCGCTGTATCGCAGTTTTAGATAGGGTTGTCTTACTTTTAGAAAAGATAATCGAAAATTGTTGCAGTGTTAAAAAAACAGTCATTTCAGGAGCGTTATTATGTAATAAACTTATTTATGTAATAATTTCTTCGTCATTAATAATTCAAAAATTATAGTCATTTAGTTATAATATCAAATTCTCTCTCTGTCAATAATTCTGTTACTTCTCGTTGGCAACCCTCAAACCAACCGGAACGATTGGCAAGAGGCTTCGCCACCCCTGTGCTCCATAGCTGTTAACACTTGCCCTGGCAACAATTGTTTTCGGTAGTGATTCATGTTGAATCTATGCATTCAGTTAGTTTATTTTGTTTTACTTTTTTGTTTATTTTGTTTTCACGCCTGACCTACTGAACGAATTTGAACAGTTAAGTTCGAAATTAGTCAGAACATAGTTACAGGTTACCATTAGACGTTTTTATGACGATAAAAACGATCTGCTTAGCCTCGGAAAGAATCTTAATTATCGATATCATCAAAATCAATAGCTCACTAGAGATAAGAAATTTAGTAGTGAGTGACACTACTAAATTTCTTATTTCAATATTAGCTATAATAGCACTTCCTTGTTACACGGCCCATGCTCTTACCTAAAACATAGCAAACCTACATCCTGTAATGTTTAAGCCTTGTGTTACGTGCTACGGAGGTACTATTGCACGATTGCACCCTCCTTCCTTCCCGGGGGCGCCGTAACAATTAACACGCATGCTGCTCACGCTTGTTTAGCCGGGCTAATTAGTACCCTGGAAGTGCTTGAGATTAGAAGAAAAAATATTTCAAAATCTCCCCTTCAATCCTTATTCCCATGAATTTTTAGGGATATTTGTATTTTATTTATTTATTTATTTATTTATTTATTAGGTCTACCAACATTGTTACATTACAACATGTACACTTAAAAATTACAATTATGAACAAAGTTACAATGCAACAACAATTATAGGCTGACACAACATGCAATATAGATTCAATGCAGTTTGTTCCGAACCGTTCCATGCACACAAAAAAAACACTTAATCGTATCAATAATAGTAGAATTTTGATTTAGACATGACTTATCTTATAAGTAGGTACCTACTTACTTACTACAAATGCAAAATAAGTTTCATTTACTAAAAAAAAGAAACAAAAAACGGTTACCATAGCTCAATCTGACACAAACAGTTGAGACGCCACAAAGGAGTATAGTTTCCTTTTATACTGTGTTTGGGAGTAGTGCAGGAGATCACTTTCAGTGGCACCAGTGGCCCCGTAGAACCTGTTATATTCAACGCAGAGTCTATTAACGATATTTTGTGCTCCCAGATTTGTCCTATACCGCTTGACATAAAAGGGCTTATAGTTCGAGATTCTCGCACTTTTTCGAGGTATTTTAAACTTGATTTCACTCAAAAGGTGGGGACAATCAATACGGTCTCTGATAATTTTGTACAGGAGAACCTGATCAGTGACCCAACGACGATTCTTGAGAGAAGAAAATTTGAAAAATTTTAGCCTGTCATGGTAGCTCAGTAATTTGTACTTTTTACCCTGATGTATTGACAAGAAATACAAGAACTTTTTTTGTACTTTTTCCAATCGATCGATGTGACATTTGTACATAGGATTCCAGATACTAGAACAATATTCCAGTGAGCTTCGTACTAATGCACAATAGGTACTTTTTAAAGGTTCAGCATTCCTGAACGATTTACAGTTTCGCCAAATAAAACCCAGGAGCTTAAGACTTTTAGATACAATATTGTCGAAGTGAAATGTGAAAGACAGCTTACTATCTAAGATGATCCCGATTATATTGTTATAAGTACACTATCCTTAAAATATTACACAATTAGGAATTTTTGCTTTCCAGTCATTCCAGTGGCAACACTTCTAGAAATTTAGTTTTTTGTAAATTTAGTGTATTAATTAATGTGAAATAAATAAAATAATATTTACCGATGGAATGTAATGTTGTCCTTTTCAAGATTTGATGTTTCAGATCTCTTCTTACAATTAAAAACACTGCAATTCACCATTTTTATCGCAGCACGTTACTCTTCAATAGTGACATTTGGAATATGTCATTGGTGGCGCTGCAACTAGTTTTTATAAACTGAGTGAACCACTGGTCTACTTACATTGCTAGAGGGGATTGCCTGTCAGTTCCACTCCTGTTATTTCTGCTCTCTGATATTTATGGAAAAAAACTTAATTATTGTTATGTAGAAATGTTAGAATAAATACGGAACACTGTCTGCGAGTAAAGTAGGCCAAATTCGTCACTCCACCAACTGGCCCTGTGGCGCAATGGATAACGCGTCTGACTACGGATCAGAAGATTCCAGGTTCGAATCCTGGCAGGGTCGCGTTCACTTTTTTCTTTTTCAGTTTTATTTTTATTTTAAATGTTTAAATACAAAAATGTAATTTTATAATTGCAAAAAAACATGTCATACTTATATCAAAAATACAAATCTGTAAACAATTTCTACTGTCCAATGTATTTTGTATTACGATATTAAAAATAATTGGGGACCTATTTATAAATAAAATATAATAATATCTACAACGTACATGCATTTATTTAAATTAAGTTATAAATTGTTTAAGTGTCACTAATCAAGTGAATCAATTTAATTGAACAGTACCTAGCTCATTAATTATTATGAATAAATAAATTATCTAAATAATTTACAGTAATCTTTTAGATAACAACGTAATTATTCATACATAATAATCTTTTATTATGTAATTAACAGGTAACAACTAAAACATGAAAATTTGAAACATAAGGGTGTCTACTCACTATATTCATTCTCATGATACATGGCTTTTAGTCCTTCCTTTGTGATTGATTTCTGTTACAAAAATACTGTTATGTAATTATTTTTATGTATAAGATGAAATCCAGTATTGTAGTTATGCAAAATAAACTTTGGGTCCAACTTTCCGTCACTCAGCAGAATTATCAGTGAACTTACGCAACCCGGTTTTATGTATCTAAGCATGAAGGTCAACACCAGATTTGAAAGTACGGAGCGGACAACTTTGCAAAACTGATACGTAACATTGTATCGTCTCTGTTGCACAACCATTTATCGTAACATATATTTTAATTTGCTCTCTGCTATAACAGATTTATTTAAAAATGTGGATTTAAGGATGTTTGTCATCTGTCAATATTGTAACCTAAACTGATATTGTGCTATGTACTATGATATCCCTAAATAAATAAATAAATCTGTAATGGCAAAATAACGTTCTTGAAACATATTTTTTTATTCTATTGAATGTTGAATGAATTACCTTGTTGACGCAAAGCAGTGTGTTCTGAATTACAGATTTCCATATTTACATTGAATCTCGTTTCCAAGATTGACTTGGCAACTGTATTTTAAGTGTATCAATCAGTAACTTTTTTACTGTTGACGTCATCTAAAACTAGCCACGTTTATCTTTATCCTTGGCTTCAGCATAGTCGAGATCACCACATAAATGACTATATTTAAGTGTAACGGTTTATTTCGATTGTTTGTTTTAAAACCCTCCGAGATCGTATGCATTATTCCCTTTAATTCTAACTGTTTCTTTATCTAATTCCAGATAAACCTGCGGCTGATCCTGGTGTCCGGCAAGACGAAGGAGTTCGTCTTCAGTCCCGTCGACTCGGCCGGCGACATCGCCATACACGTCTACGACAACTGGCCGGAAGGTGGGACCTTATTTTCTTTTAACTAATCATTGATACGTAAAGAATCACTTACAAATGTAGAACTTTTTTTGGTCGAATATTGAGTCAGAAAAATACTTGCTAAAATAATTTATTGATTTTGACATCAATAGTCACACTTTAAATTAATTAAATGGCTTGTATTTTCGAGGGTGAGCTATTGTGAAAGTCAGCGCTTTCGAAATTAATGATCTATGAGAACAATAACCATTATGGTATGATAGAATAAATCGTTTCACTGTGACACACATATTATACTTAAATTGGGCGATATCTCCATACAAACAAAGAATGCTTCATTCAAATAAAAGATTTCATATCCTCAAAGTACAAAGTACTCTTTGAATTTCGAAGAACATTCTGTATATCAATTTACAAACTCTTTTGAAAGTGGCTATTTGTTGTTTACGTACCTCGAAATGGCCTAATAAATATCCGTTATGAGAATGGGGGTGTTCACTGGGGTGCAGCTGCCGTGACAGCTATGGAAATCGAATTATGGCTATAAAGTGCAATGATGACTACGGACTTTCCTTGGGTTTTTCGCTCACAAAGGGAAAACCAATGACACGGTGAATTTGAAGTCTGTCGCCGAAGAAATTAATGAGGTGCCAAGGTAATGATATCTTTCATCTTAGAAAAAGGCAGAGCCTGACAAGTTTTATATTAATGTTGATGAGGGTTGTGTTATCGCATTTTCAGAAATGCTTTTACATCAGACGCCTTTCAAATTTGCATGGTTCTTTGATGTCCGAATATAAATGAAATTCGGCTTACGAAGTTTGTTGGTTACTTATACATTCAAAGTTGATTTAGTAAATTTTCTTAAAGAGTCAACTTGAGAGGTCGGGCATAATTCTAAGTTAAATAACGAAGATAAACACATATAATATAATCCGGGCCTTTTCAAGGCGAGAGTGAATAGGCACTTACAGGGCAGATATGTACCATCCTAGACCGCATCCCACTTAACATCAGGTGCGATTGTGGTCAAATACCTGCCTTGTTATGCATAAAAAAAAAAAATATTATGTACTTCGGACGAAGTAATGTAGCAGATCAAAATGTACATACATACATAGTATACTTTGGTAACCCAGTTACATGTTGCGTAAGTGGCACTTGAAACATTTAATAGCTCGTTCTGCGGTTGAGTGTGTGGGCTATCTCCGTGTACAGACTGCTCATTTGCCATTCAAACCTCAATCGGGGAAAGTTCCTTGTCGATAGCACGCCTTGTATTGTCTCTCTCTGTTTACCGGAACATTGAGCTCGTGTTTTGAAATAAATTGTTAAGATAAACTTATTAAAATGTTACCTTTATGTGATGCTACGTAACAAAAATACTCATAGTCAAGACATACGATATGGAAGTCTAATGGTCCCAAGTGACTCTCTTAAAAAGCGTCTTGGGGAAATTCCCAGAAAATAATAGACGCAAACAAAATAATAATATTCGGTCTTCAGCAACCGGGGTGTCGCGAAGTTCCGAATTCCCGGATCCGTACGTGCCATACATCCGCCTGTGTGATTTTATTTGCGGAACGAGAACGAGGATATTATTCCGGTGTTATCCTGTCTGAATCGATGAGTAGTGCACGTACCTAAGCATCTAGGAAATTTGCTTTTGATTGAATTACACCGACGTTATCTGTTTAGTAATATACCTAAACAGTTCCGAAAGTAACATAAATTCCTCAACCATTTGTATCATTCGCGTCGGGCAATTCGATAGATGTATGATAAATTGTCGTGCAAACTTATTGCAAAAATTGCAATACCCTAAGCGGGGAGGAAGTGGGAGCGCAAACATTTGCGAGGGGATAGATGCTCGTATCTGTCTGAATGGGGAAACAGACGCGGATACTGCACGTTGCTCCGAGCGTGTTTTTACGAGGACAAATTCAGCTCTGATGACGTAAATTTAAAGACTGGTTTACTATTTGTACACTGTTAATGGCGCTATACTTACAAGTTCATAAGTTTGTATGACTTAAAATATTAGTGTTAAGTTGTTAATAACAAACAAAAGCGTAATATAACGAGATAATTTTATTTCAATGGAAGAAAATGAAAAATGTCTCCTTATCTAACTGCTTCTTGTTGTTGAGGTCAATGCCATCTTATCCGGTAACTCATTTTTAATGTAAATTAACTGTCATTCAATTTGTGGCTTGAAAATAGTAAATTTTGTAATATAATTCTTTGCAGCATTTCCAAACGTGCAAAATGATTAATGCGCTTATGCATCGTGTTACAAGTCACAATAAAATAATACGACTGTACAAATAGAAACAGCGTTAGCTACCGTCAGGTCCGCAGCTGTTCTCGACATTGTTTCCTACAAATATTTCAGAAACTCGACACTGGCACTTGTTTGGCACGAAACCGGCTTATTATGGTTTATTTACGGCTGTCGGGCCCTGTTATTCGTTTCAGCCAAATGACGTCCACTGCTGGACAAAGGCCTCCCCCAAGGTTTTCCACAATGAACGGTCCTGCGCTGCCCGCATCCAGGCTCTTCCCGCGACCTTTACCAGATCGTCGGTCCACCTAGTAGGAGGCCTGCCCACGCTACGTTTTCCAGCCCGTGGTCGCCACTCGAGAACTTTCCTGCCCCAACGGCCATCGTCTCTACGAGCTATGTGCCCCGCCCACTGCCACTTGATTTTAGCAATTCTGCGAGCTATGTCGGTTACTTTGGTTCTCCTACGGATCTCCTCATTTCTGATTCGATCACGCAGGGAAACTCCGAGCATAGCCCGCTCCATCGCCCTTTGGGTGACCTTGAGCCTTCTTATGAGGCCCATAGTAAGCGACCACGTTTCGGATCCATATGTCAACACTGGCAACACACACTGCTCGAAGACTTTCGTCTTGAGACACTGCGGTATTTCGGACATGAGTATATGGCGAAGCTTCCCGAACGCTGCCCATCCGAGTTGGATTCGACGATTGACCTCTTTCTCGAAGTTGGACCTACCTAACTGGACTGTTTGTCCCAGGTATACATAATTGTCGACAACTTCGAGTGTAGTGTTCGGGCCCTGTTATATTGAACTCTAAAACATTAGCAATAACGTAAAAATAATTGTTATTTGTGCCGCTAAATAAATAGGACGGGACTGCCTACGCGCTGTCAATGGGAGGGAATGATAATGTAAATAATTATAAGAAAGAACATAAATATTTTTTCGTGTTTACATTATTTTTGTTCTGCTAACCCAAATTAGTGTGTTTTAGTCGAAATAAAAAGCACAAGTCAACACAAAATAAAGATATGTTTCGGTCATTACTACAAGAATTGGGCGTGGACTTACGTGGCTCGCGCATACGTAACAAGGGGACAAAAACAAGTAATTAGTCTGAATCCGAGTTGTCTTGTTCAGCCTTGCGGAAGGTCAGTGACTACATTTTCAGTCCAGCTGTTTACGTAGAGACCGTTTGTCATTTATTATAATTGATGACTATAATATGCATAATAAAATGCAGCATTTTCTAATGGAGGAGCACCTTGTGAATCACATACGCCCAACTTTATTATTTTGTTTTTGTTGTGTATTATAATATTATTTACAACATTAAGATATGATTTAATAATAATAATCCTGGCATTTAAAATTGTTTTTGCAAAATTAATGCGAATAAGCGAAAATAAAAATAAAATAATATTTTTTATATGAAGCGTTGTACTGATTATTAATAAAATCTTGTCAAAAATATGTTTAACAAAACTGAATGGTCTGTTAATAGTAAACATAATGCACCTGTGTAAACATCATTAGTTTGTTGTAGAGTTTGCAAAACAAACATCTTTATTTGATATTGTAGTAGTGAAACATACCTACCAACTGGATTTACAGATTACAGATGGTAAAAGGTAGGGTGATTTTGTGTGTAATTTTAAATACAATGTTTTTAGAAAGCTTAACTTTTACAGTGTGTAAAGTCAAAGCCAAAAGAACGAGACAAAGTCCCAATTCCCTATTTCCGAAACAGCCAAGCCAAGAATTAAAATCGGAATTCACGAGAGCGAGCATACAGCCTTGGCCAAAAGTATTGAGCACCCCCTAAATACTGCTTATACATGATAACTATAAAAGATACTCAAAGATATTTGATAAAACCTTTCCTTGACAGGTTTTGAAACATAAACTCACGGCACAACGTGCAATAAAACACGTTTCGAGATGTTTAGCTATGATACTGTAGTATTGTTAGTCTTTGAAAAATCATAAAAAAACTTCTTCCGACCTCGCTGCTGAGTTATCAGCTGAAATTAATACGCCAATTTCTGCAAGAACAACTCGCAGAAGACTCCAAGAAGCTGGGCTTAAGGGCTATACAGCCAGAAAGAAGCCATGGCTCTCAGAAAAGACCAAAACAGCTCGTTACGAGTAGGCTTTAAAATACCAAACTTTCACTGAGGAAGATTTGAAAAACATTGTGTGGTCAGATGAATCAAACTTTGAGGTAAGTTAGCCAATATCATGTAATAACAATACGCGACAATAATATTATAAAACTATATTTGTAAAAATAAATATTGGACCGAAAAACACTTAACAAAATTTCGTTACTTTACAGATTGTTGGCACACCTGGTGTGACATTTGTCCGTCGTCGAGTAGACGAAGAATTTACCCCGGAGTGTGTGGTACCTACCGTCAAACGCGGCGGCGGCAGTGTGATGGTCTGGGGGTGCATGAGCGCCGCAGGAGTTGGGGAAATGTTTGTGTGTGAAGGACGCATGGACTCTACAAAGTACATAAACGCTCTTGAATCCGCACTTCTGCCCTCGTTTACAACACTTTTTGGTGACATCAACATGAAGAGCGTCAAATTCCAGCAGGATAACGCACCTTGTCACAAAGCTGACCGAAAGATGGCTTGGTTTAGTGACAATAACATCGAGCTGCTTGAATGGCCTGCCCAGTCACCAGACCTGAACCTCATCGAGCATTTGTGTGGTCTATTGAAGCGCAAGGTCCGGCGCCATTCAATAATAACAAAAGAAGACCTAAAACATCGCTTGCGAGAAGAGTGGAACGCTTTAACATGTGACGATTGTAATAAATTAGTACAATCTTTACCAAAAAGAATTTCTGCAGTAATTAAGGCGAAGGGTGGTCCAACAAAGTATTATTTTTTTGTTGTAAATAAACAATATAAAACTGTTAAAAACTGTTTTGATTCAGACACATGTATAATTCCTTCAAAATTAATAAATAACATGGGTGCTCAATACTTTTGGCCAAGGCTGTAGTTCCCTAGGCGAGTTATTGTCGCCGTACGTTCGGCCAAAGTTACTACAGTGCTGCCAGCGGTGATACAGAACCCGCTGCAAGCGTTAACTGTACCCGAGTGCAACACAACACGATTACGACTCTAACACCCACAAATTAAGGATCAAATTGATGCCAGTAACAAACAGAAACGGATCACGCGATACACTCGTACATTAAACTGCGATAGCCGATAGACCACACCTAAATTATGGCTTTAAACAAATTAAATTAAAGCGCAAACCCTATAATCTTTTCGATAAAATTTTCCATTAAGATAGGTACCTGATAAGTTTCTTGGTCGCCGGAAAGTTAACCAATATGCTACTAAAACTTTCGATATCAACTTAATTAACGATCGTTATAGTATACGGTATAAATAACAAATGTTCTATTTTTATAGATCTTATATTTGAAATTTAAAATGAAAAGCTCCATCTTATTTTAGTTTAAATAGTTAAATAAAGAAAAAGTTGAATTAACACAATTTCTCATCAAGTTTCTACTATTAACGCCATCTAGCGACTAATATTTCACTCAAACACTAGTTTGCGTGTGTAGTGTATAATAATCGCGGTTTATCTGTGTGGGTGAGCAAGCGTGGCGTCAATACCCATCCACATTTACGCCGCCGCATTGTAAGCCTCCATAGCTCAGGGGTTAGAGCACTGGTCTTGTAAACCAGGGGTCGAGAGTTCAAATCTCTCTGGGGGCATCTTATACTCATCAACATTGCAAACGTTTTTGTACAGTTTGGTTTCATTTTTTTTACATTTTATCAGCGAAAAGTACCTTATATTATCAATTTGATAATGTAATAGCATTCTGGCATTTTGGATTTTAATACCATTATCTCGTGTTTTTCAAAAACGTTTTTTTAAAAGGAAAAATATTTGTTCGGAAATGTCACATTATCACTAATAAATAATACTTTTTAGGTAAAACATTCACAACTGAACCCATTTTAAAAATACTTTTGTAATAAAGTACTCAATAAACTTGATATGCAAGGTTTTCCTCAAAGAATCGAGAATTACTCAATATTTTTAATGTATTTTAGTATTTTCAAAATAAAAAGTTATAATTAAAAACTATTCAAAAATAAATTAGTAGTTACGTATAAAAATTATATAAATTCAATGACATTTAAATAGTTGTTTTTTCACTAAAATAAAACTTCAAAAGAATTCACTTTGTTTCTGTTAAAAAAAATATTAATATTTTTTACAGACTGATATCAATCAAAATTCTGTAGCTAATCACGTTTTGACAGCTTATAAAAAATCAATCGACTTTATTAATTAGTTGGGTTTGCGATCTCATGACGTCATAATCCAAGTTTTGCCAGCTCATAAAAAGTATGTCAACTGTAGTGAATCAACTACCACCCTATTGAGCCGCGGTTCAACTGCCCTAAAGCCACACGAATTTTTTTTTCACTTTTTTCAGCCAAATGACGTCCACTGCTGGATAAAGGCCCCCAAGGATTTCCAAAAGGACCTTCCTCAGATCATCGGTCCACATAGTGGGGGGCCTGCCCACACTACGTCTTCCGGCCCGTGGTCGCCACTCGAGAACTCTTACTAATTTATATAAATTGTGTTTTCCAGCGGACTGGGCGTCGGAGTGCGTGTCGCGCGCGGAGATCCTGCGGCTCATCTACCAGGGCCGCTTCCTGCACAGCTCCGTGACGCTGGGCGCGCTCGGCCTGCCGCTCGGCCGCACCACCGTCATGCACCTCGTGCCGCGCGAGCACCTGCCCGAGCCCAACTCGCACGGTGAGTGCCTGATGACGTCACTGCCGGCGATCCTGCGGCTCATCTACCAGGGCCGCTTCCTGCACAGCTCCGTGACGCTGGGCGCGCTCGGCCTGCCGCTCGGCCGCACCACCGTCATGCACCTCGTGCCGCGCGAGCACCTGCCCGAGCCCAACTCGCACGGTGAGTGCCTGATGACGTCACTGCTGACCAAATGGCTCTCCCAAGGATTGTCATAACGACCGGTTCTGAGCTGCTCGCATCCAGGTACTTCCCGAGACATTAATCAGATCGTCGGTCCACACATGAGGTTTTTTTTGTAGCCACGATAGCCGAACGGTAAAGTGGTTGGACTGGAGATCGGAGGATCGCGGGTTCGAATCCCACCGCCGCTCGCCTGTTGTGGTGAGCCCACTCGTAACACAAGCATATTTAGCTTACCACCACGAGGGGCTTACGGGACTTAAAGAAATACTTTTCTGCTACAAATCTTTTCAAATAAAGTTTAAATGCTACTGAAATAGTACAACCATAAAAATACCTTCTTCTTCTGTTTATTTATTTCCAGAAGTCCGATGGAGTTAACACAAACCAATCCTTCCCTATCCTATCATCCCCTTTCCTTTTGTAAGTTCGCCAGCTATTTTTTCATTTAGACAATAATTAGTTACTTAGTTAGTTAATATGATACGTATGTAGTAACATAAAAAAGTGATACTAATTATTCTATAACAAATCAATATTTCCTTGTGTACTGTAGTATAGAAAAAGTATAGTATGTATATCACACCTCCCATGCAATAACTGTTAATTAAGTAAAGAGGAAATGTCTGAAATATATTTTGTCTCTTTTTTCAGACCAACGGCAAAAGAGCAAAGGTGGCTCCAGCAGTTGTTGTTCGGCATCCTGCTGCATATTGTAATAGCTGCGCGGGGGAGGGGCGGGGCGTCGCGGGGACTCCATGTGTTCAGTGAGCTAGACCTGATTCCTGCCTCGCGGTGTTCTCTAACGGGGCATGAGCCCGGGCGCTCCGGGGAGTCATGCCGCATGGGAAACGTGCTACGAATATCATGACGCCACGTGTGGACAGCTACCAGTATACGGCACATTCCTATGACATGACGTCTCGAGGGAATAGTGCTACGACTTTTGACGCCACATGGACAGTGCTACGAGTAATCGTAGCGATGCGGCGTGTGGCACTATGAGTGGAATGATGCCGCTTTTGAACTGCGTAGCGTAGTTACGAAGTGGGCGTTCAAAGCGGCATTAATCTACGCGTTGACAGTGCTACGCAATGTAACAGTGCTACGGGCGTCATGGTACAGTGCTACGAGCCTGACGGTTCCCCGTGTAATGCACTTTCAAGCGGCTAGGCCTCGTGCAGACATTGAGAAACATGACACATGAATAGTTAACGCATTTAGCAAATACGTCGTGTTTGCCGTCAGTCTTAAATAGTAAATTCCTGTAAACGCGATGTCATGTAAGGCATTCTAGTGTCCTGACTCGTGGTGTCTGCGCCGCCCAAGGATGAGACCCAAACGCAACACAAAAACAAACGCACACTCCAGCTTCATTAGATAACATCGCGAGTGACATCTTCGATTTAAAACGTCACCGTTTAATTTTCTGGATAGCTTTATAAGCGAATTGTATATTATCTCACCGCGTAAATTATAAATCGTATAGGAATCATGCTGCCGAAATATGTTTAAAATTATTAGATATTCGGAATAAGGTATCGAAATTATAAGTTAGGCGCGTGATGGTCGAGTGGCTGCCTTGAGGACGGATCGCTGCACTTCATCTGGCTATTGACAAAATACAAATCTTTAGTATTATAATTTAGGCCATCAACATGAATTTATATAACGTTACTATTTATAAAATTTAAATGACAAATCGTGTAGTGAAACAAACGGAGTGTATAAATTAACTCTCATTTGCTGTAAATAGTATTTGATAATTCATTAAGGAGTCGTTTTCGGGACTATTGATTTTGTGATAAGTTTTTGCAATAAATTGGGACTTTTTATTTTTAAATTGTCTATTTACTGCGCTAGTTGTAGCATAAAATAATAAATTTATGGGAATGAACACGCAACGCGGGACTTACACACATATTACACACACACGAGCACGGCGACTGCCGTGTGGACTGCGACGTAAATTTTAGTTATAGCGCATTAGTATAACTGTGAAATTTGCAAGTCTTGCTTATGACGTCACTGTATACGCCTAATATAAATCGAATGCGCGAACATAACACCCCCACACAAATTCTGTTTTGTTACTGCCGTATTTCTGCTATTTTGCAAGTTTTTAATGCTTTTACACTGTTACCAGAGTCCATTATTTTGTAAATATCGAATAGAGCTTTTATATGTTTATTTACACCACTCGTAACGCAACCTATAGTTATTCTTTATTTGGCATTTTTTATAAGATAGCTATAGTATATGTTCGTTTTTAAATTGGTACATATGATTTATCTAAAGATTATTCGGCTTAGCCTTAATTTTTGTTGTAAGTTTACAAATATTGAAATAATTATTCTCCGTGCAACAATCACATCGTCCTACACTGCAATCCTCACCGTTATTACAATAATTATGCAAATATTTTGTGATAGTACAAATGAAATTATTTACTCGATGAAACATGGATGAAACTGAGGACTCGCTAATTGAGTTTACACTTTAGCAGTATTAAAATAGGAACTGAAATAGCTGATTCATGTCTCGACTGCTGCTTGCTTTCGGCGGACAACGACTGCGAAGAATAATCTTGCCATTCACTAACCGTGAGGCCGCCCGACGCACATACAGGGTGATTATGAAATTGTGTCTTAAAATAACTATCAAAGTTGATAACCAATCACTATCCACACAAAATTGGCTTTTAACGATGCGATTACTGGAGTTTTTACGCGTTTTAGACGGATTAAAAGTTGATGTTTGCCAACAACAGTCACTAACTTTCAAGAAACAATTTCATAATCATCATGTAGTAGCATACAGAAATTTGTTTTGTAGAGCACAATAAATGCATTAGTAAATTATTACATACTTGCATGTTAATTTTGCCTGAGGTTTTAGTAAAATTAGAATGAAATTAGTTGTATCACAAATAGATATTGAAAATAAACATGTTTGTCTTGTTGTACTTTGGAAGCACATTATTTTCTGCGCAAGCGTCGCGCGCGGCCTCGGCGCAGCAACCACGTTCTGTATAAAGTGATGCCGTATGAATGGTATAAATTTTTGGTTGCTCTGTTCAGTTGCTGTATGTATGTATTTTGTTAAGTTGTGTAAAATACCTAGTTTATAAATAAAATAATACAAATTTATTTGCATGTTTTATTTTCGTTCGCTTCGTCTTCCTTTATTTAGATTTCACAAGCGTTTAGTGATCTAAGATAATTATTTACTAAATCGATAAAGCGGTGTTTGTTGAATTCCATTTTCATGGCTTTTAATTTTATTCTCATAATAGACGCTAGATGTCAGCACCGTTTAGTTGCGTCTTCATTTTTGGTCAAAAGTGGAATTCAATAAATAAAAAAGACGTGTAAATAGATGTCGCTTCGAAGATAATTTCGATCGTAATAATTATAAAGTTTAATCAATAATTACATAGCGGCTTTTGTAAACTTCTCAAGTATGTATAGTCTGAATAATGTAGGTGTCGGTTTGTTCGCGTTAAGTGAATGTAGGCAGATAGATCGATGTCTTCACTGTATTTTAATATTTCTATAGAATAGATCTTTCGAACAAATTACTGAGTGTTTATGACGCGATGTGTGATGTCGTTCGTCGTGGCTAACGATGTTTAGGGAACTTTTGTGGTTTTTAATGATACAGTCCAGTAAATCTCTTGAGTCGTATTCAAAATGAGTGAACTGATGATAATTATTGTGTTATTATATTCACGAAGGCGGTTTTCTTCTAACTACAGTACGGAAGATGTGTCGGAGACCTCTTATAATAATTAATGTTAGCTACACACGACATCAGGCTGTGAACACTAACGAAATGTAAATATTCGACTTTTTAATTTAGACGAAATAAATAGTCTTAATATTAGCTTGAAGTGGATATTTATACGACCGTTGCTTGTAAGAAGTGTGAATGTATTGTATTTACTGAAATATTTAAGGTGGAATATCAAATCACTACAGTTACGTATTATTTTTTTATTTCTAGGTGGATTAATCATCAGCAATATTTCGACAGACGATTATGCTCTTTAATACTCATAACTTTAGAATAGAAACGGCATTGATATCCAAAAAACATTTACGTTCATCATTAACGTCTATGTTATAATATTGGCACCTCAAACCTAGTTCCATCATTATAATATCTGCCAGTGACTAACTATAGCTGCAATTACGTAGAAAATAAATGTGATTTTTTAATTTTGTAAAAATATGGGTTAGTAAAAACGCAATAGAACAATGTTTATAGGAAAATTATTTAATTTCTGTAGTGAAGTCAAGACATGCAACGGTCGATTTCTGTAATTAATAATAAATTAATAGGTGTCACTGTATAACAGGTGTTTACTACATACATACATAACTATATACTTGTTAATATTAATTGATGATTATAATAATGTTGATTAATTGTCATTTTGGTTGGTTGGGTAGATATGGGCGGCTGAATACAACAGTACATAATTTTTCTCAGCTTTGGTATATTAATGCAATATTTATTAACATATCTTAAAGTTTTATCCGAGATGTTAATAGAGGTTTTGTTTATTGAAGCCTGCCCAGTTAGGTTTTAAATTGCCGATTTGTGAATCAACTATGTTCTGTCATTTTTACACTTAGGTATTAACAGAGAAAGACAAAACATAATAATGCTAAAGAGAACTCCTGTTTCTTTTCCCTGAAGATATATTTTGCTTAAAAATTATGTAAAATGCACATTTAATTTCATTTTTCGTGTGGAATGGCTGCTGATGTAGATAGTCGGATATATTTTATAATTATATAATATCGATCGACACTAATAGGTTGTACATTGTTTGAATGACTATTGAGTTTCAATGGGGTCAAATAAAATTTTAAGAACGTAACTTGTATGACTTTTATTTACAAAACAAAATCCTTATAAGATATTTCGATTAATCCTAAGTGTATTACAGTGTGTACCTAATAATGAATTAGTCTATAAATACACATGTTCATAGTATAAATATCTGTAAATTATACGAACTTATTCGTATAATATAGTCGGATAAAAGTACCAACAGTCTCATCATTTCATTGATATATCTCAATCACTTTCAACTGAACCAATTAAAAAGTTAATTATTTTCTTCTCCTTTCCGAAGATGACCGGTCTTTGTGGAAATCCTTGGGGGAGGCCTTTGTCCAGCAGTGGACGTCTTTCGGCTGAAACGAACGAACGAATCGAAGGGCAGGACTTAGCGTGACCTGGTCGGTCACGCTAAGTGACGTCAACATCCCCTTAGCACAAAAACAAACCTTACAAGGTTACCATAAAATCAATAGCACCTAAATGTCACTGTAACACTTATTTGTCCGTAATCATCACACCTTGGATTAAACGATCTATAATATAAGCCTAGGCGCAGACTATCGATTTTTAGTTGGCCGATAGTTGGGCCCGATTTTAATTTGTATGAAGAATCGACCAAATCAATTCGGTGTAATGTGCGCACTTCCATACATGCCCAATATATCCATACTGATCAACCGCCCGACTAAACTATCGGCCGACGAAAAATCGATGGTCTGTGCATAGGCTAAGTGTCTGGCAACCACACTGTAGTCAATAACCACGAGAACAACGCCGAGAACTCACAGGCGATCACTAATCAATGCGGCGATGTCACGTGACCAGCCCGCGTCACGTGATTAGCCCGCGTCACGTGATCAGTCCAAGCGTGATTAGCGCGGGTAGGCGAAGAACCAGTCGAGTATGAAGAGCGCGCGGTCGAGCTCCAGCTCGGCGGTGGCAAGCTGCTTTAGGCGCGCCTCCACGCTGGCCAGGGACGCGCGCTCCGGCGGCGTCAGGGTCTCTTCCACCTGGAAATTGATCGAATTGGTTATAATTTATAACTGTTAATACCAAATAATGCTTGATAAAATTAAAAATGAATTCAGGTAAGTATAGAAATATACAGGATGTTAGGTAAATGGGTATATGAGTCGACACTAGCCCATGTTAACATGGGCATATAAATGGTATGGTGAAGTCAGAAATTCGATATCATCATTTTATTTTTTTTAATTTTCATACAAAATAAATTTAATAAAATCCGATTTGTATGAAAATTTAAATAATTAAAATGAAGATATCAATTTTCTGAATTCACCATACCATTTATATGCCCATCTTAACATGGGCTAGTGTCGGCTCATATACCCATTTATCTAACACCCTGTAGATATTATTAAACATAGCAATGTAAAAGATATACATATCGATCTCTCTTTACTACTCAGCATCATGGGTGTCGCACTCAAGAGACACTTGTAAAATGCGGGGATCCAACTCTCTTGGGCAGTAAATAGCTCTACACACACCGGTGCGGCCCTGAATGTTTTCAAATATTAGGTAGCAATGTCACAACTCACAACGAAACTAAACAGTGTGGCTTCGCTCTAAGGTCCTTTATACAGTGCGATTTTTAGCACCGATTTAGTCGCAAATGGTCTACCTTTACACACTTGCGCTACTTTTTGCATCAATACAGTCGCGACTTGCGATGCTGTCGCGATGTTGTCGCACTGCAGAAGCTGGGATCATTGCTTGCGAATAAATAAATTTGTATTTGTGATCGCAAGCCGTGCCGTCGCGTCATCGCAAGTTGTGCGACTATTGTGTAACTATGTTGCTTTTCAAATTGTTGAGTGTTTGCACTCACGTCGTTGATGTGCTGCTGCGGCTCGTGCCTCAGCCGCATGCCGTGCACGACGGTGATGTGCCTATATGACTATGTACGATGATGCGCATTTCTGTCTAAAGTCCGGTCGCTGAGCACGCACACTCACTGCCGCCACCCGTCGCACAGTCGCGACAACAATATAATTACGCGCGAGCGACAAGGATAGGTAGCTTGGGGTCATTGTACGAAATTCTCCGTGCTCGGCGACCGGACTTTATGTTGTCAGTGTGCACTCACGTCGTCGATGTGCTGCTGCGGCTCGTGCCTCAGCCGCATGCCGTGCACGATGGTGCGCACGCGGCGCTGCTTGCGCAGCAGACGCGCGTGCGACGGTGATGCACCTATATGACTATGTACGATGATGCGCATCTCCTGTCTAACTAACGTCTCGCACACTCACTGCGGCCGCCCGTCGCACAGTCGCGACAGCAATATAATTACGCGCGAGCGATAAGGATGGGTAGCTTGGGGTCATTGGACGGCTTATTCCACTATTCCCCGTTAACCAAATTGGAACTTATAATGGGGAATAATGAATTAAAAAGTTCACTAATCCCCGTTAAATTAGGATTTTATTTTTAACGTAATGGGATTAATGAACTTTTTAGTTCATAATTCCCCATTATAAGTTCCAATTTGGTTAACGGGGAATAGTGAACAAAAAGTTCACTAATTCCGAATAGTGGAATAAGCCCATTGGATGAAATTGTACGTGCTCGGCGACCGAACTTTATGTTATGTCTGTGTGTACTCACGTCATCAATGTGCTGCTGCGGCTCGTGCCTCAGCCGCATGCCGTGCACGATGGTGCGCACGCGGCGCTGCTTGCGCAACAGACGCGCGTGTGTCGGTGATGTACCTATATGACTATGTACGATGATGCGCATCTCTGTCTAACGTCTCGCACACTCACAGCGGCCGCCCGTCGCACAGTCGCGACAGCAATATAATTACGCGCGAGCGACAAGGATGGGTAGCTTGGGGTCATTGGACGAAATTCTACGTGCTCGGCGACCGGACTTGCCGGCAGAAGGCGCGCGTGCGACGGTGATGCGCCTATATGACTATGTACGATGATGCGCATCTCTGTCTAACGTCTCGCACACTCACTGCGGCCGTCACACAGTCACAACAGCAATATAATTACGCGCGAGCGATAAGGATGGGTAGCTTGGGGTCATTGGACGAAATTCTGCGTGCTCACAGACCAGACTATAGCTATGTATGAGCGAGCATATAGCCTGGTTGCACACTCACGTCATCAATATGCTGCTGCGGCTCGTGCCTCAGCCGCATGCCGTGCACGCGGCGCTGCTTGCGCAGGAGACGCGCGTGCAGACGGTGACGTACCTATATGACTATGAACGGTGAAGTGTTTCTGTCATGTTGTCTGTGTGTACTCACGTCATCAATGTGCTGCTGCGGCTCGTGCCTCAGCCGCATGCCGTGCACGATGGTGCGCACGCGGCGCTGCTTGCGCAGCAGACGCGCGTGCTGGCGCCGCTCGTGCGTGCCGCGCCGCGCCGTGTTGTGAAGCGCCGCGTAGCACATCTGCGCTGTGCTGTGCGCCACCTGGAGAACGCGTAAAAACCTCTTGAGGGCTTAGGCCCAGTTTTTTGATTCTTAGTTAAAATAACTAATTGTTAAATTTTGCTACTAATGGTTAAATATTAACAAAATGTAAACAAATAGTTAAAAAATGTAGGTACTAAAAGTCAAACTAACCATTGTTCGAAAAACATTTTTTTCTGATATTTAACCACTTGTCATTTGACATCTGTCAAATTTGACCATTGGTTATTTTAACTACGAATCAAAAAACCGGGCCTAAGTTAAAATAACTAATTGTTAAATTTTGCTACTAATGGTTAAATATTAACAAAATGTAAGCAAATAGTTAAAAAATGTACTAAAAGTCAAACTAACCATTGTTCGAAAAACATTTTTTCCTTATATTTAACCACTTGTCATTTGACATCTGTCAAATTTGACCATTGGTTATTTTAACTACGAATCAAAAAACCGGGCCTAAGTTAAAATAACTAATTGTTAAATTTTGCTACTAATGGTTAAATATTAACAAAATGTAAGCAAATAGTTAAAAAATGTACTAAAAGTCAAACTAACCATTGTTCGAAAAACATTTTTTCCTTATATTTAACCACTTGTCATTTGACATCTGTCAAATTTGACCATTGGTTATTTTAACTACGAATCAAAAAACCGGGCCTTAGTGTGAGTTTAAATCAAACGTCCTTACTAGTGAGCACGTTAAAAAATATGTGTTAGTTCGTGAAAGTACCGCTAGGGACGCTGTACAATCCGTCATACATTTAATGTCATTTCTTACTAGTGACGACGTTTGATGTAAACTCCACTAAGCCCTGCTTAAAATACTAGCATCCAAACACTCGCACTGTTCAACCTTACGTTAATAAGACTGACATTCATGTAAACGATCTAGCTAGCATGTTTCAAGTTTGGTTAGCCGACAGAACTAATACAGCAGCTGCAGCAAACTTTAGTTGTTTTAATTCTTTTTAAAATGGAGCCAAGAATTTTGCTTACGACAGCTTCTCTATCCTATCCAATATTATTTACTTAATTAAGGTTACCTACACCAATCCTAACTAAAAACAACGACAAAAGTTACCCGTGCGTGCGAGCCCTACGTATTTGCGCTTAATCATTTGGCGCCGTTGTTGAACCTAACAGCCTGTCAATGGCGCTAACTAGTGAGAGTATTTTATATTTCACAAAGGAAAATATTTACAAACACCTTTTACATTCTACTGTAAGTAAAATACTTACGTCATGTAGATCGACGTGATACAAGTAAATAGCTTTCGCCATTCCACCTGCAGATGCCGCTTTCCTCATTGGCTGAAACATATTATAACAAATAAATATAAAACAGCTTTTTTTATTCAAATATTGGCTTTAACCGGATTTCAGTAATAAAAAAGTACCTGAACGCTAATAAAATGTTCCTCCAACAACTTGTAGGTGAGTTCTTTGCATTCCTTGTTGGGCAACATTGCGTGCTTCTGAATATCTTCTTCCCCTATATATTTTTTTGCTCGGATCAACCTGGAAAATCAATTAAAAATAGTTACTTAAGTGTGTCTCTCAATGTAGTAGGTATAATATTATTTGCCGAAAATTTATTTTGTCAGATAATTCGAATAATTCAGTAGTTATTTAGAACCACCCATAAATAGTTGTAATAAGTGCTATTTTCTATTAAAATAATAATAATTGTAAAAAGTAGGTAGGTAACACTGGGATTGCTAAGCTTGGGCAGTCTCTTGTCAACCGCCGTGGCGTGCGGACGTGTTGTTTGAGCGCGCTTGCGTAGTGATAAAGACTAGTCGTGTGTGTCAAGTGATCTGTGTTGGTGTTATCAAGCATTTTACTGAAGGCAAGATGCTGAAGTATCATTGGTAAGTACAATAAAATTATTATGTTAATCAAATAATTATATGGAAGAGATACACTGATAGATCTAGATTCTCTGAGAAACTTTAGTAGGTAAAAGAAAGATAGAAAGGAAGGCTTTTCCTATTAAATATATTTTTAACAACACTTTTTCTACGTATGTTAACTTATGCATTCCCCACTCCTAAAATGCATGGGGAGTGTAGGCTAGATCCTCTATTTGCCTTTTATAAATATAGAAAATCGCTTAGTGCTCCTGCAGTGGAGACAATGACCTGATCTGAGGTACTGTTGAAGATATAAAGCCCGGTCCGTGAGCACGTAGAATTTTGTCCAATGACCCCTAGCTATCCATCCTTATTGCTCGCGCGTAATTATGTTGCTATCGCTCTCGCACACTCACTGCGGGTCGCAGTCGCACAATCGCGACAGCAATATAATTACGCGCGAGCAATAAGGATGGATAGCTAGGGGTCATTGGACAAAATTCTACGTGCTCACAAACCGGGCTTTAGAAGATTTTATATCCGACCCTTTTCTTTGCGGTCCAGTGTACATCAATAACGCTTCCGTGGTACACACCTGAATATCCTGGCGGCCTTGGAGCCCAGTCGCTCCTGTACCGCGTGCTCCACCAGCGAGCCCACCAGCTGCGCCGCCGCCCGCCGCGCGCGCACCACCAGCTGCCCGCCGCCCGCTTCCCCGCAGCGCCGTACAAAACCCGCACCGCTGTCCTCTATATTGAGAGGGTAAAGTTAGGCCTACTATAGCACGTAGAATTTTGTCCAATGACCCCAAGCTACCCATCCTTATCGCTCGCGCGTAATTATATTGCTGTCGCGACTGTGCGACGGGCGCCCGCAGTGAGTGTGCGAGCGCGACAGCAACATAATAATTACGCGCGAACGATAAGGATGGGTAGCTTGGGGTCATCGGACAAAATTCTACGTGCTCACGGACCAGGCTTTAGTTTCCCGCGTCGCGGTCCTCTGCGGACGACACTGACTCGTAACGCACTCGCAATAGAGACCAGTTTCCCGCGCGCACCAGCTGCCCGCCGCACGCCTCCCCGCAGCGCCGTACAAAACCCGCGCCGCTGTCCTCTACATTGGGTAAAGTTAGACCTACTATAGTCTGGTCTGCGAGCACGTAGAATTTTGTCCAATGACCCCAAGCTACCCATCCTTATCGCTCGCGCGTAATTATATAACTGTCGCGACTGTGCGACGGGCGCCCGCAGTGAGTGTGCGAGCGCGACAGCAACATAAATAAGCGCGAGCAATAAGGATGGGTAGCTTGGGGTCATTGGACAAAATTCTACGTGCTCACGGACCAGGCTTTAGTTTCCTGCGTCTCTGTCCTCTGCGGACGACACTGACTCGTAACGCACTCGCAATAGAGACTAGTTTCCCGCGCGCACCAGCTGCCCGCCGCCCGCTTCCCCGCAGCGCCGTACAAAACCCGCACCGCTGTCCTCTACATTGAGGGGGTAAAGTTAGGCCTACTATAGTCTGGTCTGCGAGCACGTAGAATTTTGTCCAATGACCCCAAGCTACCCATCCTTATCGCTCGCGCGTAATTATATTGCTGTCGCACTCGCACACTCACTGCGGGCGCCCGTCGCACAGTCGTGACAGCAATATAATTACGCGCGAGCGATAAGGATGGGTAGTTTGGGGTCATTGGACAAAATTCTACGTGCTCACAGACCGGGCTTTAGATCCTGTGGTCGGCAGCTGACGCTGCGCTTGCGCTGACAAGACGACGATGCTCGAAATACTAACTTTAATATTTACTTGAAAGAATTGATTGCTTTAGGAGAATTTAATACAACCTTTGGCTTGCCTGGTGGTAACTACTCTGACCGCTGAGCTTCGAAGACATTGGGTAATCGCGAGCGTCGTATTTTTATTGTGAAATAACACATCTGCCTGATTTGCTGTCAACTGTGAATTTGTACATTTATTGTTTGTGCAATGAAGATTGAAAACCAGCCAAGTTATGATACGTATCTAGGCTGCTTACCATAGCAAAAAGCTGATTTTAACCAATACTTTCATCAAACGACATTGGTCTAAAAATTCCTTAGGTTATTGGTCAAAGTGCTGATGCAGCAACGCGACGGTCGCTCGGTAGCCACGCGCCGGCAGCACTCCTTCAAGTCCAAAGCCGTTTCAAGTTTAAATAATTTTCTCACAGTTGGTGTCACTGGCCACACATTGTCTTATACCAAACTACGTTGATCTAAAAATATACTTTAAAAACAAAATAGATAAAGGTTTATTACCTAACACTTTGAGGTACTGGTCGAAGTGCTGGTGCAGCAGCGGCCGCTCGCTAGCGATGCGTCGGCAGCACTCCTTGAGGTCCAGGGCCGAAGTCGGGTTGGATTCCGGCGCCCACGGAGACGACGTTAGGTACATTTGTTGGAGCAGGAACTTCATTAACTCGCCCGCTGTGATAAGATAAATAATAACTTTATTTCTCTCTTTACAAAATACATAAAGTCACAATTTGTAACGGATAATTATAACAACAAGGAACAAAAATAAGTATTTCGTAGAGACTGGTGTCCGTACTAGGATACCCTGTGCTACAGCACACCAGGATATATGAATAAGAATACTTTATTCAGCATAGAAAAATAAAATAAAAATATAAAAATACAGTACATATAACATTAAACTACAAGCTATGCTGAAGAGGCGTCCGATCAGCTATATTCGCGCGCCATGTCGAGAAGCTGGTTTTCAGCAGGAACCAACACACGATGAAGAATGCGGATTGCGCGCCCTCACGGGAATGTGAGACCATGGCATTATTGAAAAGAAGTTACTGACTAATGCTGACAAGATGCAAAGTTTGTATGTGTGTAGAAAAATATTCTACAGTTTCTAAAGTCCGGTCGCCGAGCAGATAGAATTTCGTCCAATGTCCCCAAGCTACCCACCCTTATCGCTCGAGCGTAATTATGTTGCTGTCGCCCTCGCACAGTCACTACGGCCGCCCATCGCACAGTCACGACAGCAATATAATTACGAGTTAGCGAATTAGCGAGATGTGTAGCTTGGGATCATTGGACGAAATTCTATGTGCTCGGCGATAAACCATGAATACCAAAAAATAATAAAATTATGTGTAAATAATGTTCGTAGCTAAATATTTTTATGTTTAGTTAAACAACAAGTACAATACAATACATGGACCCACCATTTTCGTCAATACGCCTTGTGATTGCTTTGATCATAATTTCATCTCTGAAGTCCTGATGGAATCTGTCATAGTTTATCCTCCAGTAGACATCTGTAAAACAGAAAATAAAGAATTAATATTTTTCACAACAATTAATCAAAAGAAAACATCTTAGATGTTTGTCAGTGTAAGAGTAGGCGCACACCGTTGATTTTTCGTCAGCCGATAGTTTAGTCGGGCAGTTGATCAGTATATATGGGAGTGCGCACACTACGCCGATTCGATTTGACTGATTCTTCATACAATTTAAAATCGGGCGCAACTATCGGCCAACTAAAAATCAACGGTGTGCGCCTACTCTAAAAGTCTGAAAAGTTAAGGCTGGGTTGCACAATCTTACTTTAACTTTGACAAACGTCAAAAAACTGTCATACTCCATACAAAAAATACCGGTTATCGTCATAGTTACTGTCAAAGTTAGGTGGTGCAACTCAGCCTAAGAGTTCAAATCATTGAAACTTACTGTCATTAACTTCAGCTAAAGTCCCAGAATTCATGATTTGTATCAAGTTCCTGACATCAATGTCTGGGACGATTGTAGCTACGGGCACTAGAGTGGGTATTTCACTGCCTTCCTTTAGCTCCGCCACGGGGGCTTGTTGAATGTACCCCGCTGTTGCTAGACTTATGAATACATCTTTCAGTTGAACTATGTTTATGTTCTTTTCCTGAAAAGGGCGATAGTAATGAGTTACATTTTGTTAACCCTTGATGCAAAATGAAGTGTTATTTTATTAATATTGGTATTGCAAAGTAGTGGCTTTTATTGTCCCCTCAGTAATAATTTAAGGCAGTTATTGTTGGTATTTTCACTGAGTATCAAAATTAGATAAAGAAGTGCATAAATTACCTTATCATCTTTGTATTTGTTAGCTAATGTGACCAGAAGGACCGTGGCGGTGCATGTAGCTTGTTGCAACAGCTCTTCCACCAGTAACTCTGCCTCGCTGCCGAATTTGCTCTTCATTTGAAGGAGGTACCTAAATAGAAATTTCATGTATAAGTTTTTATAGGTACCTATATTTTTACTTTTCATAAATAAACCACTGAATACATGCCTATAGTTGACAATGTTTCAACCCTGTCCCTTGACTTGAAATCAAAATCGTTTACTTAATTTTATAATATTTTATACTAAATTACTATTTAGTTACCTGGGATATCGTATTAGCAGAAGAACATTTTCAGGAATCAGTTTATAATCGGCAATTACTTCATTTGCTGACGGTTCAAAGCTTGCGAGATCAAATTTGAGTAATGTACGGAGGCTGTCTACTACCTGAAATGAATTTATATGAAAGCAAAGGCATGAAATGGTAATTATGATAATAAATATGTGCATAAGTTAACCTTGATATATCAGTAGTTTACCTGTGATCTTGGGAGTCCAGTCGTTTTCAAAATCATGCCTATAGGTTTACTACCATACTGGAATAAATCTTTACCGACTTTTTCCACTATTTCTCCAAAATATCTGAGGAGTAGTTCGGAGACAACACGGCCTAGTTGATGCGACATTTTGACGTAAAAATAGATATATTTCTTGAATTATGACAAATTTATCTCATATTTAGTCGTTTGTTAGAAGTTTATAAATAGTAATCTACATCCACAAAATAAATACCATGTGGTGAAACCATAGAGAAAAGTAATACATAGGAAATAGAGAACCCTCTCTGTCAAATTTTTGAGCCTACTAATTGACAGCCTGGTGTTAAATTCGCTGTACTTAACCTACGTACGTAACGCTCACATACACACATAGTACACGCACACATACATACATAAAGTCCACGCACACATACACACAGTTCACGCACACATAGGCCCTCATAACCTTCAAAGAATTATTGTTTTTTTGATGTACAATGTAGAATTTTTTCAAATCCATTATTTTGAAAGTATTTATCTTTATGGTGTACGTATTGTATTATTTTCAAAACAATGGATTTGGAAAAATTCTACATTGCACATGGAAATGCAAATAAACAAAAACTTTTCAATTTAATAATTTTACTTTATTTATGAACACACATAATATTATACACCAAAAGCGTCTTTTCGCAAAGTTTTCAACAACACTAAAAAAGCATTTGCACTTTGAGAAAACTCAGATCACTTGTTAACATAACAGAAAGTTTCTTCGCGATTCACGAAGGAACGAACAAAACTCCGATGAACCAGAACAGCAGCAGGTACGAAGGAATGAACTTGAATTTGACTCGACTCTTCAATACTTTAATAGGGCCACAGAACTCATAAACGATGGCTAAGAAAACAAGAATGCATTCAACCTAACAAAAACAACACCGGCCATTTTGGAGGAAAAACAAAGTTGCCATATGTTAAATAGTAATTTCTACTACTCTATTAAGTAAATTATAACAAAAAATGTCACCGTTCAGTTTTAAATTAAAACAAATTAATTTCATTTTAAAAAAAGTTTTCACATTGTAATTAACAATATTCTGAAATATATTTTAATTAAGAAAAAAATGAAAATATGAAGGAAACAGGAGCAGCGACATGCGTTTTAGGGTAGTTAAAAAGTATTGCTTCCTCATTGTTTGTTATAGCATTGCTGCAAAATCTGAAAAGCTTTTAAATATTTTAAGATGTGTTTCTGGAGTCTGGTGGGGTGCTCACCCAGCGTCATTAAGACTTTTATACAATGCTATTATAAGAAGTGTACTTGACTATGGCAGTTTCTATCTAGAGCCTTGTAATTTAGTTGGTTTAAGTAAATTGGATGCGATTCAATCTAAAGCGCTAAGGATTATAGCTGGTGCTATGAAATCGAGTCCAATTAATGCCTTGCAAGCTGAATGTGTTGAGCCCCCAGTGAAATTACGCCGCCAATATTTATGTGACAAGTATCTTTTCCGTGTACTTCAATTTGCTGACCATCATAAATATAGCAAACTCAACAGACTTAATGATTTAATTGATACTTCCTCTTATTGGTCACGTAAATCTCCTCCTTGTGTGATTATTAGTTTTCGTAAATTTATATCAATCCAAGCCCCAGTCTACAGAACCTCCTTTCTTCCGATCATCATCAACAGCCCTTTACAGTCCACTGCTGGACTATGAGCCTCCTCCACTATGGTGGAGGGATTTGCCATAATCTCCACGCTTGGCAGGCGGGTTGGAGATCGCAGTTTAAAAGATTGATGTTTTTCAGAGAGCGCTGCTGCCCATTCTCTGTTTGTTGTGTAGTCCCTAAGTCGCCTCTTACGACACCCGCGGGAAGAGTAGGGGTTGGTGACAAATGTATTCTACTCTGCCGTCACCACACGGCGATTCTTCCGATATTTTCTGTTGAATCCCTTATTCTTACTCCGACAATTCATTTCAACCTAGACATACATAAGGATGACTACAATGCTAACATTAAGTTCAATCAGATCGTAGACGAACACTGGGGCGATTGGCATCATATCTATTGCGATGCATCTAAGCACTCTCCAACGGGTCATGTTGGCGTTGGCGCATACCATAAACAATATCATATTGTCCAGAAAATAAAACTCCCTCCAGAATCATCAGTCTTTACAGGAGAATGTTTTGGACTGTTTAAGGCTTTAGAGTATGCTCTCCTTATGAAATTAAACAAAACTGTAAATTTTGTGACTCTAAAAGTGCTTTGCAGGCATTACATAAATTTCCATTTAAGAACAATACTAATTATCCTATTATTACAGAATGCAGGAAATTACTTCACAAATGTAGTCTTAACAGTCATTTAATTAATTTTGCGTGGATTCCTAGTCATACCAATATTCCAGGAAATGATAAAGCTGATAAGCTGGCCAATGAAGCGGTTGAGTGTGGAGATATACATCCGTACACAAATTATTGCCATGACTTAACGGCAGCCCTTCCCAAAGCTTATCTCAAATCTGCCTGGGATGAGAATTGGGAGTTCACTAGCCAATCTAAGGGGAAACATTACAAGCTCATTCAACCATCCATCCTTTGTAAACCATGGTTTGTTAAAATGAATCTTTCCAAAACAGTTACTACCATTTTAACTAGAATGCGACTTGGTCACGTGTGCACTCCAGCACACTTGGCTAAAATTCATGTACTTGATAATGATTCGTGCATTTGTGGTTCTGGCGTCGGAGACTTAAATCACATATTTTTTTACTGTTGCCTATATGATCGTTCCTCTTTTATTAGTTCTCTTTTAGCCATTAAAATTCCTTTTCCTACATCCATCACTTGCCTATTATATACCAATAACATTGATGTTTATAATATCCTAGCCGAATTTATTACCCATAATAATATAAAATTGTAAATAGTAATGTATATTGTACTTATGTAAATATTATTTTATTTTTATTATTTTGTAATTATATCACACCTAAATTGATCCTATGAAAACCATCCTTTGTTCCGTTTCCATCCGTAATTGATTCGTTTCCCTACCTTTTAACTTTAACCCAATCCCACCCTGTCTAAACGCAATGTCCGCAAAACTTATGGCAAAACTGAACGCAAAAATCAAGAACCCTGTCGTGGCTAAACGCAATCCGCGAGAGCCATAAAGAAAAAAAAAAAAGTATTGGAATTTATCGACTGAAGTCGCTGTTTGGAAGCAAGTTTGATCGTAGTATGGAAGTTTCCGTACCCTGGGTGAAACATTTGTTTACATTTTTGACAATTCGCTGACTGACACTGACATTGAATTGACAGGTTAGGTATTTTTTTTAAGGATTTTAATACGGCTATTTTATGAACTAAGTTTTTCCGGCCGACAGAATAGACGAGGGTCCAATCAAGCACTGTGAACTTCTGAAACAATAATATTGAATGTTGTTGACATGTTTTTGTTGATTATGTAGTGTGATGTTGTGTGACCGAATCGACAATCGAATCTGTCAAAACTCCATACAAAAAAAGGCCTTTCGACCATTTTTTGACTGGTTTGCGAATATGTGATAATGCACTTTGTCTAGCTAGACCCAGTCACCCACATGGCCACAGGTCAAAACACGCGCTATTATAATACAAAAACTTTAATGTTACCATGAAGCTACAGATAAAAATGGAGGCCACACTCCGAATACCTACTTGAAGCACAAACTAAGTATCACTATCTCGCTCTCTGTGGGCAGACTCGCTCTTTCTAAATAAACAAAAAATATAAAATTGCTCAAATTCAATGAAACCAATGTAAAATCTTTATTTCTTGACATAGGTATCATTAAAAATGATAAGTGTAATTACTGGTAAAACGTTTTAGGAAGAAATTACTGTAAAAAATGTGAAAAATGTTTACAATGATCCAATGTCGGAAATCACGAAATAAACACTTACGCGTGGAATCTTATGTCACTTCCAGGACACCACGTACTACCGCAACCACGCACTACAAAATTTTGCACCAATTCTTGTGATAAAACAATGATTATTTCCTGTAAACAATCTCAAACGAAATTAACTGCTTAATAAACAAAATAGTAAACAACCGCCATGATGGGCCGGATTGGGCCGATGTTGCCACATGGTACCGATTACCCAGGAATTGGGATTGTAATTCCCTGATTCGCCAACACATTAAGCCTAAATGGCCGACAATTTTGTGATTTTTTATTTAACTAGGAAATCTTAGTTTCAAATATTAATTATTTATTTGTTTAACTTCTAATTTGGTTAGTGAATTGGCTATTTCGAAGAATTTACAAGGAGATTTAAATCAGAAGATAGCAATACTACAGTTCACACTAAAAAGAGAGGTAGGGCCGCAGAGAGCGAGATAAATATAAGTAGGTATTTGACTCAATTTTTTGTTCCAACTCTGCCCTCCATTTTTATCTTTAGCTTCATGAATGTTACTGGGAAACCCAAAGAATACTCATACTCCAAGAGGGGGAAACCCCCCATTTGACTTTTTAAACATGAAAGAGATAAAAAAGATTGCCAGTGTTGCCGCTAAAGAAATGTAATAAAATTTATCCAAAAATCCACTGTACACCACTGTACACTGTCGAATGACCAATAGGAAGATTGAAGATTAATGAATGAACGAATTGAAACCGCGATTTAAAAAGTGTCATTTCTGCGTGATTGCAAAAGACGTGGGCAACAAAAACTCAGCATGAATACTGATAAACTTGTAAACACTACTTTTCAGTATTTTCTTTAATTCTTTTCTCACCCTCTCATCTCGGCTACTCGACACAATGAATATTGAAAGTGCTGCAATTAACATTTTGAAACGAGGTGTGGAATTGGATACTAAGAAAAGATATACTGAAGCTTTAGTTTGTTATCAAGAAGGTCTTCAAATTCTAGTGGACAAAATGAAAGGTTTGTGTTTTGCAACAACTTGCCAATTATTTTATATTCTAAACTAAACCCTTGTACAAGTAGCATTATTTCTTTGTATTTTGTAGGAGAGATTGATGACACTGCCAGAAGTTATCTCAGGAAAAAAGTAGAAGAGTACATGAATAGAGCTGAAACTATAAAAAAGATGGTTTTGCAGCAAAAAGAGGCTGGCCAGTTCCATGAACAGGTCTACATAGAAAACAACTCCACTGGTCACAGCTACAAAACTTTATTTGGAAGGTTTTTAGACGAGGATGTGCAGTTTGTGTTGGTAGAAGATCCATATGTCAGAAGTTTTCATCAGGTATGTATGTTTTACCTTCATTTTTTTTTATTTATTTTAGGATAGTACACAGCACATTTATCATGGTAAAATTGTATAATATTCAATTGAGCAACAATAAAAGATAATTGCTGTGTTCAACTAAACATTAATTGATTCCTCTTTGTTTTTCAGTGTCAAAACTTTCTACGGGTTTGCGAACTACTTGTAAGATCATGCAGTAACTTGAGGTACATAGAATTGTTGACCTCTAGAGACTCTAAAACGTCACATGACCAACAGCAGTGGTTTAATAACTTGGAAAATGACTTGAAAAGATATCGAATAAATCTAGAAGTGAAATATTCAGAGACATTGCATGATAGACAAATAACGTAAGTAATAATAGAATAATAGAATAAATTTATTACTGTATAAAAACTTAGCCTAAACACGTACAAGTTTGGTTTCGATAAAATTAAGGTTAGTGTGCGTAAGTAATTAATGATACCTAAGTGATATTAATTCTAATATGTAACTCAGTCAGTGCCTCAGGTCGTCTGAGAGACTTCAGATTAGTACGCTCTGTTATAAATAAAATAACATAATAAAAAGCTTTTATTTACAATTTTTAAATTAAGTTTGAAGCATCTGTCCATTCACTCTTGTGGCACCCCTGTATGGGCAAAAGCCTCCTCCATTTCGCTCCATTTCTTCCTGTCCTGGGCTAGGTCGAGCCAATTTTCTCCCGCTACTCTCATTATATCATCAGCCCACCTTTCCTTGGGTCTCCCAACATTCCTCTTCCCCTTCGGTCCCTTCCATTCTGTTGATGTTATAGTCCATCTTCTATCTTTATACCTTGCTAGGTGTCCAGCCCACTGCCATTTTAGTTTTAAAGCTTTTTGGAGGGCATCTGTTAGTTCTGTTTGTTGTCTAATTTTGTTGTTTCTGATTTTTAGAATTTTTCTTATTTTCAGAATGCTCCTCTCCATCGCATGTTGACATGATTCTATTTTTGCTCTATTTTTGGTCTGGTACACCCAAGTTTATGCTCTGTTATATCATGAATTAAGTATGTCAATGTCATCCCTCCCATGAATCCTGCTCCCATACCTCAAGCACTGCCTGAATTAAGAACTAGACTATAGTTACGAAGTTAAATCTGTCATTTTTAACCATTTATTCTTTTCCTGTTTCAGATTAAGTACAGGTTGGATAATAAAAATAGGCAGAGGATTAGATTTTTTCAAAGCCCCTGACAACAAGTTCTGCCTTGGTGTGTACGACTTGGATCTGCGGCAATGCCATGAGACAACTGTTGATATATTCCATTCTAAAAATGTTAAACAGTCCTATGGATAAATTTTGTGATATACATGGGATGTCTAGCTGATCAGTGACATTTTGCGACATTGTAATAGGTGCTATTAAGCCACAAAAATGTATTGTGCATCATTTTTGTGACTGTATTGTTTTTAATGAGATTTAACCCACTTATTCATAAAAAGTAAATCCATATTAAAATCTTTGTTGCCTCTTTTCAACACAGCAAAATGGACAATGATAGAAAATAATAACATTTTATTCAGTTAATTATTGCAGTATTTATTCAACATTTTTATGGCTAAGGGGGTTAAATACTGTGTAAATATGTAAGGATTTTTAATATTGACTGGCAATAAACTGTTTTCTGTAACACTTAAGTGTTGATACTTATCTTTTGATCAAGTGGCTATTGTTAGGTATTTTATACACTCGAAGTTGAAATAAAAATATGTATTATAATGAGTATATACTTTATTTATAAACAGATAACAATAAGGTGGGATTATCCCATTTTAGTAAGTAGATTTCTTTACACTTCATAATTTTAATGTGTATGTTCATAATATCCGATTATACATTCGCAACTAAAATATTTAAAGCTCCTTATGTTACTTGCTTATGTAGTAAATAAAAGATACAGAGAGTATAATAACTAGTCGTAAATTTTGTTGACCGTGGTCAGTTAATAAGTGCAAATGCATCTCACTAAGCTAAAACAGAATGGACTAGTTATAGTGTATGGCTTCACGTTTCTAATGAGCAATGAGAGCAACTGTAATAATATAAAGTTATATACAAAGCTTGAGTATACAATCTCGTAATTTATCTGGGAATTTATATACAAAGAGACTTACAAATAAAAAGGTGGAATGTATGGCAATCTCATCAAACTTAGGTAAGTAATAATTTAATTTGAGTGTCTATAGTCTATAGCACTGGTGCATTAGGTTTTTTCAGCACAAAATAGCGCATTGTCAAACTTATTTTGCCTAATAAATACCCTTAGCTCCTAAAAGTACAGTGCAGTCTATATTTCATAGTAATAAATAATAGTATTGTCACGAATCATAATACTACTAAGTAGGTATCATTTCATAATCATATTATACCATTGCATAGTAAGACAGCTTAACCGCTACACATTCATACCAAAATATCTACGTAATTTTTCCATAAATTTTCCACAGGTTTTCTTTACACAACTCATTCTAATACAGCAAAAACTTCTACAATCTTAGGTCTAAACATAACTTTCTTGTTTCGCTGAGAACAGCATCAGCGATTCCATTAGATGTGGTCGGACCATCTGTTCGACCTCCTTTGGGTCCTCGAAAGCCTCAGGGTTGTGTCGGTAGAGGTTCCTGAGAGCTTTGAGGCAGTGGATGAGGGTCTGGTCCGGGTTTACGTCGAGGTGCGGGCGCGTTCGCTGCATCCTAACCAGCCGGGTAAGATGGGGAACGCCCTCTAACTGAACGATTTGGTGGGCCACTTCGGGGACAACGGTTAGTCTGGAATGAAAAATAAATTACGTGTGTATATTTTTAAGTAACAAATTATTGAGTTTCTATTTATTTTGTCTGACTATTAAAACATTCAGCAAAACCAGATTGAAATGTTTCTTCTATTAATTTTTTTGTGAAATTGACCAGTGGATCCTTGTTCTCCCTCAAGAACTTTTACTAAACTTAAACTTTTGTTGCAACATAGCACCAATCTTACAAGCACATAATGTTTTTAAGATGCTATAGTGTCTGTTTTTTACCCGACTGCACCAGGAGGGTTATATTTTTGTTTGATTAGTTTGGAAGGGCCGTCGTCTGTATTAGATTTTAGTTCTAAAAATCTGGCTGTATACTATACTGACCTAGAAATCGCCTCCGCAGCATGGCAGTGCAATCTCGCCTGCGCTCTAAGCTCGGCCGCGCGTGGAGCGTGCGCGGGCGCAGCTCGAGCGAAGCACACTAGCGCCGCCACCGCCGCGGTCAGATGCGACAGCGGGAGAACGCAGCGCGGGATACGGGAGAGCGACGCTAGGAGAGACGCGGTTTGTTCCTGTGGTAAAAGAGCATGTTAAAATATATTTGTGCGATAAGAATACTAGAATAACTTTTTTTTACGTTAAAAACGCATGATTGCACCTACAAGATTAGAATAACTATTCGCCGATAGGGGGCAGTTTATTTGATACTTTTAAGAAGCTTTACTTGTTGAATACAAGTTGTAGTTAAAGTTATAATAATTTTTTCATAAGTTCTAGAGTATTGTATTTACCTGTAAAAACACTGAAATGCTTGGTCCCCGCCTTTTTACAGCGTCAAGAAGTCTTTCGACAGTGCGATGCTTGGTGAACACTTCAACGATGTCAGACTTGGCGGCGCTAGTGTCGTCTTCACGTTTCTCCAATTCTAACTCTCGCACCAGGTTGACGAGGCATGCTGTGCAAAGAAGGAGCAGCTGGCAGCATTCAGTGCGGGATAGCAAACCTGCGCAACATAAAAATTACTGGTAAGTACCTAAATTCTGTGTATTGTTATTAAAATTTATTAAAGTTAATTGAATAAGAATGTAGTACACCATAGTTTGGCCAATACTCCATTCCTGTCGTGTTGCTGTTGACAATTAGTTAAATATCAGATGATATTACATTATTGTAGTATTAATTAATTTTTGCAAAATCAAAGAAGTGTTCAAACTTTTACCACAGACTAAAAATATTAATACAGTAACCGAAAAAAAAGCATGCTTTTAGTTCCGCTACTCGCCAACAGATGGCGGTAACAGAACTCAATTTAGTCTTATTTGATAAGCACATACCAGTGATGTTATCAACGATGGTGTTCAAGTAGAGGTGAAGCTGGGTAAGGTCGTAGTGCCCTCGCAGCCAGGGAGCTGTGATCTGAGTGAGCACGGTGATGGCTTCGCGCATCTGAGGCTCAGGGTTGGACCGGTCGGAGAGGATGTCTGACAGGATTTCTATGCCTCCACCCTAAGAAAAATAAAAATTTAAAACTGAGTTGTTACTCGAAGGTTTTGCGTAAGTTAAGTTTGACTGATAAGGTTTAAATTAACCTCTATTCTTTTTTAAAACGAGAGATTTAGTGAGTCATCTTTCAATTGTTTTGGCTACAATAAACTGTTAGCCGACAATAAACTTTCAAGTGTAGACGACAGCACATCAGATTATACATTTTTGTTGCAAAATCGCCTGTATTACAACGAGACAAGACGCCACTGTGTTTAGCTTGATGTGCTGGCGTCTCTACTTATTACTTAAGAAATTATTTTCACTGTAATTCGTTTACATAATTATTCTTCCCACGATCCCTTACCTCTTCAAACTGCTTAACAGCGTCGGCCGTGACGCATACAGTAGCCAATGCTCTCAACGACAGCGCCTTTATGGAGCTTTTGTTGCTCTCAATAATCGCCGTTAACAGCGCTCTAGGCACTCCGCAGTCTACGAACGGCAAGTCAGAAATGCTCTTCATAACTTTAGTGCATTTCTCGTGGAGGGATGACTCGGTCGAGTCGCTGAGCATAGCTAAATGGCCAATGGAGGTGAGCGTGCTCTTGAGAAGCATGTCCGAAGGCGGCTCCTCGATTATTGACACGAGCGTCTGAAAGAAACACTTGAGTTTAGTTTGAGCAGTACTATATTCTGTGGTTTGAGTGACTCAGGTGGTGAGTCAGAACTTTTTGAGTTTTGAGACGAAGGAATGCCGCTGTGTCGTAAATTCGTTTTAAGTTAATTATTGGTAGGTAACAAAGCCACTTAATTATGAAAACTGTCGAGAAAGTATTTATTGGGTAGGACAAAGCTCCAAACACATTGGGAAATCTTTCGGGCATTTAGTACTGGCTATAATAATATTTTATTAAATCATTTTATCCTTTTACGCCATGATTTAGGTCATCTATACTGAGGTATAGACTAAGTTCCATTGGTATTTCATTTACATCCTTATTCATGTTTATTCCATCGTAATGTCCGCTATTACGCTGCCTCGTATTAAGTACGCACATAATCACACACCATTTACCATTAATTGAATCTTAACTAGACAAACTTGCTAATAAGCTGATTAGAAATCAATATTTTGAATGGCATATCCATGAGTTTATCTATCGAATGTCCTTTAGAGTTTTCCGTGACCGATAAAAGTACTTCTCCGTCTTACATCGATAGCTGAGATAAATCTTTTATCTTGATAAAGTGAGATATGATAACATAAACATACCTTCATCTGCTGGACAAGTACGGCCTTGGTAGTCTCGAGGAATATGCCGATAAGGGTGTCCAAGTGTTTTTGCACTAGACTCCACTCTGGCCTGCTCTCATTCAGTTCTATCTTTACATCCTCGCCTATGTCAATCAGCTTTTGCAAGTAAAGTTGAAGAGACTTCTTGATCTTATCCCATCTTTCTGGAGTTTCGCCAGGCGGCTTGGTATTCAACGTAATGCTATGCGCCAAAACGAACTCATTTATATTCGCAACCAACAAGCAGATTTGCTCTTCACTGGAATTATTAGCTTCCATTTGCCTAGAATTACGAAATAACAACAATTTATTAGGTGAACGTTGAATGTTGAGCTTACATAAGCTGGTCACGTCTCGCATAATTAAAGCTAATGAAGGCAAGTGTTAATTTGAAATCAATAAAATGCTGTAACACGCTATTAATGAAATAAGTTCAAGTAACGAAAAGTATAGGTTTGATAGACAAGTGACCAGTTTGTGATATGGTAAAGTTAAAGGATAAAGGGATTTACCTCAATACATCGCTGTATTGATGAACAATGATCTGCCCATGGGTCTGCACTTTCTTGATGTTCCCCGTGATGGTGGCTGAGCTGGATGTCACCATTGCTTTCATTTCAGCGCCCAAAGGCTTACTCTGCAGCGTGGTCATGCACTCGTTCTCACAGGACCCTACAAGGTCGCACAGCCAATGCTGCACTGGCTCGGGCTTCCTCTCGCAAAGTCGCTCCAATGTCGTCTGATCTATACTCCTTTCTCTATACAAAATCTCATTCTGGTTATTCAGAACCACCCTGCAACAATAAATTAACATGTTAGTTAACGCTGTTATTAAGTAATAACCAAAACCTATAATTATCTCTCCAATTTACGCAAGCAAGGCAAAACCGAACTGGTTAACCTTCCTTGTTGGGTCATAGTACACTTACCCGCTAGTATTGATGTTCTCCAACAAGTTTACTCTGCGAATATTCTTCCTCACGCTCTTTGGTGTGGTTTTTTGACCATTCATGTATTCGTGGGGAGCCAACATTTTAGGTGTAGAAGTACAGGCTAGATCTAACTGCATATCCCCGAAGTTCAGTTCTTCCTCTTTTAATTTTTCTCGTTTGGAATCATGTGTTAAGTCTTTGTCGGTTTTCGAGTCTGTGTCGTAAGGTGTCTTGAGTTTGTCTTGGAACTGTGGCGGAGGAGTCACTCTTCTATTTTTCAAGAAGCTCGTATCTTCATTTTGGGTATCTTTAGCTCTTAGGTTAATGTCACTGTCTGTTGCAACTAGCCTTTCATTGTAACTGGGTATTAATAGCTCCTGTTCTGGATAACCAACTATCACCCAAGAGTTTTGTTCTGCAGTTCTAGGCAGACCAAGAGATGGTACTCGGCTACTACTCACAACGCCTCCAGCGTGTGTTTCAACAACACCAGGTTTTTCTTTCTTGGAAGGAAATATTCTAAACAAATCTTTTTTGTCAGATTTTGTTGCAAATCGATGTTTAGCTTTAGGCCCAGCTTTCTTCGTTGGTTTCAAGTGTAGACTATCCATAATATTTTTACCCAAAATTGCTTTAGTAGGTTTATGAATTTGCTCCGTGGATTTTTCCATCTCTTCTTTAATAACATCTTCGTCGATGTAACCCAAAGAGTGGTAGCCCTCTTGAATATCCAATATTTGTTGGTCTAGTCTTTGCGCCTCAAAATTCAGTGACTTGTTCAGTCTATTTCTTTCAAACTTGGGAGTTGTTGTGATAGGAAGGTTATCCTCATTGGACAAACTTCTTCTGTATTCAGCTCTAGCAACAGCGAGCCTTTCTGTTGGCACGTATGATACATTAGAAATTGGTGTTCGAACTCTAGGTTGGTTATTCACGGCAATTTCATTATCATCAGCCAATTTAATAAACTCTAAACTTTCATCAGACTTATTTTTACTCGTTTCCAAATCCTTTACTTTGGCTACTTTGCTTATTTTCGTGCTATCAGTTTCTGTACTTGATACAAACGACTTCTTCACTGGATACTTTTTGGATGGACTTAAGATATTTACATTTTTAGCTGGTACATCTTTGGTATCTTTATGTATTGCACTTACGACAGGACTATTTTCTTTGTTATTGTTATTTGGAGGTGTAACTTTAATTTTTATTTTATTACCTGGTTCTACGTTTGATTTCGAGTTTTCTACCTTCGGGGAGTTGTTTTTAGTTTTTATATCCTTATTACATTTCTCATTGTTAATATTTTTGGGCGTAACATTAATTTCATTCTTACTTACATCTTCTTTATCCTTTAGTAATTGGATATGTTCTTCATCACAGTGAATTTCATAATATTTTTGTAGGTCATACGGTGTTTGTATGACGCTACTACTACGCAAGCGAGGTTTCGGGGTTGGGGCCCCCTTCGGGACTTCGGGCGTTCTTCCGTTGTCAACAACATCTTTACTTGGTGTGTTTTGGAAGCCCTCCGCTTGCTTTACAGTGATATCCTCATTATTATTGGAATCGCTGCTGCTAGATGATTTGTTGTTGGAATTATTGCTCTCTGGGGAGGGGTAGTACTGGGACGGCGGCGGCGAGCTATCGGAGTCTGAGAAGCCCGAATCTTGGCTCTTGTGACTGCCAGGGCTGCCGTGGCGCAGAGGCCATTGGTTTATCTGCACATTGTTCGGTTGCGCAATGTTGTCGATGCTATTGTTCCTTTGTTGCTCGGGCTGGTTCGCGATCCAATGCGGCAGCTGCGGCTCCCAGTCCTGCTCCTCTCGGCGATTGTTGTGGTTCCAGTCGGCCGGCTGGGCCACTGGACTCCCGATGCTCGGCGGTGAGTCACCCCACCAGACTTTGCTTCTAGTACGTTGAAAATTGGACATCCTGCAAAAGAACAAAGATAAAATTACTCGTGGGAAGAGCGTGGCGGAGCGATGGGTTTAATGATCGGTGCCAAGTGACGTAATTTCTTGGTCCATTATAAACTATAGTTTGGGAGGTGGCGATGCGTGACAACTCGTTGTTTGAGGTCAAATTAGTTTTTTTTCATGACATGATCATGGGAATTTACGTATGGTGATTAGAATTGAAATCAAAATTTTACCTTGTGAGCCTAAAAACGGCGTTGTGAAGCGTGTGGCTGCACTATGGTTCTTGGCATTAATAATAATGGCATCTCACGACGAACGGGCTAGGATCGCGGGCAGATGTTAAAAACCGTTGCAGATCTATTGTGCAAGCGAGTGCAAGGGCGAATGTTCATTCAGCGATTTTGTCAAAGCTCTCCCCTCGATTTTGACTTGGGAAAGGTAAGACCCCGATTGTTAATCGGTGACCTTTTTGGACACTACATCAGCGACAACAAAATCCGTTAAGTGTGCACCACTTATTTAGCTCTGAAAATGTACCTATTTACACTTTCCTTAATATTTATTGTAACATTGAATTTACAAATCCACGCAATTTAGTTGTTCTAAGTCGGCCATATTGGTTTGCGGTTGTCTCTATGAGTCAATGTATCTAACTGATTCATAGGTACTACTTATCACTATTATAAACATAGCGCTAAGTACTTCACATAATGTGCCACTGGACCATATAAGTTGCTCAGCGGTTGGTACAATCACAGTTTTAATATAAACAATCATGTTTTTGCGATGTATGAAAACATTTTGAAATCGCTCACATTGTTTCTCAGTATTGTAGTCAGCTTTTAATTTTAATGCGGATCTTCGTTTTTTCGAATTCGTGAAGCTGTGGGAGGTAACCAAAAGAAAATTTTTCATGCTTAGGTACCTAAGACACTGCAAATTACTTATTAGTATAGGCAATTCAAGTTTTAAAGCTTTACGTGTGTTATTATAACTAGGTAGTTACTTTGTTAATAATTTTTTTTCGAAAAATACAGAAATAATTATTTATGTGCATAGGTATCTCTTAAAACAAGTAATCAGTCAGTAAGGGGCATAGTAATTCCTGCATTAAAAAACAATTAGTACCTTTCTATTAATGAATAGTTCAGTCTGTTACGTAAAGTATGTTAATAAGTGTAACCTTTATGAGTCTTTTACTTAGCTATTTGACCCCCGGCCTTTTGTGGTCATTGCTTTACAAGCGGTGCCTATTGATCACATTCACCTCATAGACTTTGATGAAATAGTGTAAAAGGCTATTTAAATTGAATACATCGTTATCAGAGTAACTGACACCTCTGTTGATTAAATATCAACTACAGTCAAGATCTGGCTAACTATCAGTCTTTTGAATTAATCTTGAATATTTGCAAATTCTTTTTCTATCAAAAACAGCAATCTTCATAAAAGATTTAACCCATATAAAGGTACCTGCCTAAGTAACTGTACTCAAAGTACCGTACTCTCATATGTGAGTACTGAGTACCTACATATTTGGTATTGTTGGTACATCATAAACACAGTATTTCAATTATTGCAATTATCGTAGAAGTGCAAATCCTCGTTGGGAAAGATGCGTTGCGAAACAACTGATTAGCGCATCTATGGCGCTAAAACCATGGAATTAATAAAAACAATATTGCAATATTGTACGCCAGTATTTCTTTACGAAAAAGTTTTCTCTTAATATTTCAACATTTTTAATTTTGGAATTTCGTAGTTCTTTTTTCATATCCATGCGGGTAACGGATTTATAACGTACTTATATGGGACCTGCATACTGCATACTTAACAGGGAATTGTTTTATAACGTGACGTGACTAAAAACCGTAAAGTTCGTGTTATTCCATTACTTTAACATGTTTTAATTTATATTAATAGAAGGTCTCTAGGAGGCAAAGCATTCAATAAAATTACTCAGCTCCGGTCGGGAGAGGAAACTTCTCACAAGCTCACACTTTCTTTTGAAAGTAAGTTTATTAGTCACTCCATAACTTTTAGCAATGGTTCAAAAGAGCTAACAGAAATAAGAAGGTACATGGATAGATACCTTTTTACTGACATTTTATCTAACGTGTTTTGTTTATCTGTCAACCTTTGGATAACTCATTGGAATGCAAATTAACGAACCTTGAAGCTTTATCACTGTAGCCTTCGACAGTCATTTGCTTCCTTCATTTTATGTTAGCCTGGTACTTTTCTTTCATGGTTGACAAAAAATAACACTTTGGGTTTGTTACAATTCATTGATCTGACCTTGACAATGCTTCGTGACCTTTGCATTCGCGTGTTTTAGGTCATTTTAAATAGTTTAATTTGTAATTTGTTTTTATATCTATGGCATAAGGTCTCTGTCACGAGAGTAGATAGAACCAATGTTATCTCTAGCTGTTCGTCTCGCTATGTTATATCATATTATATGCATGTATAAGTTATAACATAGTCTAATATATTCTGATATGCAGCATGTGGCGAGCTTTCTACAGCATACCGAATCGCAATATTATCATGAATTTTCGTATGCATCAGTGACAGTGTGTTCTCATAAAGATAACGAAAAGCCAGTTCGCATGCATTTGCTCCAGTTTAGTTTAGTGAAAGATGCAAATGCACATTAGACCTTTACTGTTGGCCTTCGATTCGCGACCCTGGCGACTTCCTTCGGTTCATGTGCGCCTGGTACTTCTTAGTCACGGCTGAATAGAAACAATGACGTTTAATTACTTTATTCAATTGTTTTTGGCATTTTGTTTTAATTGCCTTGTGTGGATATCATTTGGGAATCTTTCCCTTAAAATTTATTAGCAGAATCAACTGAAATTTTAATGTAAACTAATTAATTTTTGTTTATAGAGTGTCTAACAGATGCTTCGTATAGTCGTCTCTATATCATAAAATTAAGACACAGAACAAATAATTAACAAAGTTACTACGTATTAATAAGGATAGCAATTAAATCAAGCTTCTTTGACAGTCCAATATTGTGTTTCGTCGATCTTCCATTGTTTTGTTTTTATTTTATAACAATTTTTCCCTAATCTCGTGCAGTTAAGTGTGATTGTTCTAACACAAATAAATTACTGATACTTTCACCATTTGGCGACACACATCTGTCTAATTATGACAATTCATCGTGACATATTTCAGTGGAAATTGTAAATAATAGCTTTGCGTGCGCCGACGAATATTAACTATTGATGTGTCAATTTTAGTTGATGAGACGATCGGAACAAGCCTGTAGTCAAAATAAATGATTATAATAAATTAACATCGGAAAATTTATTAGCTGGTGTAAATATAGTTGCTAATGGACGAATCACGAACACGTTGCATTGTCAGAGCATGACTGAATTATTCTTAGCACATTCCATGCTCCATGAAGGATTAAAAAGTAAGTAAATGAGAATTATTCTAACTTGCAACGGAAAAAGTGTTACCACAAAGTAATGAAGAATTTAGAAGGTTCATAGCACTTGGAAATTGACAGAGATGCACTGAATAGAAAATTTAAAAACTGAAATAGATCAATAAATATTCATCAGTAGATACAGGGCTATTTGCAAAAATGTTTATGGATATTCCTTGTTAATTGCATCGCCTATGTCAGAGCTGATATCATAAACAATTTAAAAATAGAATGTGCACATGCCGAGATGACAATGTTAATGGCGAATGCAACCCATGCAGCTGGCCATTATAAGAACGAGCCAACAGCGGTATCATTTTTAAAATAGTTTATCTCTGAATTAAAAACGAGTTATCGTGCATCTGTGTTCAAATTCCGAAGTATCATGCAGGAATGTAGCACCTTCGCAAAACGCTCCGTTTTAGGCACAGCTCGTTCTAATGTAAACTTGATAATGGCTGCGGGCGGGTGCACCTGGCATAACGGTCGCGTGTCATCTGCTCGTCTGCCATACGCCACGCTTGGCTGTATAGCACGCGCCCTTGCCCGTCCTCGCGCCCGAATGAACGCCGTTCCAATTTCGAATTTGAATTTTGGATTCTTTTTATAATATTGATAGTAAAAAAGTTTATTGACTGCCAGTAAGTTTGTAAGTTTAGCAATATTTTTTATCAGTGTGTAGGGTTCAATTTCTTTTATTTTTATTTTAGCTTTCACTCTCATAGGAAATTATGAGTAGGTAAGTATATCCATTCCGAAGCGTTCATCATTCTGTCACAATATGATAAGTGAATGTATGCGTGCTATCATTTCCCGTACTGCTGACTACATACAGAAACATTATTTGTATATTAATCAGCATTCACATTGGAAAGCAAATGCAACGTAACGCATTTTCTCTTATTTGCATGACCAGTTGCAACGATTTTCCCTATTCCTTCCGCAGCTGTCAAAATTTGAAAAAAGAAAACCGTTACGCTCACACCGATCGATATGCGCACGAGTGTCATCGGTTGTGATTTGATCTCTATGGTTACGGCCAGGTGTTGGCAAGTTCCGCTTTTTTATTTGTGTAGGGTCACCGGTTTGGCGCCCTTGGGTCGTGTGAATGTATACAGGGCGTAGGTTCGCAGTTTAGTATAATAAGTAACCTGCATGCTACACAGAAATAAATATGTAGTTTCAATATTTGTTAATGTAAATGATACGAGATTGGTTTTGCACAACAATGACAATTAATTATGACTGCATTAAAATAATAATGTGTCATATGCATGAAGCATTCGATATTTATTTTTATCTATCACTTTTACCAACACAATAGCCTGACAAATTGTATTAGCCAATGATATTCAATACATGTAAGTCAACTTAGCAAGTGACATTATTTAATGTTCAATCTCATTGTTCTGCGCTTGCGCAAGTGTTCGAGTCACCGTTGCTTGTCGCAAATTAATTAGCATACTAAATGCTGGAATTTGTAAGTTCATTAAAACATAATGACGGGTATTTGTAAGTGTCTTTGCCAATGTGAATTTAATTCAAGGTTCTCCGATGCTATTTAATTCGGCTGTTAATTTTGCGTTGCAATGCACTGATTTTATGTCAACATTCTCAAGAAAATCTGAAAATCATTTAGATGCTATCTTTTGCCAATTTAAATCAAGTAGGTTACCAAATAAACAAAGTATTACCTGTGGGAACCTATAAGTGGTTTACTCGTTGCCTATCTTATGTCATTATTACACACTGTAAAACCCTGGTTTTCCTAAATAAATAAATAAATAAATAAAGTTAAACTCGACTCGCGAGCTTTAAAAATATCCTTTTTAACGAATGACTGAATTTGATATACGATACATGTTTTATGCTAGGATGGTTCCTGATTTTATGTCAACATTCTCAAGAAAATCTGAAAATCATTTAGATGCTATCTTTTGCCAATTTAAATCAATTTAAATGTAGGTTACCAAAGAAACAAAGTATAATTTGGGGTTAAGCCTTTATGGAAACTGAGAAATCTTAGTCAAGACATAGAGCCAAGATAAACTCGACTCGCTAGCTTTAAAAATTATCCTTTTAAACGAATGACCGAATTTGATATACGATACATGTTTTATGCTAGGATGGTTTCTATGATAATATTCGTATATGGTAATATTGGTATATATTTTTCCGGTACACCCTGTATTTGTGTAAGACAGCGCGCCCCTCGTTATCCCACTCCCAAACGTTGCTTACCGGTCCTTTAGCATCTGTCTGCTCGATACTGTTTCTTTATACAGGGCTGCCAAGGGATTCCCGGAAGAGCAGTTTTTGTTAACTTAAGAATCGAAGATGTGACTGTTAAAAAATTAACTTATGATTTAGTTCAGGATATACATCGAGATACTTACTACATATTAATTAAATCCATTTTGCACATACTGCCACCATACTTAATTAGGGAGATAAAAATATTTGATAAAAGTAATTTTGTTGTAACACAGTAAGATAGTGTTTTTAAAAGCTTGGCTATTACTCCAAGCTTTTAAGATTAAGCTCTTTTTAAAGCTCACAAAAAGACATCAACGAGTTAGTTCAAATGAATATGGATTCTCAGGGAATTAGCAGGGAAGTTCTAAAATATTCTCTCGGAACTTTCCTCTCGTACAGCCATATCCGTGCAATTAATATCCCTGATAATTACTAGCAACTAGTCGACCAGTAACTAACTAGTCGACTAGTAATATTAACTAGTCAACCCTGCTTCCACGAGCGGGACGGGACTTCCGCTAATGCCCGCTGCGGGTGAGAGCGAGTGTCAATGTTACACAATATGCAGATATGTTGAGTTAATCACGTATAGAATTATGTATTTAATATCGAATAGTAAGAAAGTAAACACTCAATTTCACCATCAATATAGCTTCGTATTTAGATTCGTCTGGATTTCCAACACCGAAATTCTGGACAAAAAAAGGGTGAGAAGATTATACTCATAATTAGGCTGTTTGATTTTTGTGAATGAAGATTAACATGCAACAAGGCTAAGCTTTGTTTCACGAACAAAACGATTAAAGATCGTCCTGAAAAACGCCACTCAAATATGATCCTATAATACAAGAAATAGTAGATATAAAAGAAAGACAAAAAGGTGTACTGTAAAATTGAAAATATTAAAATTCCACAAGGTCTAAGGTTGCGTTTGAATCGAGTTTATACTAGAGATGAAACGGATAGTGGTTTGGCCGGATACCGGATACCGGATATCCGGCGAGCTGCTAGGCCGGATAGCCGGATATCCGGCGGCCGGATAGTTGGCCCATTGTCTCGTTTTATGTAGTGACGAGTTTAGCGCCGGACAGGTGCTTTGAACGCGATCAGTGGTTCTAGTAGACTAAACAAGTCACACTTTTCGAAAATCAAATCGTCCGTCAGATTTTGCCACTTGTCTAGGGGGCAGATCAATTCGGGCGATTTCGGTTTCCATCGTGTAGGCCAGTAGAATTAGATTTTAAATCGGAAATAATTCCTACAAAAGATTTTATTGCTTTAATGGCTTCATTGGTTGCCCATTAAGTCTCTCCTAGGTTTCGACTCCGACGGAGTTGTGCTTAAGTGGTGGGGGCCCCCGAAAAGGGCGTTTTTTCGATTTTCCGGTTATACCGCGTAAAGAACTTACCCTATCGAAAAGTGATCTTTATGATGGTTGAAGGGCATTTAATCCTGCATTGAATAAGACCATTTTTATATGTTTCGGACAAACCGTTCTCGTGCTTATCTTCGACAAAGTAGAAAATGTACATAATTATAATTAATGACCCTCCAATAGCTCGTCGCCCGCATGCTCCCAAGCCTTGTAAAGGGCCCCCTTAACCAGCGTATCCCTGTCAAGGCTTGCGAGTTGGATTCGCCTATCCTTGTTCGTCCCAGCCGATCCTTAACTACGGTTGCTGCACCTATTTCTTGCACTCTCCTGAACGACTCTGTGTTATCTACTATGGCTGCCCCTCTTCCTTGCACCCTCCTGCACGACTGCATTGCTTAGCCGTATGCCTGGTCCAAGGTTCAACGCCACAAAATCGAAGTCGAAAACTTAGGAGAGTCTTAATGGGCAACCAATGAAGCCATTAAAGCAATAAAGTCTTTTGTAGGAATTATTTCCGATTTGATTAATTTTTGTGTTTAATTCTACTGGCCTATGAGTGTGTGGTTGAATAGGGAAAATTAAATTAGTTTACTTGCTGCGTAATCTGACTGAACTGCATCATTTCATCAGACCATCAGTGAAAAAAAGATCGCCTATTTTAATTGGCTTTAATTCGAAATTAACAGATATTTATTTATTTAGTATTCTTCATTAGAGTCCAGAAAAAGAAAATGAATAAGTTCTTTGATAGGCCTTAATATGGCTTTTTTGTAACTTTTTGAACTTTAAATAAAAGCCGTCATTATTATAAGCCTTTTTATTGATATTTACATCAAAAGATTAATGTATTTCATTTTATTAAAGGAAATTGTCATTGTTTTTTAATATCCGGTATCCGGCCGGATAGTGAGTTACTATCCGGTATCCGGCCGGATAGTAAAATTAGGCCGGATATCCGGCCTACCGGATAGTTACCGGATATCCGTTTCATCTCTAGTTTAAACTATATTTTCAAACTACGAGCCTAAGTTTTTATGGCAAAAAGTTATGATACTTTAAAAAGTTTTACTGTTAGAGCTTTTACAGACATGGTTGGCTGGAGAGGACACGGCCACGGCACGCGCGTGCCATATGGCCGATAAGCTAAAAAAGAGCCGCCACGTGCCGATGGTTAACTTTTTTAGAGGCGTCCGTGGTTAACAGCCAGTTATATTTCATGTTATGAAAACTTTTTGCTGTCTGTCATTTTTTTTAAGCCAATTACTGGTACTGTAATATCTATGCCAGTAACAATATACCTTCCTATTAAAATCTCTGGCTACAATAACAGTGGTTTTGTTCGTCGAGTATCGAATATTTATTAATATAATTTGAGTTGCAAATTAGAGACAATTGCTTTATTTAATGTCACAATTTTCCTTCAGCAAATCAATCCTGTCTGCTTTATTTTTAACCCTATAACCTATTATTGTAAAAAAAAAAAACAGTAGGCGTTAAAACTCAACGTTTCTTGGCGCACGCCATCGCACGCGACCAAATAAAAAACATTTAATTTCTTCCTAATGGATTACTCATGTAATATCCGTTAGGGTTAAACGGAACGACCTTGGCTACCATTGGCGGGAATTGATTAAATGTTGACATTTAGCTCTGAGGCAGCTGCGAATAGTTGCAATTAACTCCAGCTCCTCACCTGTGTCATGGAAGGACATGGCAACTGGTCGCTATAGGCCATTTTCTTAAAATTGCATAATGACGCTCGATAAAGTTTAAATTGAAAATTCATACGACACAGCTTTTTAATATGTAAATTAATTTTATTCTTGTCTTGACGAAAGTTTTCAGTGTAAAGAAACCCTTTCGAGATTAAAAACCTATCAAACACTTTTTAATTGGCTTCATACTGTTTGCACATTTCAGTGTCAATTCAGTTACATAAAAATAACGATTAAAATCAGAATTACAGTCAAAATTTCTTTATTTGTTTAGACTAATAAATAGTTCTTACAAATCGTCATTTTGATTGATGAATTTTACAGTCTCTTTTGATTCCAAATTCAAATTTAAATTTCGAACACTATCCCAACAATTCAGAAACGCGATCCTCATTTGTTACGTCACTATTTTAACTTTCGAATTCGAATAGCCTCTCGTTCAGTCTCTATCAAGGTAATAGTGGCCAGCGGGCAGATGTCCCGCCGTCTACGGCTGCAACCGTCTTTTTTTTTCAGGCAATTCTAGAATACAGCGTTAAATAAGGTTAGAGTCGTTGAGTATTTATGTCTGCGTAATAATATGCAGGCATTTTTATTTCATAGGCTAGAAATGGCAAGCAAAGGTGTCTAGCAATGAGGTATAGTTTTTTAATAGAAAACAAATCTCTAGAACGTTCTAAATGATGCTCTTACATTATAAATATAACTTATATGAAAGTAATGTAGGATAAATAACCTTTTTATCAATTATCGGAGATATTCTTGTGCAAAATAGTATCAATTGGAATTTAACTATATAAAATGGGAAAAGAAGAAAATACTCCGAATAATTAAATCCAATTAGTCCATTCATTACCGCCAGCATTAGAAGCATTCATATTATCCATCTGACTAACGCAGCGGAATGCATTGTCCGGGATCCGAACTTGGGGCTTTAATCACAGTTCAGGAATGCACACGTGTCGCATTTTCCTGCGGTCTACTACTGGCTTTAGTCATACAAAAAGCTAAGATTGTATTGCGATGAGGCTGTGAGAACGAGCGTTTAAAGCTTCTTTGGTGCTACTAGGATGTACAGCAAGAACCCTGTGACATCATATGTAGCTGTATTAGGCCCTATTTTTGCTAAAAAAAAAAGGCTTATGTGTTGTGAAACTCTACCAGAAAACAAAGGCTATTCGTACGCATGTAACGCATTCACAAACTATGCTTGCTTAAGTGAAGCTGCAAATCGAACGCACAGTGTTGAATAGAGCTCAGTGTCTGGTTTGTGTGTCACCCTGTGCGTCCACGCGCACTGTGAGACCTCATAGTAATGTTTGTGAATACGGGCGTCAGTGATTCAAGTTACGAGTATAAAAGAAGTTTGTGTTTGAAGCAGATGAAGGATGAAACTTTGGTCAAAATATCGAATGAAATTAATAAAAACTCTTGTAATGATTCTAAATCGAAGTAGGTATTTATGTAAATAGATGCATCTATTTACATTGCATCACATAGATAAACAGATATTAGTTAGTCACCTTGTCAAATGACAAGGTCAGCTACTTGCACAGCAAATTAATACCCTGTTCTTGCAGAATGACATCGCAATCGCATTCTAAGAAAATAAACTCGTACAGAACAAATAAATAAACCATTCGATTCGCACCAAATGTCTCGATCCGATTCGATTAACCCTGTAAGTTTTTCTATCGATAACATTCAATCGTTCTGCGTAACGCAATCTAGGGAGACATTTCCCCACACTACTTCCCATGCTCCTAATAGTTTTTCTTTGCCACTACGAGTCTTACCGTTAGTGCATCATTTCCAAATTCAAATTCAAAATTCAAATTTAAAATTCAAATTCAAATTTATTTATTTGCCAGAAACAGGTAACATAATGATGGTCAAATATACATAAAATAAAGTCCATGTTTCGCTAAATACATCTTAGCATGCAATAAAGAAAACAAGATTACAATCAATTACAGTCATGATTTTGATATTCAGTTACAGAGTAAAAGGTTTTTTGTAACAACCAGGTATGTAACTCCTTTTTAAAGTCTTTTAGTGGAAGGAGTTTAATGTTCGATGGCAACCTATTATATATTTTGATGCCCATAGAGTAACAATTTTTTTGGAACAATGTTGTTCTCGGCGCAAAAGCATGCACCAGCCTATCAGGATCTCTAGTGTTCCTGGGGTATATCTCTGCAGCCCTTTTAAAATAATGCATATGTTGTTTCACAAAACAAGACATTTCATAAATGTATAAAGATGGCAAAGGCAGAACATTCAATTTTTTGAACAAGGTTCTACAGCTTTGCAATGGATGTGCCAAACAGATCGACCTGATGCATTTCTTTTGTGTAACAAAAACCTTATTCAATTCGACACCATGACCCCATATAATAATGCCGTATCTAAGAACAGAGCCAACATACCCATGGTAGGCTAGTAAGGCAGTGTGCTGCGACGTTGTTCTTCTAAGCCGACTAAGGGCATATACAAATTTGTTTATTTTTTTACATAATTCCTCGATATGAATTTTCCAGTTAAGGTTGCTATCTATTGTTATACCTAAGAATTTTATATTTTTTACCTCGTCAATAATATTATTACAAAAATTTATATTCAAGTCATTTAATTTATTAAAATTCATTATTTTTGTTTTGGTCAAGTTAACATTCAAATTATTGGCATTAAGCCATGTCACTATTACTTCAATTGTGTCATGTATGTCACGTAAATGATTTATTAATGAATATTTTTCAGTCTTTACTATTATAGATATGTCATCTGCATACAAAATTGTCTGATGTGGTTCCACATTTAAAACTTTTTTTAAAATACTGGGCGGTTTTGCATTTGGAATTAAATAACTTCTTTTGTCGTTAGCGAAAAAGAAAAGTATTTTAATATTAACAGTCTAGAAAAAAATAAAAGTTTGCCAGTTAGGTATAATTTCCGCATTATTTTTTTCAGTATATTCGAACGCGTATTATGAATGACATATAGTAATGCTAATTTTAATTAAAAACCATTTCCTTTTATTAATAGTTCCGGACATTTATTAAATCTTTCCTGATATATTAAATTATGCGTTAATGTAATAGCAATAAATATTACGTCTTTAAAGATTGCGATTTCTATGGTGTTTTTCTGCGAACGAGTTTAAATGGGGGTTAACTACGTCAATGATTTACATTTCATTTCCTTAGCCGGTTTTGCAACGAGAAAATTGCGATGTTTATACCTTATTTAAAGATGGCAAGGTGACGAAATTGATGAACTTAACTCATCTATTTATTATACAACATTTATAATACAGGTTGTTGTTTAAGGTACGGATTAAACAAAAAAAATTGAGTCTATTGCACAATTTGTATGGAAAGGTTTTTTTTCCTTTTTCTTGGGGAAAGATGTTACATTTGAGTCGTAGAATCAATCCATTTTGTTTGATCCATACTTAAAGCGACACCTGTATAAGATGAGGTGTGAGATATTAAACTATAACTAATATGTTCTGCTTGTGCTTTCTTATTTTACCCCCTTAAAGCTCATTATTGCCACGTGACAAAAGATAGTGAGAATTTTCATACCAAAAGTCGAGTATACCAATTCAATTTCCCACGACAAATAATGCGCGTTTCAAATACCAAGTACCGGCTGTTATGTTAGTTGTGGAATTTCGTTTACATCCTTCGCATCTGTGTTTGTTTTCACCTTTATCAAGTTACGCACGAGTCAATAGACAAGTTCAAATTGGGTGTACCTTGAAAATTTTTAGTATGTTCCATAGATAAAATAAGATACGATTTTCTCAATTTTCTATTATCCATAGAGAACTGAGAGTAGCACTGTAAAACGATTCTGAAACGTCAAGTGGCAAAAAACCTAATAATCCAGTATTTATAGTAGCGCCTTCCTGTAAATAACATAAATGGGGGACATTTCAGTGTTGTCCAACTTTAGTAATATCAGTTTTCAAATGAGGTTTCATGCCAAATACAATTGTCGGACAACCTAATAAACGCAAATATTATCGTATCTATGATGAAAGATAGCAATCCGATAAATCCATACTAAATACAACATAAATTGTGTCAGAACTAGATACGACAACTCAAATCAGTAAACCTTGAGATACTTCTTTTAAGTGGGTTTTCAAATGTATGAATTTTCGGCAGTTTTAATGTAAATATATTATGCATGCACATCTACTTTTCACATCAATTGATCTTTGTTCATGTAGTCTTCTGGGGACAGATTGTTTTTAACTTTATCTCATTTGGCCCGATATCTATGCTTATCAAAACTTTATTTTACTTATCTGTAAAATTGAAAACATTGTATAAAAATACAAATATTAATACAACGGTTTCAAGTAAAATATTGATTTAGAAATGTTTTCTAAATAAGTACGTCCTAAATGTAAAAACTTGGCCGGCATCAAAAGTGCCAATAATTGGCCTAAATTGAATAAGATTTTTCATTTTCATTTTCACAGTCACAGGTTTTCAAGATTTACGAGCGTGACTCCTCATTAGCTAATTATTATATCAATTACAACGTACAGTAATTGTCTTAGTCCATTTCAATTGCATTTGAGCACAGAATGTAAATGAAAAGTATCGGATCGGAACCAACTAGTAAGGGGGTAGGAATGCGCGTAGGGGAGACTGGGGCTGGTTTTAACAGGGGTAAATACTAACAGCGTAATTACATAGAACCTATTCGACTTACCACGCTATTTCCAACGCACTTTGTGCCTACGAATAAGCGCGAACGTGTCTCGACCTGTCAGTTGCCGGCCAAGCGTCACGGGAGCAGGTTGCGTCAGACGCCTCCAATTTCACAGGAAAATGAACTTTTTTACGTGTTTAATTTTTTGCATTACTCTTTAAATATGTATCGTAGAAAATTGGCTTTGGTATTGCATAAATCCGAATTTATTGTATTTTTCATTAATTTCAAAGTTTTAATCGAAAATATAACCGGTAAAAGAAAAACAATAATTTTGTGCAAAATGAGGTCGTGGGGTTGGTTTTAACAAAATGCACGGGGTAGGTTCTAACGCGTTAATATTTGCCTCGAACATTGAGTAAGACTGACTTTTATAACCAAAGTTGTATGTTGATTTATTAGAGGAGTATTTTTTTTGTTATTTTATTTGATAAAGATAGATTTAGTAAGTTTTAAGTTTATTACACATGTTTAAACGGTAAGGAGCCGAATTTCAATGATCATTTGATGATCAAAAATTATTTTTTGTTCTTTGATTTGAGTAATGCTGATTGAGTGAGTCAGTTTATTTAACTAATAAAATTTAAGTTTTCTGTTTATTTTATGAACGGTAAGGAACCGCATTTAATTTTATTAGTGTTTCTAATAAACATTGATTATTATTTTGTTGTTTATCTTAGCCAAAATCCCATTCCCAACTATAAATCATTTCTTACCCCCCCTGTTAAAACTTTCCCCAGCGATGTTAAAACCAACCCCAAACCGGGGGTAAGATCTAACAAGTGACTTGTTTGGCAAAACTCGATTTTTCTCAGATATGGTAATTATTATATACATTTTGTTGTACTTTACGTAAAGCTCATGAAATTTGACATCACGTACCAAAAAACCATGTTTCTTGCTAAAGCAGTTTAGAAAATATTACGCTCAAATCAAAATTTGTTAGAACCAGCCCCAGTCTCCCCTACTAACGTGAAATACATTGGCGCGAACTAGAGTGTGGTGAAGATGCGCCTGTTAGGGTTACCAGAACTAAATAATAAATAAGTTGTTCGTATCGTAATCTACTTATTAAATGAGTCTTAAACCTTTTTTAACAGTAAAAAAAATGTTTTGTCTCTTTTGGTTTTTTTTCTTTCTTTCTGGCCAGTGTCATTTGGAGAGAGATGACAATATTAGGGCCAATCATTTTATTGATTTTTTAAGGAGTCTTGTTGACTAAGATGCAATCAGATCTGTGAGCATGCAAGAAAATTTGTATTTGTCTAGTAGGTACCTAATCGTATTCAACAACTTTCTTTAAAACTAATTTAAATAATAATGCTTTAGGTTAAATCGTTCGGCAAACCTAATATAAATAATGATGCTTTAGACTTCGTAAGGCAGATTAACTCGCTATATTAAAATTATCAATACCGTTTACTCTAATGGCAACCCTATTGACACGTAACTGCGCATGAGTGGAAACCAATCGAGAGATGAACAGTCGACAAGTTAATCGTATCATCGGTTTATCGAGATTAGCGTAATCTGTTGTAGAGGTGTAGAGACGACGGCATATGAAGTTAAAAACACTGGCATCTTATGTAGAGAGAATAAGACTTATTTTGCTGCAAAACTGTATAGTTTGATGTGCTGTCGATTGTCCTAGAGCATGTAGTCACTGATACTTTCATCCGATATTGCGTACTAGGTTCGACAAACATGATATATGGATAAAATAATCGATACCTAATTTTAAATTTAATTAACACTAATTAATCGGAGAAAATATGTTGTTGAAAAGCAATTTAGACTTTTAATATGTACTTTCTAAATCAGCTTTCAATATTAACAAAAATATGAATATGAACGCCTTTCAGAATCTTAGTTACAGCTAATTCATTAATTTTAAACATTTCAATTAATTTACATCGATCGGCCACTTAAAACAACTTAATAATTCAGACAGGCTATCTAGCCTGTTAAAATCTAATTAGTTTTCAAAATTTTTAAGCGTTAATTTGAGAAAATCATTTGTAGCCGCCTATTAATTGGTACCGTGACATAAGGACTAGGTAATTACTAGTTTAGTGTCAAAAATATCGGATTAGGACATCCCTATTCCGTGATAGAGACTGGAAAGAACAAATAATAACATAATTCTACCTACTTGCTGAGATAATTGTCTGTGATTCATCAATAGTAACAAATGAAGCGGAATATTGTGTTATTATAAAGACTTATGTTCTATAAATAGCAATTAAAGTGATTTCATTTATGTTTCGATGCATGCATATGTTTCGATGTGTGATTTAAATGCTTATTATAATGTATTTATACATTTTCCGTGGCATTTGATAAAACTTTGTTGGTTTAGTAAAGTTTAAATTAGTAATGCAGTTAATTTATGCTAAAATAGAACAATCATACGAGAATGCCTTCACATTTAAATATAGCAGTAAAATGTAGGGAAACATTAGAGTTAAATGTTTTAGTTCAATTGTTCTACATATTTGTGAAAGGAATAAGGAAAGAGTTCCATTTCCCATAATGTAAAATGAGCAACATTAAATAGTGTGCCAATTAAAATAAACACAAGTAAAAACTGCATAATCCCTTGATTTAAATTCGATCGGGAGATTGAATCGGTATTTAGACAACTTTTCTTCGAAGTCTGCGACTTCATGTATATTTATCTAGGCGATACAGTCCTGACTGTACAGGTATAACAAACAATGGACCTTATGCTGTTGGGTTTAGAGTCCACTCTACACGTTCTTGGTGAGGGTCTGAGGAAGGAGCTGACAGGGCCCCATGATGGAATCTCGATGAGTCAGTTCGCATTCAGCACACGTATTAAACGCTCCGTGGTAGTGGATAGGGATGGCCGTGAACATCGATTCGATTATTATCGATGTTTCAAATCTAAATCGATTTGAGGATACATTACCGGTAATCAATGGCCTCTAGCAAAATTTCAGCAGGTTTTTCATTTCACTTAGATTGAATAATATACGCATTAGTCCGCTTCAAATCACAGACACCCAGATCTTACCTACCTATTAATTAATTACATTTACATCTTTAACACAAGTTTTATGCATTTATTGCAAACGTTTATAATACAAGGGTCCTGGTTCTGGTAACCTGGATTTATATGAAACATTGTGTTACTGGTTCAAATATGTATTAAAATTCAACGAATCACTTGGATGACTAAGTTAGTAATAAATGTAATGACAAAATGCTGCGCTGCCGTCATGGTTTTATGAACTTTTTGACAGACTTCTAAAAAAAAGGTGATTGAAAATGCATCAACACTGGCTACACAGGATCATTATTTAAAAAAAGAATACTGATAGAATCATTCGATTTGAATTTTTAAAAACGCATCCCTATCCACGTCGTGGAGTTACGCGCCGAGAGTCGTACCTACCGGCCAGTTACGAACTTACGACAATGCACTAGGAAGACATTTTACTTTTTACTCGATGATTAGATTGTCCGTGCGTGCATGCCTAATGTAGTTCAATCATTGCAACGTAATTATGATAGTCGTATTAAGTGTCGATTAAAATAATTAACAGATAAAAAGTAAAAAAAAATAGTTCTCGTAATAAAATATAAACATTGCTTGACAGTCATTTATTTTATTAAATGATCCTAATAGATTAAACTAAATAAAATCTATTGCGCAGGAGACACTTAATTAACTTCATAATGTTATTAGTTTAATATTATTTCTTTCACTTCTTTCAATACAGTTTTTTAAAATAGATTGTAACACGGTTTCTATTCGATTATTACACGACAGTATTAACACTTTTCTTGAAATATTGTTGTAATTACCTACTCGCATAAATGACTTTTTAAGCGTGCAATAATAACCGAATGTCTGAAATATCTATCGATTTTTTACCAAATTATTCGATTGTGACACGCGATCGATCGAAGCTCACGAGTTGCGTAATTGGTCGTTTTAACGAGCATCATTGTTTTCAACGCGATAATTTCGTGACTTACGTAATTTTGTAAGTAGAAATGGAATCCATCGGAATCTTACTTTCCGCGTTTCGAGTTATAGGTTTGGGTTCAGCTGGCTAAAGGAAAAAGCTGTTTTTTAAAGCTTATTTTGATGTAGAGTCGACAGTAACTTACTTACTGTCTTTCTGTATTCTTTGTCTGTAAAAAGACTGCTTTATGATGTTTTACTCGAAACTTTTTCTATATTCTTATTATGATAATATTCTTTGAGAATACAAGGGAACAGAAAGTATGATCAAATACCGCTAAGTACATAGTATTAATTTACACTTCTTGCCAAAGTTAAAGCTATAGGGACTGAGTAGTCCAAATTCATTCGACTTTTTGGACCACATTACCGACGACTGCATGTTCTTATCTACCAAAGGAAAATGTAGAGTCTGTTAGTTACGATATAATAGGCTATACTTAGCCTGAGTTGCACAATTTTACTTTAATTTTGACAAACGTCAAAAATCTGTCAAACTCCATACAAAAAGCTCCGGTTATCGTTATACTTACGATCAAAGTTAAGTGGTGCAACTCAGCGTTAGAATCAATGAAAAAAAGACATTTCCAGCCCGCGAAAAGTACACGGAACCGAATCTATGAGTCCTGGTTTACACTTAACTCGTTTTACTTTTTTATTATGCAACACACATAGAGCAACGGTGTCGTGCTTGCTGCCTTGTTCGATTGTCTATGTCATATTGAGGTTGGCGTCATGGCGGTTAAGGCTGACACTACCATAGACTAATCAATAATTGCGATGCATGTATTGTCGCTTGGTAATCTGTGGTTTACTGTTAAACAATTTATTATTGAGACAAGGAAGTTAAAATTTAAAGAATTATTCAAAATTTTTAGGCTAAATGCTTCCTTTTGTCTGTGGTAAC